>NW_027072035.1:5971501-6359725 GCF_038088225.1 Cyrtonyx montezumae
AAACAAATATCTTACATCTGATGAAGTGGATGCTAGCAGAATTTTCAGGTTAACAGAACTTCCAGGATTTTCAGTTCTTTACAACTTTATGAATGCATTAATGATTTCCTACTGCTGTCTGTTTATCCACAAAACTAACCATGTAAATAGGTGATATTTGACATCTGTACTGGATTCTTAAAAAGAACTTTGTAGTTAAGTGTTAGACACATGTTGTAGTTTGCATAAGAAGGGCAGTGGTTTTTTTTGTGTCATGGTGATTTTTTTTCCTTTTCCTCTACTAAAGAACATAATTTCTACATTGCTCATCTCATATAGGAGAAGATGCATTCAGAAGCACTATGTAAGAGAAAGAAGTCTGAAAAGAAGGTTGTTCTTAATATACAGATTTGGATAATTCCTGTTTGACAAAATATGGAGGTATTTCTGGAGTGCAGTTCTACAGCTGTTAACTGTAAGGCAATTTTAATGGCTTATTAGGAAGTTCTGTACTTGAGTTCTTTGTAAAGCAATTTGAAGTGACTTATTAAGAAAAATATTTCAACTGTAAATGATGTGTGAAAAAAGGACCATTTTCATAGATTTCAAAATTTCCCAAACATATATAACCTGAGATTTAAAAACTGTAAGTGCGGTGCTGACTATGTGTGATTCGTTTAATGTTGGATATATAAAGTACATTTTCAGGTATAAGGCAACACCAAGGTTGACAGCTAATAAATACATGTAATATTTCACTGCTTGACAGGAACAAAATGAAGATGTGACCAAAATAACAAACAAATCCATTTATGAATGTTTCTTTATAAATGTAGTGGTAGGAAAATATTATCAGTGTCATTCACAGCTAACATGATTTTATTGAAGACATATGCAGGAATACTACTAGGATTTTTTACCCTTCCTCAGAGCCTCATTTATAGCCCAACCACCTGCATATTGATTTGAATAGGTATATGGAATATCTGGAAACTACCACATTGCAATGAATATGTCTTTTCTTTAAAAATGGCACAGGATTCATTAAGCTTTATCACGTGAACGTATATACACTGTGTGGACTGTGGGAAACTATGGCTTGAGATCATTCTCCTGCCAGAAGCCAAAATTCTGCTTAAGTGAATTTGTTGCTGATGGTGTTTGCAGTGCAAGTTAGGGCTTGAGCTACTTCTTCCTGGGAATGGTTGGACTCCTTTTTTTATGTAGGGACTGGAGAGTGCAGGTTAACCTGTATCTAGATCACATATGGTGCATGCTGTACCTACGGTTTCTCTGTTAAAGGCATATTGAAAGTGAATACATTTTCTGGAATGAATGATACTTTTTTCTCTGCTTATACATTTTGTCTCTCTAAGGATGTTGTGTAAAATCTGAACACAGTATCTTGAAATCACCTTGCTGCAGTCAAAACACACATTTAGCTTTTGAAGCACATACTTAAATGCCAGCTGCTTCTAATTCATCTATTTGATCCATTTTCCATTCACTGATTTTAGAATAACTTTTGGTAACATCCATAACTTCCATAGTTGATTTCAAGGCTTGAAGAGTCACCTACAGAAACAGTTATTGCTGTGGCATTATTGTTCTTTCAGTTTATAAGTCAACAGAATGTCTTCCTTTGATGTTAATTTTGAATATATAGACTGACAGAGTTTAATATGTAGAACTTTTAGAACTCATTACACCTTTAGGGTTTTAGGGTTACAATAAAACATATTTATCTGTAATCAAGTTTGACATCTGACACTCTGGTTAAATCAATAAACTTACTTCCAAGACTTTCCCTTATGGTGAAGTTTGTTGCCTTCAGATGTATTACTCACCAGTATTTGATATACATGTGATTGTACCAACTCAGGTCCAGACATATGGACCTGGTCTGGGAGAGAGTCCGAGAAATCTTGGACTATAGTATGCATTGTAATTCCTATGTACTCTGCTACATAAATTAACTAAATGAGCTGGAAGAAGTGGATTTCTCTTCCTTCCCACTGCAGTCATAAATTTATAGGAAAATTATCTGAAATGTATCTGAGCCAGGCTTCTAGACACAGCACAATTAGAAATGCTTTTATTCCCTCCGGAGTCACAAACACTTACAGGCTTTGGAAAGCAATTGTTCCAATTCATGTATGTCAGTTTTTTGGTGGTGTTTTGTTTTGTTTTGTTTTGTTTCCTTATTTTTGTTTTGTTTTGTTTTTTGTTTTAATTTGAAGACACTTTCAAAATAAAATTCTTTGGAAGATAACTAAATATTTGCTGCATGCGCAGCAGTGGTGATGCAGCTAGCATTCTCTATGATGTTCTTTGTTTTCACCAGTTTAAACAAAAGGACGTACTAGCAATTCTGTTTTCAGAGTAAAAGGCAGACAATGAAAACACAAATCTGAAATTCTACATTGTTAAAGAATTGCTCAGTGTCACCAGAGCTATTGACTTCCCCTACCTGATGTGCAGCTGTTTAGAGAGGAATAACATATGTACCTTATGATCAAATGTGGGCTTAATAAACACAAAGGCATAATGTTATACAAAATGTAACAATAGACATGATGACAAGCTACTTAAAAACATGTCACAGTGTTTTGTTATTAACCGATTTGCCTTTGGCAGTGTTATGGAGAAGAATGCAGACATTTAATTTCCAGTTCAAAAATGAGTAGAAAACATTTCTCATGTACACTTGTGTTTATTTTAAATGCCTGTGTCAATATTTTTAATTATAGAAAGTGTTGTTGATTGTGGTTCTTATTTTTCTCTGTTTTTCCTTTGCTGAATTTCACTCTCTGAATTTCAGTAAGTACAGAGTCTGTTCTTGATTTGACTTTATCTTTCTTATTGTTTTCTGAAGACTTTAACTGAAGCATTTCCTTTATGTATCAACTGCGTAGTTATTGCAAAAATGTTCTTCACAAAAGAAGAAAAAATGTAAAAAAGAATAATAAAAATGAAATCCTTCATTAAAGCACAAATCAAATTAGTAAAGGACCTCGTGTAACCTTGAAGTGCTGTGGAATTAAACCTTAATTCCACATAGTCTTAAGAAAATGAATAATATGACTAGCGAGTGATTCAAAGTACTGCAGGTTTGTTTGACATTGGAAATGCCATGGGGAATAAAAGATTCTGCTTTTGCTGATGAATCTCAAAGGCAGAATAATGGTGTTCTTGACAGGTTACTGGGCAGAGTACACTGGACAGTAGGCAGAAGATAACTTTTCCTTAATTTGGTCTCTAACTTGTTTTAGTATCTGTGAAAAGGCATGTTACTTAAACAGTAAACTTCAAGTAGACACTTTTTTCCCGTTGACTGCAATGTTGTGTTGCCTTAAATAAGCAATGTCAGCAGCGCTCTTTTCAGTAGGAATGTTTCAAGATGTTATCAGAAGTCTGCTAGCTTTCTCTTTCTGTAGCTCCTGAGGGAAATCTTGTGTGCATATTTTATCAGGGGAGTGATGTCCTGAAGCTTCTTGCAAGTAGTTACTCTATGTGAGCTATAAAAAACATCTGAAAACTGATTCACACCAATTTGCAGTCTGCCATTACTTAGGTTATTCAAACTGATTATGTAATGTCATACTTTACATGCCCAATGAAGCACAGTTCAGTCTTTCCTGCTGAGGTGGGAATGACATGAAACTATATACAGAAGTAGAAGAGGAGTGCCAGTGTCTGCCTGTGCTGCTACCCCAGTGTTTGTAGAAGTAGTCATACTTCTTCCTCAAGGCCAGACCTGCTCCTTGGCCTGAGTGTGGCTGAGCCAGATCGCTTCCCTACCATATGTTCTCTTGAGTTTTGTTTCCCTTCCAAAGAGCAAGGATAAAAGACTTTATGTTTTTAATCTTTCTGTTAGCCAAGGGAAGCACTTCTATTTCGTCTAAGTATATTGTGATCAGCAGAAATGTTTTCATATGCTGTCACTATGTTTGCTTCAAGTCTGAATATAGAAATATTCATACAGAAATGTAAGGTCCATGCAGAATCTGGTTGAGGGAGGGTTGACATCAAGATTTGAACAATGACAGAAATCCACAATTCTATATTGTGATCTGCTTAGACTGCTCAATACATATTGAACAGTTTTTCTCATGAAATTCAACAATTCTTAATTCCAAACACGTTTCTCATATATGATTAAAACGTACTTTTAATAACAGAAGTAGAACACAGTATATATCATCCACAGTGATAGAAGTAAAAAAAATCGCTGTATTCTTAAACTAAGTTGACATTCTGAAAGGTTAGCACAAAGAGTTGCTTTGCTATCTGTAATCAATAAAAAAAAAAAAAGAGATTTTAAGTATTTAAACTCTCCATTGTAGACATTCTTTTCTGGTGCCTGCCAGGAAGAGAAAAACTGAGTAGCAATAGAAGGGAGAAAATAAAGATAAAAAAAACACCTTTCTCCTAGTAGGTCCTATTATCTACAACAGGAATTACTGGTGTACAATTCTATTTTGGATCAGACTTTAAGTGAATTAAGAACAATTGAAAACATCACTGTGAATTTGTGAGTTGGTACAGGAAGAGAATACAACAAGACACAATGCAATTTCCATGTGAACAGTATATGAAAAATATATTAGCTGTTGTGCATATAATTGAGTTTATTAGATATAATTGTTTAAAAAAGATTTTAAATTTTCATTGTTTCTTCTTATGTTTGCTCATAAAACAAGATGAAGTCTTACTCTCTTCTTAAATGTGAGGATTCGTTCTAAAATGGAGGGAAAAAAATTCATTTGATCACAGACCCTAGCTCTTTCATGAATTTTCAGTTAAGTGATTAATCACTTTATTTTAGAAGCTGTTGATACTGATAAATAGTTGTAAAAGTTTAGTGATTCATAACCATAATAGGTTAGTAAACAGGCTTCAGGTCTTTCTCTAAAAAATACTTAATAGGATTAGTGTGAGGGAGAAGCCATTTAAGGAGATTGAGTGGTATTGTTGATGAAGCTTTAGAGGCAAGGAAAGTTGCTGACTCAAGATTCTGTGGTTGGTCATTTTTGTAATTTTTGCATTGCTTTTGTTTCCTGATTAGATATTTAAAAATATGAAAAGGATTCATTTAAATTCTTTCAGAGTCAGAAGTGAAGTAATTCATGGAGTTATATGCTGGGAGTGGGAATGCTGGTAAGCTGTAAATCTTCAAGTTTCCAAAAGTATTTGATTCAGTCCTGTATTGCTTAGGACATTGCTTATTGAAAAATGAAGGTACCAAAGCATGTTAGACTAAAGACAGACGTAAAATATTTTTATCTAATTTATTCACACTAAGCAATGATATATTTCTCTTTTCTTGCATAACTCTAGCTGAAAAGAATATAGCTAGAACCATGTATATTTTAATTGCTTTTTGTATGGCAGGCTTTTTGTGTACCAGACCAGAAATACCTGACTTGGTCTTTTTGTACAAACAGAACAGTCTATGATGATTAACAATACAGTTTAAATGGCAGGGAGAGCTTTACATTAGAAGGGAGGGAGAAGGGAGTGATTCCTCAGAAATCTCTAAGGAAATTATGGGTAGGGAAGGGAACTAAAAGGCCTAGGGTAATGAACAGAAGGAAAGCAGCAATCAGTCAATCTGAAGTGGAGCTCCTTTGACCACAGGCATGTAAAGAAGGAAGTGCCTCAAGAACAGCCTGTTCTGAGGAATGAGATCTCTTGAGTTCCTATCTGAAATGTCTAACTGATGCACACTGCATGAGGAACAAGGGAGTTAGAATTCTCTGCAGAGTGACAGGGCTGCAACCTCTTGAGGACACCTTATATGCCTGGAGTGCTGTGATGGGTGGATACATCCTCCTTAGGGAGGACAGTCTGGGAAGAGAAAGAGTTACCCTTCATGTAAGAAGACAGATTGTATTGAGCTCTGCTCAGGGACTGATCAGGAGCCTGTCAAGGTATAAGTATGAAAATAAGACATGTAGAGCCTTCATCCATGGAGGTATTCAAACCTTGAATTGCGATAGTGCTGTGTAGTCTGTTGTAGGTGAACCTGCTTGAGCTTTGGTTGGATAGATGATCTCAAGGGATCCCTTCCAACCCTAGCCATTCTGAAGTATAGTTTCTACTGGTGTCTTGTTTTCTAACATCTGGAACCTCTGCTCTGATCATTGTTAAAAACTATAATTTGGATTGCAGTGACACAAGTCCGTAGCTTTGCCACTTCTGAAATACAGGGAGAAGTAAAAGCTAATGAGATACTTTTACTGAAAGGAGGAATCTGGTAAGATGTATGTAGGATGTGGTTCATTCAAACCAGACTGTGGTTATTTATCTAGTAGGCCAGGCTTCCATAGAACAGAAAACTAAATAGATCAGGACTCTTCACTCTGGAAGACATATGACAATGAAAAATCTGTGGAAGAATTATTTTTTTATAAACTTCAGTTATAAATGAAAAGTTAAAAAAAATAAAAAGCAAGAATGAAAAGAGAAAATAAATGTTCATTACTTTTCATAGCATAACTCAGGCAGTAGGTAGAGAGACAGTAGAATATTTTTTTCCTGAGAGTTCTTAATTAACTTATGGAACTAATCTGCAACATAATATTGTGGAATTATTTAAAAATATAAAAGGGTTCACAAAGGGCATAAACAGACCTCAGCAAGTTAGTTTCATCAGTGACTATTAAATACATGAATTTATATTCAGCCCATCCAATTTCTGCCTCAAATGAGAAAGTTATTCTGGAGAAAGGATAATTTCATACTTGTCTTGCTGTTTGTAATATGTTTGTAAGCTTTCATTATGGGGCACTGTTGGAAGCTGGATGCTGGCCCAGACAGTTTTTTTTTTTCTTTCTTTCTTTTGTTTATTTTGCTATCACAAAATTTCTGTCCATAGTAAACAGCAAATTGAAGTGAATATCAGTGTGCAAATAAAACCTGAATGAAGCAAGAAGTATTATCTCTTCAAATAAACCCCAGACTCAGGCTAATACTAGTGTCAGGCACCATGTTGTGAAATGTCTATACTGACTACTTTAATATAGTGATATAAACTTGATAAGAGATATTTAATGTACGTCTTTCCATGGTTAAAATCTGTTGACGGGAGCCAGAAGCCTCTATTTGTAGTATAGATCTCTCAGTGTAAGCAGCTGTAGTATCTAAAGAAAACATATCTATATGTTATTTACACTAAACAGTTGCATTTTGCTATAGCTGAGGAAAAACATGTGTCTGTTTGGCTTGATGAATGTGCTTCTTTGGCTTGCACTGAATTGATAGTAAAGGAAACTAAGGAACAGTATTATGAAGGACCCCTGAAGAGCACAGTTAGCATGTTTTTTTCTTTTTTTTTTTGTTAGGGTCATGGTCTTACCCATTTTTAATTTAACGATATGGAATCCTTTCCAGAATATTCTGGAGGAGATAATGTTGCTGACTGTAGCCTGAAGTGACCCTGTTTATCACTTTTGCTATCTCTTAGCAAATGCAGCCATTTGTTCATAGATCAAGGATAAAATTCTATGCCAGTGCCCTCAGTACTAAAATGTAAAGTATTCCTCATGTTTATGTATGTCCTTATTTTTATGTTTTCTTTACTCTTACACTTTGTACATATGTTCATCTTGAAATACGATTCTTCTTCAGCTAGTCTTTTCCTCTTGTCTCCTGTTTCCTCTGAGCTTTTGACTGCCAATATATTTTTGTCCGCATCTAAAGACTAGAACTTATTTCTGTTTTTCTTGTGAGAACAGTGAGGGAAACACACTTTTCTAGCAAGATTCAAATTAAATTAAGCTATGCAAGATGCTAGAAATGGTTCTAACTCTATGGTGATAAGTCTCTCTAAATTTCTCTTACTTTTCTGGGAGCAGAAATAAGAATGACAGTAGTTGTGGTGAATCAAATAATTGTATAATGGTTTGAGGTGGAAGGGACCTTTAAGAACATCTAGTTCCAACCCCCCCCCGCTATAGTCAGGGACATGTCTCTCTAGACTAGATTGCTCAAAGCACCATCCATCCTGGCTTTGAATGCTTCCAGGGAGGGAGCATTTACAGCCTCATCAGGCAACCTGTTCTAGTGTCTCACCACCTTCACAGTAAAGAATTTCTTCCAAAGATCTAGTCTAAATCTGCCCTCTTCCAGATTAAAACCATTTCCTCTCATCCTGTGACATCGTTTATGATACATGGTATTGTTATTTGTCTACAGAAGATCAAAATAGAGATTTTGCCTGTAGGCTATGATCTTCGCACCACTGTCTCACCAGGTGCTATATGATATGATAAAATAGGGAAGAAGGGTAAAAAATAGTACAGATGATTTGTTCTTGAACTCTTGACTTTCAGCAGCTGCATTTTAAAACTACTGTTCCATTTTGCTGGTATGTATGTGAGGCTTCTCCATTAAGTGTGCAAACACAATCTGATTAGTATTTTTTATAAGCTAGTCTTGTCTGCTTTTATTACAGACATCACCTTCAGACGTGGGGCCACCACAGCCATTAAATCAAGAATATTTAGCTATTATTTGTAATAAATGTCAGCAGGGCTGAATTGAAGCCAGCAGGAAATGTTCAGGGCAGAAAACACACTGACATTCATTCATGCAAATTTGTACCACTAGTAGAATTAATCATAAAGAGGGAGGGTAGAACATACATTGCATTTATATTACTGGTTTGGCCAATTGTGATTCATCATGAAAATGGGGGCTATAATGTGTAAGCAGCAGCCTACCAACAAAAAAATAACCCACATACAAAGTATGATTAGGTGAGTATAACTTCCAGTGCAAGCCATTTAGAGATTGTTTTTGAGTTACAATGGGTCAGTGCACAGGCAGATGAGAGCTATAGCTAATCATGTTTTAACTGGTGATTTTAAGTACAATTTTAAAATTATTTTGATTTTTTTTAACTCTTTCAAGAAATATAATCCTCTCTGTCTCCCCTCATTACACTGGAAGATCTCAGTGCTTTTTTTACCAGAAAAAAATTGCACTAGGAAGCTTTTGAAGACAAAATTTATGTTTTTCACTTCAAAATCATATATACTAGGAAACTTTCTAAATGGATCCTATGAAGAATATGGGTTGGGAGTTCATATATTTTAACAGGAGCAGGCTTATCTGGCAGGTATTACTGTAATATGGGAATACTGTGTCAGCTTGTAGCAGTAAATAACTAGCCACAGTTTCACTAGTGTTGGTGAAAAAACTTGAGGAAGTTTAGTATCAGGAAAATTAGAGACCCAGGAACTGGTGGGAAGCCAGACCACCTTTTGCTGATTTTGAATGCTGTAGTCTGCAAAGCTGATAGGAGCAGAAATCAGTTCAAGAGCCCAGCTATTTAGTGTTACTGGACTGATGCAGACTAGAAAATGAATTCTGGTGAACTGGTAGGTCTTAGTAATGGAGTTTCACTTGTGAAACATAGAAAAAAAACAAAAACAAAACACTCCCTTTGATTGTAAAATTGAAAGAGAAAATAAACTTAATAGCAAATGTGTTAAATAATTAATACTTGAAAAAGATGAGGATATCTGCATTCTGTTAAGTGTATTCCTTCACACTCAGTCCTATAAAAATAAAAGGATGACACTTCTGTTAAATGTGTTTATTATTAACTGGAGGACAACCTGTTAGGAAATGGCTACCTGAAAGAAGTAAAAAGACATTTTAAACGCACTTGAATATATATCATGGTACAATATTTAGTGAAAGCTGCACATCTGTATAATGTGAAGGAAAACTGTAATTGATCTCTTTTTGTGAAACAGGCATTCCTTTGCAGCAAGCCCCAAAGAAGATTATAACACGAATCTGCAAATGACAAAAGTCAGAAAAAAATAATATTGAATTTTATAATTCCTGAAACATGGAGAACCAGAGGATGAAAACATATATATATATATTTATCTTCTCCTATTATCCTGATTCAAAAAGAAATGTTTTAAATCAATTTCTGAAAATATTAAAAAATAAACCAGCTGAATGGAGCTGACATAAAAATGTTAGAAGAATTTATAGACAATAAATATTCTCACATTAATTCAGTTCTAGATTTAAACAATGAGCTAGAGAGAGCATGAAGCTGAAAGATGATTCATAAAATTAAAATACAAAAAAAAAATCCATTTCATATGGTACTCTCTGAGCCAAATATAATTTTCTGAGTACTTGTCAATTTCCTGAAGACACAAAGGATTAAATGCAAAACAAGTATTCTGAAACAATTTCCCATTTACACTGTTTATAATCACTATATAAGGTGTTATACTGCACACTAGGAAGATGCATAAACAAAAACACCTTTCAAAGTGCTGAAAGCAGTCAGTGTAAATTGTTTCCTCAGGATCTTATTTTTAATTGTTGATACAAAGGAAAGGGCCTAATTTGGTCAAGGAGAAACAAATAATTTTTTTTTCCTGTAATTCATGAACTCACATAGCTATTTGGCACGTACTGCTAGATCATCATTAGAGTATTATAGTCAATGAGAGAAATCATTATTAGAAGTCATTCTTCATCTTTTTAGGGCAACGTTTTTCTCTCTTCTATTGGCATAAGCCTTAATCATTCTTAAGTGTTTTTGAAACCTGACTGCAGCGTGCTTTGGGGGCAAATAATTTCATGGTAGGAATACAGGACATACTATAAACTTAAGACAGCATATAAGCAGGTTTTGAGGCTGTTGTTGTTTTTGTTTGTTTTGTTTTTTAATTCAAAAAATCTGGTTTGAAGGGATGTTGTGCCTGCTGCTGTTGGAGTATTTTTAGCATTTCTGATTTCTTCACCTCAAGAAGGACACAGTGGGATTACAGACTAAGTGCAGACAAAGGGCACATGAATTTATCAAAATTATAGAGAAGCTGCTTTATGGACAGTGGCTACAAATACTAAGACTTCAGGAGAATGCTGAGAAAGTATATGATTGGTACAAGCTTTTTCATTAAGTGCTTGAATATACTGCAGTTCACCAGATTACACAGTGCTGTAAATAAACAGCATGTACTGAAACTTGGAGGAGAATGACTAGAAAGACAAGAGAGGTTTTTTTACAGAGTATAGTGAAGTCTGAGAACTAGGCACAGTGAGTCATGGAGGCAGGAAAATGTCAGGTCAAAAAGGAACAAAAAAATGTAAAAAGATAACTTAATGGACAATAGGCCCATAGAGAGATTCTGAAAGAAGAGTCTGATTGAGGTTCTCTAACACCCATAAAATGGTGAATGGAGATGCTGTGGAAGTAATAGGAAAATGGGCCACATGTGACAACTGGGTGATAGTGCTCTTTTAAAATGGCATTTTATCTTGCTGATATTGGAAGAAGAGCCCTAGGCTCCTGACCATTCATATGACTCCATAAAGCATTACTGATGCACTTGAACATTCTGTTTTGAGGATATTTTGAGGTACCAGTTATGAAATATACTGTGGGTTTTTTAAGCTCTGGCAGTAACTGAGTCAGTTTCTGAATCAACTTAAAGCAAGTTCAGGCATGTCTGATTGTGTAAGAGTGTATGGAGACTGAATTTTCAAAATCTTTTTTTGGGTTCAATGCTTTCAGAGATGTTATGTACAAACACTCATTTCAATTATTACAAAAAAATACGAGTTGAGTTTTATGACCAGAACATTTGTACTTATTTAGAATATGTGAACTTTTTTCTTGTGATAATCTTCATTTATATTTAGATTTAGTAGCTTTTATCTGATATTTTGAGAAGTAGAGACAAATCCAGTTTAAAAATGAATAAAGATTAAAGCTGAAGTTGTTGCACAGAACATTTCTGTTAGACAGATGTCTGTAAATGTCTTCTCCAAGACAAACATCAGTACGTAATTTCATTAGTGTAATTGGTTCGTGTCTGTTTAATAATGTGTGGATATTAGCTTTATTGCAATTGAAAAGAGAATATTCTTATTATTATTTCTCTTATTTCCCTAAAACGTACTTTTCTGTCTAGCACTATGGAAGTGAAATAAATGCACAACCGCTGTCTCATGGCAATTTGTCCTTAGCATATATCTGTGGCTTCCTGGGTCCTTCTTCTAAAAAGATCCTTGTGAAGGACGAATGGGAATTCAATGTTCCCCTATGGATTCCTGATTTATAACGCTGAAAAAATGTGGTAAAGCTACTTACTTCACTACATACAAAGATAATGCAAATAGAATCAGAGAATAACCCGAGCTGGAAGGAACTCACAGGGATTATGAAGTCCAAATGGCTCTACACAAGACCACCCACAGTACAAATCTTATGTCTGAGAACACTGACCAAATGCTCTTTTACCTTGGCACCCAGGGGCTATGCCCACTGCCCTGGGCAGCCCATTCCATGCCCACCACCCTCTGGTTCAGAGACTTTCCCTGGCCCCCAGCTACCCCTTCCTCTGATACAGATCCATGCCATTCCCTTGGGCCCTGTTGCTGTCACAGAGAGCAGTTCAGTGCTGCCCTCCACTCCCTGTGAGAGCTGCAGCCAACATGAGCACTCCCCTCAGCTCCTCTGCTCTGTGATAAACAAAGGGATCTTAGCTGCTCCTCACACATCTTGCCATTTAGACTTTGCAGCCATCTTTATAGCCCACCTTTGGATGCTCTCTCATAATTTGATGTCCAATATACTTTGGATTTCATGAACTGAGATGAAATAAATGCATGCCATACAGCACAGAGTGATAATGTAGGTCCCAGCTAGAAGGCAGAACCTGCTTCACAGTTTGATTCTGCCTTGGAAAGGAAATACTTAAACTTACCAGCTTGATTAATGTTACTAACCTCAGCAGATGTAAGAAAGATGTAAGCAAATCAGAAATTTGATGAATGGGGCCTAAATAAAACATTGTTTATCATTGTCAGTTCAGCTGTGCATCACTGTTGAACCATTCCCAAAGAGCCTTGTCATAATGTGAGAGTGACTGAAAATTTTCCAGACAGTATTGTATGCCAAGCAATACATTTTATACATGGATAACTTCTACACTGAGTAGTTAAGATTTCGATTCAGAGTGTCTTTGTTACTGTTTTTAGGAACTGAAATTTGCACTGAAATCCGGGATTAACTACAAATAGCTAATACAAGGAAAAGCCTCTTCTGAGATGGCTTATGGACTGATGGTGATATATTGTTCTCTTGAGTACATTACGAAGCTGTGAGTCATGAAACTATAAAGAGTGGGAAAGAGCTAACAGGGTCGATATATGATCTTTATTTTAATGACAGTGGTGTTGTCACTCTTCAAAATCAGTGAACTACATATTGTAATTATGTGGACATACTGTGTTTAGTATCTGTTTTACTTTGTGCATTTGTTTAAAAAATATATCATTCTACCTTCAGTATCAAGAAGTGATGAGATTTAAAAACTTGTGATTATTGTCTACAGTTTTTCTTTGTAATCCTGATTTTTTTCTAATAGAGATAAGTAACAATTAATAATCCCTAATTTTAAAATATTTATTAAAATAATGTTTTTTTAACTGAATATGAAGAATACATTCTAGTTACTGAATAGATTTGAAATATATATATATATTTTCCAGGGATTTAAGTTAAAGATAAAAACTTTGGAGGATTTGCAGGAAATATAAGATTAAATATGAAGACTTAGTATATAGTCATTAAACCTTGACATCCTGAAATGGCAGAAAGTTTTTGTGGGCATGCTTGTGGCCAAGAAATTAGATACTAATTTTGGCTTTGAGTATGGCACTGAGACTGTTCTTTCAGAGCAGAATAGATGCAGCAATTGAACAACCATTTCAAAAATGTGGAGAAATAGTTTCTGAAGAGTAAGCCACACCCTCTCATCTACATATAATTAAAAATGTTCCTTTTCTTTCTTCTTTTCTTTTCTTCTTTTCTTTTCTTTTCTTTTCTTTTCTTTTCTTTTCTTTTCTTTTCTTTTCTTTTCTTTTCTTTTCTTTTCTTTTCTTTTCTTTTCTTTTCTTCTCTTCCCTTCCCTTCCCTTCCCTTCCCTTCCCTTCCCTTCCCTTCCCTTCCCTTCCCTTCCCTTCCCTTCCCTTCCCTTCCCTTCCCTTCCCTTCCCTTCCCTTCCCTTCCCTTCCCTTCCCTTCCCTTCCCTTCCCTTCCCTTCCCTTCCCTTCCCTTCCCTTCCCTTCCCTTCCCTTCCCTTCCCTTCCCTTCCCTTCCCTTCCCTTCCCTTCCCTTCCCTTCCCTTCCCTTCCCTTCCCTTCCCTTCCCTTCCCTTCCCTTCCCTTCCCTTCCCTTCCCTTCCCTTCCCTTCCCTTCCCTTCCCTTCCCTTCCCTTCCCTTCCCTTCCCTTCCCTTCCCTTCCCTTCCCTTCCCTTCCCTTCCCTTCCCTTCCCTTCCCTTCCCTTCCCTTCCCTTCCCTTCCCTTCCCTTCCCTTTCTTTTCATCTATTTATTTATTTGTTTGTTTGTTTTAAAGAATATAATTTCTCCATGGATTTTGCACTTTTGTTAGTCAGATCAGATATAGTCCAGTGCTGGGTTACTGTAATGCATTCATTTTACCTGCAGTACTTGAGTGTTTCTTGAATACATATGCACAAGTGTTCCGACCTGTTTCTTTTTTCAAGCCTGTGCAGAATCCTGGGTATGATAAAATAGACATGCTCATTGTGATACACTAGGACAGAAAAACTCTTTGAGTCAATATGTTTATGCAGTAGTTAATGCTGGAGTTTTCTTCTGATGGTTATATCCAGACTTGGAAGTGCAGTGTGATGCAGAGACCATCCAAACTACAGATGACAAAAGGAGTATCAGTGCATGGTGCGGCATAACTGCAGGGAGAATAAAATTTTAGATCTCAAACTGAGTGTTTTTAAGAGACCTTTTAGCTTGTGTCTAGTACTACTGTACTATTTTCATGTGTGCAGCTAAACATCATTGCTAACTTAGGACTTCTCAACACTGCTTTCCATTGTAGAATGTAGACAAAAAGCACAAACAGCCTTTTCCTTACAAGTCATTTTTAAACATTATAAAAGGTATTCTTTTCCATTACATATTGCATGCATTATTCTGAAATAAATGTAAGGTTTATTTTGGAATTTCATGGATTTTTATTTTTTCTAGTTGCATGGGAATCACAGAATTGCAGGAGTTGGATGGGACCTCAAGAGATCATGGGCTTTATGAAAGAATTGAGTAAATAATGCATAAGTGAGTTTGCAAGTTTGTTACTACGACTGCATACTTTAATCAGTGGCTAGGAGACTATGCCTGTCATACTTTCTCATGTTTTTATCTGATGTTTTCTTGATGCTACAAAGTTGTTGAGACCTAGAAGTCTCTCTGATCATATTCTGTGGATGATTTTCTGATTATTTCACATGCTTAGCTGGGGAATAGCTGCCTCAGAACAGCAGTCAAAGAGATTTTCTGAAACTTAAAGTTTTGTATTGCATTATGAATCTTCTTAGGCTAAGTGAAGTTTTACAAGGTATTTGGAGAATTAAGTAGTCTGACACTTCTGTCATTTCAATGCTTCAGCAAGTTTTAGCTCTTGTGGCTTTATCTGCAAGAGTACTCAGCTAGCTGAGATCTAAAATGATTTACTGCAATAAGCATAATAATTTAAAGACTTAACAGATTCTGGGGCTATGCATAACTCCCAGGTTCCTGGAGAACTGGTATTTCCATAGGTATCTCAGAATATTTCATGGCTTCTCAGACATCTTGCAGCTTTCTGGGGCTTTTTAATTCTAGAATAGTTCCTCTTGCTATTCCATAATTTCATGCTGAACATTTTATCTGTCAGTTTATAATAACTCACAGTCTAGTACCCATTTCTTTGTTAGTGACAATACCAATAGTAGGAATCCCTGAAAAAGAACTTCTAATAACCTTTAGAACCATAATCTGGTTCCTGCAGTAACAGTTAGTACCTTCATAACTAGAGATACCAGTTAAGATTAGATGAACAGAAATAGTAATGGAGATGTAAAAATAAAAAGCAAAGCGAGGTGTTGGTCACAGTCTTACTTTTATGACCTCATTTTACAATTGGGGTTTTGTAAAATAGTGATAAGCATTCTGAGTCCTCTGGGATGAATGATAAAATATAAAGCAACAAGCCACAATGGAGGCTCATATCTTATAAGCTTTCCCAGGGTTCTAGAAAGGGAGTTTTGATGGGGAAAGTTTTAATAAAGGAATGCTTTCCAAGGAGCAATGCTTGGAGAGATTTCCAAGGAGCAACGCTTAGGAGAAGGAGATTCTGTTTCATATTGAGACTGACAGCATTTTTATAGCTTTGGCAGCCATCTATCTAGAAGAGAGAAGTACTGCAAGGATCAAAATGCCTTCTGATAACTACACACCTTGTAGAAAAGTACAAGTCTTCTGCTTTTATATTTTATTTATTTATTTATTTTATGTTTAAGGGATAGAAATTAAAATTACTTAAGTTAGTATTGCTCTTGTTGCAGTGAAACCTTTTACACTATTTTCCCTCTTAAAGTCGCGTGAGTATTAGGTACTTTTTTTGTAGAATAGTTTTAATTTTCCAAATATAAGACTATCATAAAGACAATACAGCAGTCATACCAAGGCATGGTTCCAGGGCATGATTTTACTTTTGATTATTTACATGAGTATGCTTCTGCTCACTTGTAGGAGAGACATCCTGAACTTATGTTTTCCTCTTGAGAATAGCGTGTTACTGATATTCAAAAGTATCACAGATTTCAGTCTAGAGGCTGGATGGTCTCACTCAGAGAGTTGCAGTCAGTGGCTCAATGTCTGTGTGGAGACTGGTGATAAGTAGTGTTCCTCAGGGATCACTACTATGACCAGTGTTGTTTAACATCTTTGTAGGTGACTTGGACAGTGGGATCAAGTGCACACTTCACAGGTTTCCAAATGGGACCAAGCAGAGTGGTGCAGTTGACATGCTAGAGGGAAATGATGCCATCCAGGGACCTAGACAGATTGGAGAAGTGGGCCCATGCCAACCTCATGAAGTTCAACAAGGCCAAGTACAAGGTCTGCACTTTATTGGTGCAAGCAAGAACAGATACAGGTTGGGTGGAGAATGGCTTGAGAGCAGCCTTGAGGAGAAGGATTTGGTGGTATTGACTGATGAAAAATCGACATGAGCTGACAAGGTGCAATTGCAGCTCAGAAGGGTGATTGTAGCCTGGGTGGCATCAAGAGAAAAATGACCAGCAGGCTGAGGAATTCTGCCTCTCTATTCTGCTCTTGTGAGACCCCACCTGGAGCATTGGGTCTCCCATCACAAGAAGGACTTGGAGCTGTTGGAGCAGGTGCAGAGGAAGGCTATGAAGATTATTAGAGGGCTGGAGCATCTCCCTTACAAGGACAGGCTGAGAGAGCTGGAGCTTTTTATCATGAAGAAGAGAAGACTCCAAGAAACCACCTTATAGCAACCTTCCAGTACCTGAAGGGGGCCTACAGGATAGCTGGGAGAGACTTTTCAGAAGGGCAGGTAGTGACAGGATGAGGGAAATGGCTTCAAATTGAAAAAAGGGTAGATTTAGACTAGATCTGTGTAAGAAATTCTTTACTGTGGGTGTGGTGAGACACTGGAACAGGTTGCCCAGTGAGATTGTGGATGCTCCATAGGTGGAAGCATTCAAGGCCAGGATGGATAGGGCTTTGAGCAGTTTGGTCTAGTGGGAGGTGTCCCTGCCTACAGCAGGGGGGTTGGAACTAGAATAAGATCCCTTCCAATCCAGACATTCTATGATTCTATGATTTGTTTTCTGAAATAACAGTAGACTCCCATAATGCTAAAGGAAAGAAAGCAAATTAGGAGTTCTTTGAGACATTATTGCTTCAAAACTTTGAAGATAAATAGAGATCTTCAATTCGACTTCTATATGTTTTGAAGCCAAGGGAGGTCAGCGCTATTTATGTATTATGGCTTCTTGGTTCTGACTTCGTGAAAAGACTCAGGATAGGCTAGTGTGAGTGTCCTTCATGTCTAATGAAAAAAAAATGGAAATTATACAAATTATGAGTAACTTATTTTGTGATGTGTTAAAGAAGATGGGAAGAAATTAAATATATATATACATATACACATATATATATATTTCTAGATTTTGGTCTTAGAGTATGTAGAGTACTGTGTTTAAATAACATTTTTTGCCCTATCAGAGTCCTTGAAGTTTTAGCTCTTGGCTTCTTACTTTTGTCATTGTGTATTTATGATATTGATCCACCCTTCTGAAATGCTAAGTTTCATCTCTGTGAGAGTGACACAATTATTTATAGGTCAAATAAATATTTACATGGCCTTTTGTATAACCTCCCATGTGATTTTGATAAATTACAAGATCATGATAAATTGGATAATGTTGTTTTAAATTCATACACAGAGGGCTTGAGTGTTCAGGGTCTATCTCAGTCTGAAATATTTTGATTCATCCTGCATGGTCCCTTTTTGATGGATCTTTTTATTTTTGACACATATGTAAAGTAACTTGGGAAAGAGATTAGCTATTGAAAAGTTATAATTGTATGTAAGGCAGAGATAGCAGAATGTATTGATAACTAAGCTTATTTTCTGCAAATGCACCCTGTTTAAAATTTGCAGTCAAGTAAAAGTTGTATTTTATTGGCCTCTATAGGATTTTTTAGGCAGAGATGTCTTAACAATAAAATACTCCTGAGCATCTATTCTTGAAATTTACATGATTTAGCTGAGACATATAGATCAGAATATAAACTGGAGGAATTTCAGTGGGAAAAAGGAGACAGTCTTGAGGACAGACCTTGTAGGAATACTGAACAGGAGAACAGTGCATTCTGTTTTCCTTTTCACACCAGTACTGATGTTCTCAACACGGCCTCTGCCAAGAGGGAAAGAAGGGTGATTGTAATAGAGAACTCCTTTCTGAGAGGAATGGAGGTCCCCATATAGTGACCACATCCTACCCTAAGGATGTGTGTTGCCTCCTTAAGGCCTTAGTCAGAGCCATTGCTAAGAGACTCCCTAATCTGGTTCACCCCTCTGTGCATTCCTTTGCTTATAGTTCAGGCTGTCAGCAGTGAAGTCACTGAGAGAAGCCTGATGGATATCATAAGGGACTTCAGGGCACTGGGGCACTTAGTTGATGGAAAAGGAATACAGATGGTGTTTTTCTCCATCCCTTCAGTGGTAGCGAGAGATACAGAGAGAAACAGGAAAACCCACATCACAAATATGTGGCTGAGAGGCTGGTGCCTCAGAATTTTTTTTATTTTTTTATTTCTTTACCATGGCTAGTTTTACTCAGTGCCTGGCCTTGTGGCTTCATATGGGTCTCATCTGTCTCAAAAGGGGAAATGGATCCTAGTCCAGGAGCTGGCAGAGGTCACTGAGAGATCTTTAAACTAGGTATGAAAGGCAAAGGGGTTAAAATAAGTCTTGATTGAGATGACCCTGGGAGAATAATTTTGGAATTAGGAGTGAAGCAAATGGCTCAGCTGAAGCTCATCTGCACTGCTGCATGCAGTATGGGCAACAAACAGGAAGGAGCTGGAAGCCATCATGTGGCAGGCAAACTATGACTTAGTTGCCATTACTGAAATAGAATGGGATCGCTCTCATGACTGGAGTGCCAGTTGGTTATGAGCTCTTCAGAAGAGATAGGCAAGTAAGGAGGGGCAGTGGCTTGGCTTTCTACATTAGAGAGTGTTTTGATGTTGGTGAACTCGAGACTGGGAATGATAATGCTGAGTCTCTATGGGTGATGGTTAGAGGGAGGGCCAACAAGGCTGGCCTCCTGGTAGAGGTCATAAACTGCCAAACCAGGGTGAAGAGACAGACAACATATTCTATGAGCAGCAGGCAGAAGTTAGGCAATCAATAGCCCTTGTTCTCATAGGGAACTTCAACTGGAAATGTAATACAGTGCAGAAGAAGCAGTTAAGAGTGTGAGAAAAATTACTTCCTAATGCAGCTGCTGAGAGAGCCTTCCAGGGGAGGTGCACTGCTAGACCTGTTGATCACAGAAAATGACTGGTGGGAGGTGTGGAGCATGGGAAGAGCAAACACAAAATGGTAATGTTCTCTGTTCTTGGAGAGTTCAGGAGGGGCCAGAAAAACTACTGCCTTGGGCTTTCAGAGGGCAGATTATGATCTGTTCAGGACACTGGTAGGGCGGGTCCCTTGAGAGTTGGCCCTGAAACGTAAAGTGGTCCAGGAAGGCTGGATGCTCCTCAAGAGGGCAGTCTTAGAGGTACAAGAGTAGGCTGTCCTGCTGTGAGTTAAGCTGATGCGGAGGAAGAGCAGTATGGGTGAACAGGAAGCTTCTCCCAGGGCTCCAGGAGAAAAAGAGAGTCCACCCTCTATGGAAGAAGGGATGGGCAACTTGGAGAGAGTGTAGAGTTATTATGGTATGCAGGAAAAAAATTCAAAAGGTAAAAGTCAAACTTGAAATCAACTTGGCCACTATAGGAAAAGAGAACACAAGGCTTTTTAAAGAATATATTAACAGTAATCAGAGTCTTCATCCTTTACTGAATGTGGTAGGGTGTGTAACCATTGAGGATAAGGAAAAGGCTGAGGTTCTCAATGCCTTCTTCACATCGGTCTTTGAAAGTCAGACCAATTATCCTGGGGGTACTCTACCCCCTAACATGGAAGTCTAGGATGAGAAGCAGAATAACCACCCCAAGATTCAGATAGAAACATTTAGAGACCTACTTATTCAACACTGATGAAAATGCAGAGCTAATAGTGGTGACTATGTTGAAAAGTAGTGTTTTGTAGCTGAGAATTTGCTCTATCCAATAGTGTTTTCTGTATCTGTTGTAGTTTCCATGGAAATAAATAAGAGGCGTTACTTTCTGAATGACCTATGTGTATTCTACTTCAATTAGCTTCCGTATAATCGGAATCATGCCTCATGCCGTGGGAATTTCTGTATGAAAGGAAAAAAAACCACCTCATGTGTTAATGCCATAATGTGAAAATTAAAATGGTAAGTGGAATGTAGGAAAATAGTTGAAGTAACTGTTTTTCCAGACAGATCATGGAATGATACACATCACTGCGACAGAACCAATTCTGGTCTTCATTTGGAAAAAAGTACAAGCTCATGTGAGGAAACCAGCATTACTATATATTGGAAAATCATAGTTCACAAAATAAATAAATAAATAAATAAATAAAAAATCGAATGTAGCAGATAACAGGATTGCTTTACTATAAATCCTAACAAATGTTAATTAAGCTACTGAAAATTCTACACTTTGGCACTTTCATTTTTGCTTAAATTTGGCTGATCTTAAAGCCACTGCCCATAAACATATTTTATGAGGCACATATGAGACTTCAAAATATAAGCTCTGTATGTTAGTAATTTAGTGCAATAATTTGCCCAGTAGTCTAGTTGCGTCACTGGCTGTTGCCATTATAAAATTTTCGATGATGTTTAAAAAAAGCCCTGTGGTTTTGTGAGCAGTTTATGACAGGCTGTTGGAAACTGTAATATTACTGATGTCATAAGCAACAGCTGTTTCCACATTTGAGAGAAGTTAGAATGACTCAGTAAAGTCAGGTGGGGAAACATACATTTAGTGATTCTTCCTAACATGAAGCATAAAGACTATTTCAGAACATCACATTATAGTGCAGATGGTTTGTGTATCTTAAGCAAGATATAAGCAAAGATAGAAAAAGTTGCAGATTGTGATTGTGTAGGTGTTCATAAATAGAAAAATGCAAGAAAATATTTCATGTAAGTTTCAGTCTTCTTTCAAGAGTTTCTTCTGGTATAGTGCTTATATGAACCTTTCATTTCCTTTTCAAAACAAAATAAACAGGCAAAACCAAAGAACATGAACTTCCTTTTTGCACAAACATCTCTCCAACACCATAGTTCATTCCTCTATGGTAGTACATCTGTTTTCTTTCTGTTCATGTATAAGGGCAGTTCATATCTATTGTAGAAAACACCATTATCAAGAACCTTAGGAAGACCATTTACAGTCTGGAAAAAAATGTTTTTAGAGATGTGTTTCCAAGTTATGCTTGCTAAAAAAGGGAAACATGAATTCTAGAGAATTCTTTAGTCATTCTGGCTCTCACAGCTTCCTTAACCCTAGAGTTTTAAGGATTTCAGAGTTTGTCCATCTGAATGCAGTCCTTAATAGACCTCACTTCAGTGGCAATCAGACAGATTTGATCTGCCCTGTGCCTATTCTTTCTCCTTGCCATCCTACAATATGCTGTCTTGTTCTCTGGGAAAAGCAAGGCAATTGCTAATAAATGATTTGGCTTCAGGCTGCTTTTGCCATCTGTGAAAGAAGGGCCTTATTTCAAGTGTTAAACAGCCTGTCCGTAGCTTCTAGAACTGTTGCACCTTGGTTTCTGGGAACTTAGAAAAATGTCAAATTTCTTAATTTTCTGTTGCACAGATATTTCTGGGTGAGAGCAGGCAGATGTTTAGTGTAAGCTCATTAGGAAATAACCTAATTTCAATTATAAGCAGATGACAAGTCTGAGCCACTGATGATAATTTCTGTATCTGACCAGCATCTGAGATGCATGACGGTGTGGTGAATTGTGCTCTTACAGAGAAACATATGTAACCATGTATCACAATTAATTAGTAAAATCCAGTCTTTGAATATTGATACTTACTAGAGACTGATAAGATCTATGAAGCCATATTCGAAACCTGGACAGTGTATTTATCAGTAAGATAGTATTCCATAACAGTTCACACCAAATAACCTTCATAGTTTCCAAAATGTACAAAAAACATAATAAAACTGAAGTGATAATATCAAGACATGCCAAACAAATTTTCCTGAAGTAAGAGGGCTACTCTGGCAAACAAACTTTTAAATACAAATTAGTTTTTCAAAATGATGAGTGTTAGCAATTAAATATTACATAAAAGTGAGAACCATTACAATTACATGCCCGTAGTACATAAAACTAGGACAAGGAAAATTATTCCTGTCTCTTTTGATGCTCTTTGGAAAAGTTGATAAATAAAAGTGATACAACACCAATGATTTATCAGAGTTTTCAAAAATACTTTTAACATCTTTACTCTGAACTATAAAGATGAAATGTTAAAGAACAAGTCCCTGAAACCTGGCTTAAAACTGGAGGAGAAAAGAAAAAGAATGGGCTACTTTATAAAGTAGAATCAGCAAAATTCCTTTCTGGTTCTTACTTCGGTTAGTTATTTGTGTGTGATTTAGAGAAGTGGATAGGAAATCAGTGTTTATTTTGTAAAGTGGAACTTTTTTAAAGTGTAAATTATGGCATATTGTGAGATATGTCACATTTAATTTTTGTGAAGTTCTCCACACATCTGCTTAAATTCTTCTGTTTTGTGAAATAAATTGAATTAATGAATAGAATGATGATTTTAGGCTGTACTTTGCTTTTGTAATATTACCTTCAAGGTGTTATAAAAATATATTATGAGAAGGCACCAAATATGTTTGAAATACAGCATACTTAGTGTGAAAAACAAAATGTGTATGATGAAATGTGTATGGTGAAAAGTATTAAGAGGAACCCATTATCTGAGATGAGATAGCAGAGATAAGAGCATTGGCCAATTCCTACCTTACCGAACAATAAAAGCAGAAACCCCTTTGGTGTTCTTGAAGAAATTCAATGAAACTGAAGAGCAATATTCTTAGAACAAGTAAAATGAAAAACAATACAACAGCAACAAAAAACTTTGTTCAAAGAAATTTTGTACAAAATTTGCTCATTTTGGTTACTATTACTTCACATATTCTCTCCTGGAATGAGAATTAATAGTTGCTGTATGAATAAACTTGGCATATTTTTGCCTTTTAAACAGAAATCACCTGTGGTATTAGGCTGAATTAGTGAGGAACTGTAAAGTGATTAGTTGTGCTGCACAGATGTAGCCAAGATGAAGTACCAAGGGCAATTCCTCCTCAGTTGTTGAGTATGCCAGTCTCCCTGTCATTTAGCCATCCATTTTTGACAAGCTGCGGACTGAGAAATAATTGGCAGGATTCTATTGTTACTTGTCCAGGTTAGTGTCTAACAATATGGGCCTGTTTTCTCTAACTGGTTTTAGGAGGACCATTAGAAGCATGTAGAACTTCCAGTGAGATTATGTAAGGCAATCACATAAGGAAATCAGGGAAATATGTTATTTTTATTTTTGGTATTGTACAGTTTAACAAGTGCATTTTTTACAGACCCTAAACCTAACTCTTTTCCTTCTTTACTAACAGTAAACACCAACTTCTTGTTTATATGATTAGTTTTCTGTTGTTTATAACCCACAAAAGTTAGAAATGGGTAACAACTCTGCTAATCTAGTCTATCATTCTGTCAGTGTAGCATTGTCCTTACAGCACATTTTCTTCTAATTTTTTCAACTTTCCTAAGTCCCAGGCAATGAGAATTCTACTACTTTGCCTAGGAGACAATTCCCCAGTTTGATAGAATTCACCATCAGCAAGAGAGAGATCTGTCCACAACAGATTAAAGTGACCACAGCTCTTACTACGTTCCAGACTGTCAGCCCCATCTGTGCACTGTAGCTTTTCTGCAACAAATAATAATAATTATGAAACAAAACAAAACACAAAACAAAACAAACAAAAAATAAATAAAAAGAAACCCACCAAATTGAAATCAATAGATAACTGGCACAATAAGAAAGAAATCTACTTGCCTAGGAAAGGATGCACTGAAAGAAACAAAACATGGATGTATTCAGACCAATGCTGATTTGATTGATCAGGGGTTGTTTTTTTTTTTTTTTCCTTGTCTTTCTTTTTGCTGTTAAGCCTTTTGACATCATGGTTAGTGATTGTAGTTAAAAAAGCTAGCTCGATGAGACACATAGAGAGAGCCAGGAAGTCATAATAATGAAACTGGTTTCTATAACAACAGATGGAGTACCAGCTATGAATGGACTAAAGCACGTTGTCTGCAGAAAGAACTCTGATTTTCCACCCCTTTGAATTGTCACTGCACTGCATATCAGTAAATGCTAAATGGAAAAACACTTGATACAAAAGCAGTAGAAAAGATTAACCCTTTATAATACAGTGAATTTTGTAACAAGACAAAGCTAGTATTCTGTGTTATTTTATTGACATAGTGTTGGCTGTTCCATTTGCATGCAAAAAACACAATATTCACCAAGCCTTAAAACGGTGCACTGGAAACAAAAAGAGGCTGAAGATATAAGGTGATAAGGGGAATAGTGTGTTCAAAGTTTTTGTTTCCAGTTTATTGTCTTAGCAGTGTATACAGTGAAAGAGGGGGAACGGTTGACCTGTATAAACATACAGTTTTATGTTACTTGCACTGATGACAGTTTCATACCTTATGCATCCACGAGAAATGTACACAAATATTGGATTAAATTTCTGATATTCTCAAATAAATCAGTGTCCTTTTAAAAATCTTTTAAGATTAGTTTTCACCTGTATCCAAGGTCTTTAACTGAGACAAGCCCGATAATGAATGTATTAAAATATATTTCATATTTAGAAATAAGAAATTTTGAATTATGTTTGGTTGTGGTTGTTACCAGTTAGTATTCTTTTGAATGGAACTGCAGAGCTTTGGGTACTTGACAGAACTGCCTGCTGAGTAGAAAGGAGATGTGTGCAGCATCATTTATATTTGCTCCAAACTTTGAGAATTAAACAGCCAGCCTGAAAAGACTTATGACATTAATAACATTCAGAACCAGAGAAATACTGCAGAATTAACTGCACAATTATTTATTATTATTATTATTCAGTTTGTGTAGCAGCATAATGCCTTACATTTCTTTTTCTTTCTAATTTGATGTCTATTTTGACTATGTAAATGACTGAAGAACTTTTCTGGATGCTTCCTATTTCATTATTCCACAAAACTAGAATAGCTAAGTGATACAAAAACCTATGAGAGACAAAATAACCACTCTCTTTTTGCCTCCCTAATGCAAATTTACCATACCTACACATAAAAACTGTCTGTATGATACCTTATTCTTGTCTAAAGCAGAAAAACTGATACTTCTTACTACTGCTTTGCAATCCTCAAAGACTGTAATTGCCAAGGACTCTGTCTGGTGTAGTAGTTCTCTGGTACTCCAAAAGAGGAATAAAGCAACAGAATTATTCTTTTTTACACTGTTTTCCAAATTACAACTAGGTTTGTGAGACTTTATGCAAGGCAAGAAAGTAAAATATTTTTCACTCTATGCATAGGTTCAACTGATATAATCTCATTGCTCAGATTTTTCACCATTCTTCCATTGATACCTTCCTATTCTCCTTGCCTTGTTTCTGACACTAGACAGAGACCATATTTTCTTCCTTGCACTGTGAGATTCTTATTACACACTTGGGAACTGTAACTGAAACAAAGGAGCAATTAATTCTAAGTGTTTGCAGACCAGTATAGAAGTCTGTGAAGGTGAAAATAAAGCAATTCAGAGAGACCTCATATGAATAATAGGGGATCAAGAACTCTCTAGAGTATTCATTTGGAGACAAGCTTAGACAGTTCTGAGACAAATGCGGAAAGGAAATTAAGAGTTAAAACAATGCACTGGCTATTCCAGTTTAACTTAATAACTGTCAGTAATTGCTAAAAGTGTTTGAGGCAATTTGGCTGAGTCTTTTAGAGTTCTAAAGAGAAAAGCACATAGCCATTGTCCAGCAGCCAGTAATGCTGGGCACTGAAGCATCACTAATATCTCTGGAAGGCAAAAAAAAGAGGTATTAAAGTATTTATTTTTGTTGTCTTTATTCTAACAAGGACAGTCCGTCTACAAAGGTCATTATATTTGGAAATGGTATAAGAAAATCTGTTAGTAGTGGTTTTAGTATCTTTATTAATGGTCTTGTTGTTCAAATGCCATCTAGTTTTCTGAAGGTTGGTGTCGCAATTATATTTCTAAATGTCCTTTGAGGTTATTTCAATAATTGCTTAAAATACAATATTAATTCAAAAATAATGGGCTTGAAGGCCGATAAGCAAATGTATGTGCAGAAATATATGACATGATAATTCGTAAAGGTTTGAAGATGTCAACATGAAGAAGAATTTTTCACTTTCAGGATTTGTTGTTTTGTCTATATCTCTCCAGTACAGGTTCTATCTGCTACATTAATGCAAAGCGAATTTTAAATGTAAAAGGGGAAGACAAGCTAAAAAGTCAGGCATTTTGGCCTATTACTAGCCTGCTGAGTCTTGTCTTCTGACCCCATAATCGTGGTTGTTGTTAGATCTCCACAGGTATACTTTGTCACTGTTGCTGACCAGCTGGGTGACATTCTAAAAAGTCCATATTGTCAGCATAAGCTTTGAAGAATAATATAGGGCTGTTTCTGTTTTCCTCTTAGTAGTAAACATTTTCCCTAACAAGTGAGAATGAAATGGTCAGGTGTACCCTGAGTATGAGAAGAATAAAATAATTTGCTCCCATTGCTTGCATTTATTGGTACATTTTTTGTCATTTGTTTTGAATGAGAAGTGTGAACTGAAGTTAAGTAGGATAAAAAAAACTAGAATAAGAGCTCAATCTAATTCAGTGAAGGGGAAGCTCAATAAAATTAAGTAAAGGTGAACTGAAATATAGCTGACATTTTGTATACAGTGTGTAGATAAGGAGAGGAGAAGGAAAGATGCAAGGGCAGTTTACAAGTTTACAACTATAAAAAAAAGTTAAAAAAAAAAGTTTAAAAGTTTACAACAATATTAGAAGTCCTGCAAAGTGATCTAGCCACTGTATCAGCACATTGAGCTGAGACAGTAAACGTGGAACCCAAAGGCAGAGTGACTGTAGGAAGAAGGAGCTAAATTTCTTGCATGGTTACTCAGTTTAGAACAATTGTTTACATGTGAATGTGTTTATATTAAGTGCTAAGTATTTATATTTCACTGTTTATACTAATGGTAAAATAGTCCCATTGTGCTGCAAAGAATAATGTGTTTAAGGGTAGTTTAGGAGACAGACAAATCAGGACATCATTACACTTTGAAACTAAATTTTACTAGATAAATTCATTAAGAATGTACTTTGTACTGCTCAATTCTTACACAAATATACTACCACCACATATATAAAAACATATTCTAAAATAGTTATGAGAGCACAATACTGCAGAGCTGTTGTGATACAGTTACCACTGATGGCTTCGGTTCATGGCTTCTACTCTGAGTTGTAGATGTCAAATTAATTAAGCTTGGCAATTTTTTGGTAAAAGAAGTGGAATTGTCACTTTCTCTATTCTCATTCCTTTCTTGTGCCTGAGGTTATTATGCTACTTCCCTGCTACCAACAAGGAGATTATTTTCTGCTTCTGATGCTCTGTACTTTGTTTTGTGTTGGCCAGTTGTGCATCCTAAGTATTTGGGAGAGTGCCCTGCCTATTGGTAGTTTCCTGTTTCCTCTTTCTCACAACTTTGGGCAGTTTTGCCTCTTGTGTGAAACTTCACACATATTTTTGCCTCTTTGATGATCGTATTGTTCATGTTCTTGTGTAAAATTGTATCTGGATATGCCATTATAGTGTTATGAAATACTTATCGACTAGTGTTGGTTACACCAATCTGGTATGCTTGTACTCAGATCAAGGCAAACTGATATACACTATATCCTGATACCAATCATATGTGGATATAACAGTGCCCAGCCTTCATTACACCTGACTTTAAAGAAGTAAATCTAAGAATTCATAGGAGAAGTGGTCTGAGAGAATTATAAGAATTTGGATGACTTAGGTCTTATAACTGAGCTCTGTTTCCTGCAGTGCTTTTCATGACAGATAACAATGAATATTCGGATGACAATCCAGTAGAAAAACACCACCAGCCAGGTTATTGTCCTCAAGGCCATAATCTGTATGTATTTGGATATGTTATTTTATATTCACTAAAAATAACCGATGTGTGTAAAACTGCATTAAAGTTAGTAGCCTAGTTGAAATTTAACTTAAAACAGAGTTAAAGAAATCAGTCCATCATTTCATTTAGATGAGTTGCACATGCAGACTGATTTTGAAGCTGTGAAAATATGGAGTCCTTATTGGATACAAGATAATATTTGAAGAGCACAAGTGAAGACAAAGCAACAGAAGTAAAAAGACCAACAGTATATCACCATAGCTGATATACTTGATGTGCACCCCCATGTCATTTTAAAAGGCTCATAGTGTACTACACCAGCAGTGTAACTGAAGTGTGAAAGCAAACTCTTTACTTGTACAGTTACTTTTCTTTAGTAATTTCATAACACGCTTCTTCCTTGTATTGCACATATGTGACCTGAGTAATGAAGGATGTTGATCAATTTCTAGAGTAATTATTATATCAGTTATTAATGAATTATATCATTATATTGATCACTTCTGCTTAATGCATGGAGCAGTAACTCACTTTTAGCGGTACTGTTCTCTGCATTTCCTCTTGCTCAAGAACACTGTGTCATGGATGGCTAAAACTTATTAAACTTTAAAATAAGACTGATCCTGTCCTATTAACAAGTGTGAAATATGTCCAGATTTTTTAACTACTTTTTCAACAGTACAGAATGTAAAGACTATTTCTGCTTATACAGAGGATATAAAGAGACTGTTTTAATGGCCCTATTTCAGAGGTATTTAGTCATCCCTAGACACCTACAAAAAACATAGTTATTGTTATGCTACATGTGTTCCTTTTGTTTAAAACTATTTGGAAATGAATCCAGAGATTTCTGTGAGACATAGTTAAAATGAAGCAGTAGTGTGTGGACATAAAGCCTACTATACTGCAGTTCAGTTCAGTTGGTCTTACTGGCCAGAGAATGCTGGGAAAATGAGCTTTGGCAAACCAATGGTTCTGTGGTGTAGGCCAGTTCTCACTAAGAGTGATTATGAATATTTCACATTCACCAGAGGCTCTAAATGGGAATTTTCTGGTGAAACAAAAAATTTTATTGAAAAAGCTCTGAAAGAAATTTCAACCATTATTAATTATATTGTTATTATTATTATTATTATTATTATTATTATTATTATTATTATTATTATTATTATTATTATTATTATTATTATTATTTTAGTTTGAAAAATACCAAAATGCAGAACATTATCTGAAGTACTGATAAATAGCTTTTCCCCGTTTGTTTTTAGTCTATGTTTGGAAATAAAGAATTGCAAATAACTGTATTTTTTTCTATTGCTTTTCAATGAATGAAATTAACTGCTACTTTTTTTTTTTTTTTTTCAAATTCAAGATCAGTAGTAGGAAAAACCTGAAAGTAAATATTTCCAATTTGAATATTAGAGAAATGCTAGGCTTTCACATTTTTTTAAATACTCAGTGTTTATAATAATGATTTTTTTTTCTGCAGATATATTGACATAAGACAGATTTAATGACTGTCTCTTTCCGAAGAGTACTTAGCCCTCTGACTTTATCTATTCTTTGACTGAGAAGGAACAGGGTCTTTATTGATGATGTTTTATTGTCAGGCTCAGTTTTTTTGATCCTAGGCAAACACTAGACTTTAGGCATTTTTTCTTTCTTTTCTCTCTCTCTTTCTCACCATTTCCCCCTCTACTTTTCTTTCCCCCTCCCTCCCTCCCTCCCTCCCTCCCTCCCTCCCTCCCTCCCTCCCTCCCTCCCTCCCTCCCTCCCTCCCTCCCTCCCTCCCTCCCTCCCTCCCTCCCTCCCTCCCTCCCTCCCTCCCTCCCTCCCTCCCTCCCTCCCTCCTTCCCTCCCTCCCTCCCTCCTTCCTTGTTTGTTTGTTTGTTTTTAAGTTCTGAGTGGCCTAAGATACATATTTAGGCATGCTGAGAAAATCTTCACATCCTGCTATATACGTATGTGAAAGACCTCATTTAGTCATACTGAAAAGGTAGTGCACAGTGAAGAACATAAGTAGCATACTGCTCATCAATAGCTTCCACTACTCTTCACAGCCTTTGCTCAATTGGATTATCTCACTGGGTCTAAGTTGCTTATCCAAGCAATAAGCTACACTTCCAAGCCCTAGCAGTAGAAACTGCTAACTCGATGATCTATTAAGAATCCCTTTTACTTCAAAAGACTATTCAAACAGCTGCTAACTCAGCAGGCAGCTAAGCAGAGGTCCAGGGCTTCACACACTTCCAATAGCAGACTTTCCCAGAGACGCATATATGTGTCTTCTCTTGTTCTGTTGAGAAGAACAGAGTTTTGATTGCCTCAGTTCTTTTCAACGTGTCTGTTTTGACTCAAACTCTTGCCTCATTTATAGCCTCTATCCACAAGAGTTTCTTTAATTTCAGAGACTGTCTCTGTGACTAGTTTCATTTAATTTTGCAAATTCACTGCCCTTTCCATTCATCATGCTTAAATTCATCTTCATTCTTCCCTTCCTTTCTTCTTTCATTGTTCAACGCAGTTCCCTCAGCTTGAGCCTTGTCTCCTTCAATACACTGTCTAATCCACACAGTCCTTTTCATCACCATTTAACCACTTCTCTAGACATAGAGCCAAAGGGATAGCTGACCTCCTACTCCATCCTCCTTACTGCTCAATGTTCTCAGTTTGTTGTAATTAATATCATTTTTTTAATGGCATAAGGTGCACTTTTTTTTCTCTGAAACAATCTTTGCTCATTTTAGATTACTTATAATTAATAATAATACAATAAATTGATTTTTTTTCTTAAATGATGTAAGTGATGAAGCTCACACAGACTTTTATTTTCCAGTTTAATCATCTCTGCTTAAACTGTTAAGACATATTAACATAAACATAATGAGAAAATTTTCTTTCTCGGCCATGCAGTGATTATGGAAAAGGTTATGCTTTTGTACATTCTCCTGTGATTTTTAATTAAAGCATTTAATTGTTGGCAGGTATCTAAGAGTATTGTTAAATGTGTGGCTTAATTGTTTATCCTTTCCTCTTTGTTATATATTGAGTGGATTTGATAATACATTAGTGTGAAAATGAGACTCAGGAGGTCTGCTCTGTGAAAGTCTGCACAGGCAATTCTGTTTCTCCTTCAGAGGACAAAAGAAAATGTTATTCTAAATGTCTAGCTTTACTTTTGTGAATGGTTGTCTTTTGCTAAGATGGAATAAAACTACTTCAGTCCTGGAAATTTTAAATCTCACCTATTCTGGATTCAGTATCCTTCCTTGTAGGTAAAATCTGTAGTTTCCTTAAAGAAAAAAAAAAATAATAAAAAAAGCTTATTTGCCATGATTCTGCAAATACAGCAATTAATAGGATAGCCTCATAAAATAATAATAACGAGCAGTAAAGAGATGTTTAAGATTAAAGATTAATCTAAGTAGCCAAGTTAAACAGAACACAGTTTGTATATGACATCATTTCAGCAAATATATTTCATTTGTGGATTTTTGAAACCCAGGATGAAGGGCAATTTAACCTTAATTAAGGCTTGTTTTACTTGGCTATCTCAGTGCCTAACTTCTTGTACCAAAGACACAGAAAATTGTGGATGGAAAAAACCACGTATAGTCCTCTGGGTTTCCCTTTTGCCAGTTCATGGTTACAACCTTTAGTACAGTCCCAGCTGCCTTTGCCGGCTAAGTATATATGACACAAGCGAAGCAATGCTACAATGTACTTCAGTAGAAACTGGAATTAAGTGCTGTCTTCCCTTTCAAAAACTTTTAAACTGTTCTTTATCCTTTTATTTCAATTATTTATATTCCCTATGGCCATTACTTATATACAATTCATGTCTTCCTGATACTTGCAGGCACAGTATTCATGTTCTGTACCCTGACTTATTGCAGTCTTGGTTTTGATTTTGTACATCCAATCTTCCTTTTCTCATATTGATTTTTATTGCTGCTCTGAGAGATGAAGCCTAAGATCTCTGCATTCTCCTCTCTAGAGCATTCTTTCTACAGAATTTACCAAATCACACTGAGGTCTTTTTCTGTTCTTGAAGACAAACACTTACTGCTGAGAATATTCTAGTCTTTCATTGGGATTTTTATTTCCTCATCCAACAGGGATTGCTGAAGGGCTCATCCCTCGTTTTACTCATGTTCTAAGCTTCAGCTTCATCTAGGACAAGGGTTTTCTTTCTACCCACAATTCTCAGTGGGCAGCAAAGTTCAGAAACAGAAGAGTCAAGGTGCTGGAACAAAACGTGTTACAAGGAATCATTAAGAGACTGCATAAAACATTTTTGCATAGATGCTTCCAGCTTTTTCCACTGTGCAAAATGTGTAAATTTCCAAGATCCTGACAGTCATGAAGGAAGCAACATATGGGTATGCAACATACTTTTCTCTATTGACTTAGTGGATATTGGAATTCTGGGGAGCCAAATCTCTTGCTTGGTAATATATATAGGAGAGAGCAATTGGGAAATGTTTGCTATTACAGTTTATTTTATAAAAAGAAAAAAATTAAAGCACTCCTATCACCAGGTAAATCCATTTAAATGCATTTTTACCTAGAGAAGAGACATGCATAATGCAGGAAGAGTATATCAAATGAATTTTAAAATCCTTGTGAAAAATGATTGAATTCTATGTAAGTAACCCCTAAGGATTCACATTCAGACCAATACTATTTACATACATAGTGTGATTGACTGCAGCTTCAGCAAGTCTGTGAATGTCACCAAACTGAGTGGTGCAGCTGACCCTTTAGAAAGATGGGATGTCAACAAGGAAGAGCTGGACAAGCTTTATAGGGGGCCCATGTGTACTTCAAGAAGAACAAAAAGGCCTAGTGTAAGGTCCTGTACTGGGATTGGGATATTCCACAATACTAGTACAAAAGAGGATGAAAACATTGGGAGACACCCTGCAGAGAAGGGCTTTGGGGAAACTAGTGGATGAAAAATATGCGCTTGCCATTTGAAAAGCCGTTTGTACTGTGGGCTACATAAAAATAAATGTGACCAGAAGATTGAGGAAAGTGATTTTTACCCTCTGTTCTGTTCTCATGAAACTCTACCTGGTGTACTGCATCCAAGTCCGATGTCCCCAGTACAAAAACAAACAAACAAACAACAACAGCAACAAGAAAGAAAGAAATGAACAGTTTAGAAAAGGCTCAGAAGAGTGCTGGCCACAAAAGTAATTAAAGAACTAGAGCATCTCTCATGAAGACTGGCTGAGTGAGCTGGGGTTGTTAACCTGGAAAAGACTCGTGTGACACCTTTTGCAATATATAAAGGGGGCTTATGAGTTGGACAAAGATTTATTTTGACAGAATAAGAGGCAATGGCTTTAAACTGAAGGAGAATAGATTTAGATTGTATATAAGAAATATGTGTTTCATTGTGAGGGTGGTCAGATACTAGAACAGGTTGTCCACAGAATCTGTGAATACTCCATCATTGGAAGTGTTAAATTTATCAGGTTGCCCCTGCCCATGGAAAAGAGATTGGAATAAATAATCTCTTTCCAAGTGATTCTATAATTCTAATCAATTTGTAAACTGTGGTTAATTTAAAAGTGCTGTGTAATGTGTTACTTGGATTTCACTGATATCTAACAGTCAGGAAATAGCTGAGTGGGGAAGATACTTTTCTTCCAGTCTGTGATGTTTAAATTTTAGGCATCAATGGATTTCTCACCAGTATGGTTAAGTACAAGCCAAATAGATCATGATTTGTGCATTTGTTCTAATGTCACAGCATAAAAGCCATTCTCTTGGTATTTTTTGGTCAAGTAGATAACTCTAGTAGGTCTAAATAAGGAAAATTGTCCTTATACAAGATTATACAAGAGATTTTACAAGGTTTTACTAGATTTTATGTCACTGTGTTTTTTCTTACATTTTTGGTATGTATGAAATCATGTACTACTTTAATATGTCTTGATAAAACATTGTATTATCTTAAAATTGGCAGACAATTACTTTTAGAGTGCTGTGGATTTATTTGTGTTATGTAGTGATTGACTACAGGACTTGTGTACTGTTGCTTTGTTATTAATTATGTGTGGCCACTGAGTTCAAGGTCTAAACATCTGTTTGAAATTTTCATTGTAAGAAAGAACTCTGGTTATATTTTCAGCATGGTGTGAAGGAATTTAGCTGTATGATGCCCATTCATGTTAATAAGTGTTGTACATCTAAAACTGCATTCTACTGAAAATTTACCTCTTGGTGGGCTTAAAGTAGAACAATGTGCATTTGAAATCATCCTTCATTGAAATATACTGAAAATTTAGTGAATATGAGGGTGACAGGAAGGCATTCAGAAGTACAAATCAAACAAGATCATGAAGGAGACACAGGGGAAACTGAAAACAAAGAGACAAAAAGCAGATCAAATAGCTGCAAAGTCAAACAGAATATGTGGGAAACAAACAAGGATGTTGAAAGCTTAACAAACTAGACTATAGAGGAATCTCAAAACTACATTAATTCAGGTCATCATTAACCAAAAGCAATGCATATCAAAGCATCTTGTCAAAAACTTAAATCTGTTCTGTTGATGACTGTGACTTTCAAAACTCTCCTGTAGCTGAAGACAGTTGTGAATCCTAGCATGCAGATATATAAAAGAGCTTATATTCCTTCTCCACAGAGTAAAATTTAGGACATCAATTATTATTCCAGACTTTCACTTTGGGAATCTAAATGAATATATAAACATGCACATATATATTTATTTCCCCTGGGCTCAGAGATTATGTGTTTTGCTCTGCCTTACTTTTGAAACAATCACAATTCAGAGGCTTGCAGTACCAGCTTCTATTAAAATGATATTTCAGTAAGATGGCATGTCTAAAGTCAGGAACTTATGTGGCAAATGACAGAGAAAGAGGAAAACATGCTGCCTTCCATTCAGGAGTAGGAAGGTTTTCTTGATCCTTTGCAGAAAGTGAAAATGCAAAAAGAGACTGTAACATAGGCTAGGCTTTGACCTAGGTGAACTGGAACAGTAGAAGTGCTATCAGTTGTAAATTAAAAGTGTGATCGCTATGAGATGTGGGAAAAAAATTCTTAGCTAGATTCACTTTTATATACATCAAATATATTTTTTTTATTAAAGTCAGAAAAGCTTGGAGGGATCAAGACCCTCTGCTACTGATTGATATCCAGTAGTTAAGGAAGATGCTATGTTGAACACTCCAAAATATTCTAAAACAAATACATTTCTTAGTGAGAGCTGAATTACTACATGCTTATTTGATATTTATTGTGATTTCATAAATCAAAGCTGAATTCTATCAAAATTATGAAGTTTCTCTGGGTGCTCAGCATTGCTGAAGTGCTGCCATGTATTCTGTATAGCACATTCTTCAAAACAAAACACAACAATACAAAAAACATAGGAATCACTTTGCAAGCAATATGAGTTTAAAATAATCTACTTTACATTTTCAGTTTTGAGCTTAAGACAACTGTCTTGGGAACTCATTAAGAAGTTGTGAAAATTCCTGTGTCATTTGTCTATTGCTTCTAGCAGATAAGCTGCATTTTGAATCTTCAGTCTTCTTTCTATTCCTCTTTCCCTTGTGCGTTTGTATGCCTGTATCTATATTTTTTTGGTAAAGCTGCCATAAGAGATGAAGAGATCTCAGAAGAAAAATAACTAAGCATGTATGGTTGCTGATGAGGAATTGAATACTTCCAAGAGCAAAGACCATGCTGTGTACTTTACTTCTGCAGTGTAACATAGAAGAGAGCTGCCTGCTATCTGATAAAAATTTGTTTTCATGTTTTATCTTAAAGAATGTAACAGTAGAATCATTGAATAGTTTGAGTTGGAAGTGACCTTATGGATCATTCAGTTACGTATCCTCTGCCACAGTCAGGGCTGCCAGTCAACAGATGAGACTGCTCAGGGTCCCACCCAACTCGATCCTGAACAACTCCAGGGATGTGGAACCCACAGCTTCTCTGGGCAATTCGTGCCAGTGCCTCAACAGCTGCATGGTGACAATTTTCTTCCTAATATCTGATCTAAATCTCCCCTTTTTATAGAATAGTAGAATAATATACACCATTAGTCTGCTACCAGATTTGTATAAAATGTATAAAAATGAAGGTAAAAATTGAGAAGTCTAAAGGAATATTATTTTTGTATATCTTAACAAAAGCTTATGATTTTGTAGAAATAGCAGACTTGAGTTTTCGAGATTCAAGGCTTAAGAAAATGAGATTTGGCTATTTGTGTGAGGTAATCCCATTTTGGCTGTTTGTTGTGGATCTTAAGTTTTGCTATACGGAAAGTAAGTAACAGCTTTCTTACCTGTGTGTCTTATTTCTACCAGAGATCAATCAAACATTATTTTGAAGAAGGAAACGTATCTCTGTTACATTTCCTTTTTGTTGATTCTGCATAGGTGGATGAGTTTCTTCCTGACAGCAACCGATGATTATTTTATCCATTGAAGCATGTGGTTTGATTACTGTATTATTTTTATTCTAGTTAGCTCAGTGTAACTACTGATGCTATTTTTATCCATATACGTAAGATCTTTTTTTTTTTTATCTTGTTATTATCAGCAATGTCTAATGACACTTAGTTTCACACATTAATTATTACGCTGAGTTTTTGCACCTTTCAAGTCTTTTATCGTACTTAGGTTAATCAGATATCCTTGAGAGCATTTCCATAAGCATAGGTAGATAAATTCTAAAAAAGTAAAATACTATTATATTTTGGTGAACTAACAAGGAATTGGCAGTTAGAAGACAGTCACATTTAACTGTACAACCCATGGTCACATTCAATATTAAGATGCTGTTTTATGCCAGAAAAAAAGTGGGGGAAAGCTGCTGAGCTTACAAAGAACCTACATATGAATGGAGATGGGTGGCATAATTATCTACTTACCCACTTCCCCAGTTTTCTAGAGTTAGTGATAAATGATTCTTCTATGTAAAGCTATTTACCTTTTATGCCTGGAGTAAAGACCAATGCAGTTTTATTATTAACGTTTATACTTTCTTGAACACTTAAGCCATGACTTACTCTTCCATTTACAAACTGAACTTTTTCTTCTATTTCCCATACACAGTAAATGGACAGATACACTACTTTTGGTGCAAGCTCTCAAAGTCTCACCACTCTGTTCTGTTGCCTCCTGATGATATAATGACACTGCTAAGCATTCTTGCAGTTTTTCATTTCCTTTTTATTTATTTTTTGTGGCATACTTACCTACTTTTCTTTATAATTGTTACAATTTTACATGTTTTATTATTTTTTCTATTTTCTTTCACTTAGACTAATCTTACAGAACTGAATTAATGTTGTTTGTATTTTTTTTCTGTCCATTTCTATTGTGCTGTCAGAATATGAAAAGCAGAACATTTAGCAGAGGAAGATGAGTCTATTGTCTCATTTACCAGACAGCACTTGGAGGCCTTGTATAAATGGATATTGCTTGTAAACTGTGTAGTGAGGACCACAAGTGATTCCTGTATTTCTACCAATGTTTTTGTAGGCATTATGATGGTTGCAGCCTTCTGGAGAGTTAAAGACCAGAGGCACAACTCTGGTGCATGTCTTCTAGTTTTGCACTGCCTGCAGGAGTCCTAATTTAGCCCTTAATGAGCTAATTGCAATGGTGACCTCAAAAGGCAAGTTTGAAATTCAAACATGCAGCAATTCCCATATGGGAACAGACGAGTCTTTGTTTACTGGTGGTTTGTACCAGATGTTATAGAGGAAAGCCCCAGAGGACATGCAAATTTTGTTCACTAGCATTGCATTCTCTGGAGAATTACTACCTTGATTGTTAATTAGTTTTATAGTACACAAAGCAGTTAAAGGCTGTTTCTGCAGAGATTGATTCAGAGCTGAAATGAAGGCAAGACCTTTCCTGCAGTATTTTCACCTCTGGTTCGAACAAAAAAATAGCAAGTACAAAAGCAAATTAAACAAGAAGCATTTTTGTTGTTGTTGTTATTTCTTATTTCTCTACAAATCTTTATTTTGCTACCAATGCCTTCCTTATATGATAAAGTATTTGAGAATAAAATGCCAGAGAAAGTTCTTGTTTTAGCTGATTCCATCTGTGTTGGTTTCTTTTTAACTGTTTGTTATCCAAAATAAAGATACAGAGACGCTGATGACAATATTCAGAACCTTCTCAACCCCCAAATCTCTCAGCCTTTCTTCATAGGAGAGGTGTTCTAATCCCTTCATAATTTCTGAGGCCCTTCTATGGACCTGCTCTAATATTTCTGTGCCTCTCCTATGCTGAAGCTCTAGAGCAGAATACAGTATTCCAGTTAGGGTCTAGAATTGTCTTGTTGAACTTATGAGTCTTGCAGAATTCCACTTCTAAATCTTCTGAGTGGGTCCCTCTGAATGACACCACTTCCCTTCAGCATGTTGACTTCACCACAGTTTAGTATCATCTGCAAAGTTTCCAAGGATACTCTCAACCCCACTGTCAATAACGTCAATGTTAAATAATGCTGGTGTCAATACTGACACTGGTCTTCACCTGGCCACTGAACTGCTGACTGAAATTCTTTGAGTACAAACATACAGCCAATTCCTTATTCACCAAGTGGTCTATCAATCAAATCTGTGCCTCTCCAATTTAGAGACAAGGATGTTGTACAGGACAGTGACAAATGTTTTATACAAGTGCATTGTAGAGAATGGAAATTGCTCTTCTGTTATCTACCAGTGCTGTTATTGGATCACAGCAGGCCACCAGACAGTATTTGCCCTTTATAAAGCCATGTTGTTTCTTACCAGTCATCTCTGTTTTCCAGGTACCTTTGCAAAGTTTCCAGGAAGATCTGCTTCATGATCTTGTCAGGCACGGAGGTGAGACTGACGGGCTTGCAGTTCCACAGGTCTTTTTTTTTACCTTTCTGTAAATTGAGGTTATGCTTCCATTCACTGGGAACTTCAACAGAGCAGTGTAACTTCTGAAATACAGCAAATAAAAACTTAATCTGACAGTTCCCCTGGGACCATTGGATGCATCATATCAAATTCCCACGGACTTGTGCACATTCTGGTTCCTTAGATGCTCTCAGACTGGCACTTCATGCTCTCAGTCCCTGCAGATTTCTTGTTTCAGCTTGTGGAAATAGAAATACACCATGACATTTTTTTGTCTATGGAAGGAAAATATCTATTTCTTTAGTTAACTTCTTGCCCTTCATGCTTCTAGTCACTTTGTTCAAAAATTTCTGGTCACTTCCGTATATTGCTGCCTTTATTGACTCTGTGAAACACAAGAACAATATAGCTGTAAACAGACAGGAGAGAACTTTTAAAGTACTATATATATACATATGTATATATATATATTCGTAGAATCATATAATCACTGAGGTTGGAAAAGACCTTAAAGGTCATTTAAAAGTCCAACCATGACTTAACAACCACCTCCCTTGGGAGCCTATTCCAGTTAAGCACTATTCCAGGGCTTAACAACTCTTTCTGTAAATAAGTGTTTCCTGACATCCAACCTGAACTTACCCTGGTGCAGCTTATGGCCATTTCCCCTTGTCCTGCCACCTGTCACAATTGAGAAGAGACCAACCCTGCTCTCGCTGTAAGCACCAATATTCACTCATGGGTACTCAGAGTTGTGTAAATGAAGCTGAAATCTTACCTAGATGTGCCTCTGAATAAAATCTACTATCCCATGTGTTTGTGGAAAAAGGAAGCAAAAAGTCTGAGTTGGATTTATTATTTTACTATTTTTTATATTATGGAACTTATGTTTATAGTCTGTCTTCTATTTTATCAACACTCACATTTGTTGTTGTTTTTTGGCATTTGGGATATATTTTTATTAGCAGTGGTATCACATGTTTCTGCTAAGGCTTTATGACACTTCCCTGATTTGTATGCATGAAAGCAAATTTTTAAAAATATTATCCTTGTTGTCATACTGAATCACCAGTCAGATATAGAAAGTACTTCATAAAATTCACCTTCCTGTTCAGGGCCATTTCAGGGTCTATTCATCATGTATATCTTAAAGAAGTCCTCAAAATTAGGCTAATGTTTTACGTAAGTGTGAACTCATCCCTTCTGAATGCACATCTGAACCTAAGTGCTCATTTCCCTTTCACCACATTATGGGAAGATTCACGAATCAAACTTCAGTCTGCCTAGTGTGTCCTTAAGCCTCATTGTTTTTCAGGTCTTCCCATTTTGTAGAGTGCTACGAATGGTTAAGGGCCGAAAAATTGTACTACTTGATCATTTTGATTAATGCATTTGGACATTCTGTCTGCTGTGGATGAGTGGAGTGGCTCCTTAGGGTGTAACAAAGAGACTTGACCTTTGCAAGTAGAGAAGTAACACTGACATCAGCTCAAAAAATAGGAGCCGGTCTTCTAGGCTGGAGTGAAGTCACTGACTAGTGTCTGTCCAGAAGGCAAATTACAATGAAACATGACACACAGAAGACTTAGAGTAGCTGTTAATTTTAAATGTCTACAAGTTTTAGTTATGAGCAAGAACTTAATTAGCATCAATAGAATTGAAGGGGAGAAAAGAACAGCTGTTCTCCCAGTCTGGTGGGATTCAGAATGAAACTTTTATAGTGTTAGGGTAGAACATTCGGGAATTTTAAAGTGAAGAGCAGCTTAACTGTGTTAAAGGCTGGGTTTTAATTCATACCTCCTTTGATATTATCAATGGTTTGTCAGAGGAAAGCTGGAAAATATTAAAAGTGTGGTATTTCAAACACAAAAGCCCAAATCCTACTTCTGATAGACGTCATTCCACTTTTGCCCTCAATCCAATAGACAATAAAAGCTTGGTAGAGACCTTGGGGAAAAATTCTGGGAAAAAAACCAAAAAACAGGTCTCAAAGCTGTTCCATTTTAGCTATTGGTTCATCAAAGTCTTTACTCATACCAGGAAATGAGTTGTCAGGACTGAGGAAGTGACTGGCACACTGGCCTGATAACAGAGTTATCAGCATGAGAAAGGCTTTTACATTCAAAACAAAATTCACAGAAATACCTCTTCTACTTGAAGGTTTGCGTGATTTCCCAGACAGTCTTCAGAAAACACTGGAAAGAGTGAGAGGGAAAACTTGCCTTGTGCTGAGAAACAATCTGAGTGTTAAGCTATTAGAGAAAGATTTCTGAAAGCCAGTTTAGAGGAGGGTTGTAATATTAATGGTTCACTAAGTGAATTATGCTTTTACAGCATAGCAGTAAAAACACTGTTAGCACATGGTCATAGGAATACTCATCTGAGACACATTAAATTGACAGTTTAATGTTTGTGATTTTGGATGTAAGAGACTCAATCTGTTGCAAATTCTTTCCTGTTGCAACCATGTGCAAAGACAGCTCAGCACATAAGGAAAGGTTTTTGGCAGTGCTTAATTGGGTAAATATCATGTAATATTTCTTAAAATTGTAACCATTAAAAGACAAACATTTAACATGTAAAAGGCTAGGCCTGGGCACTTCAAATAGAGGTATGCTGCAGCTGAAACGCCCGTGTTCAGTCATGACCTGAAATACACTGTTCTCCCGAGGCCTAGATTTAAGTGCTGGAAGTGTGAATAACTTCACAGTTTTGGCATGTACTCTGAACTTCAGCTGAAGTCTGCATTTCTGTTGACTACAACACTTTGTCTTTCCTTGTAGAAGCTATACCTGGATTGCTAAAAGAAGGAGCCAGCTTCATTTATTTTGCCTAAATAAGGTTAATTGCAAAATACAACAGAAAGCTATGTAATGCATACAGAGGCCGCCAGGCATAACATGAAACTTTGGAGTTGAGCTGTACTGTGTATCATCACACTTTTTACTTTTGTTCCTGCATCAAGTAAACTGTACATGTAGTTAGGATATTTGGCTTCAGTTCCAGCCTCAGCACCATGGCTCCTAGAAGCTTAGAAAAAGAATATAAATAAACAGAGTAGATGAGTAGATACTGTATGTGTATGTGTATATATATATAAACGTTCTGAAACAAACAGACAAAAAAAAGAGATGACTTTTTAAATGATACTTTTTGTAGCATGTATTTGTACATATTTTGCTGTTGGGATTAAGTACTATCTTCTCTCATAAGACAAACCTAAAAGGCTTGATGCCCAATAAATATCAAGAAAGGAACAGGACCTTGTGGAAGGTAATAGGGAAATCTCTAGTATTAAGTATGATATTGAAAATATGATATTTTTAAGGATAATGTCCAGAGAACTGACTTAAATAAGGATACTTTTAGTTTAAAACAAGATCAACAACAAATCTCTAGCAAGATAAATGTAGGAGTAAGCAGTACAATACTTTTCATTGTAAAAGTTTAATTTTCCTAAGATTGCCTGACTCAAACATATGCCTTCAGTTCACAACTTCCTTTTCCAATTCTAGTCTCTAATTGAGAGTCGAATAGCTGGTACTAAATGGGATGTTGCTGTGAGATGTAACCTGTATTGCACAAAGATTTAAAAACAAAAACAACAGAAAAGAGAACTCGTGAAAACTTTTAATAACTTGATAGCCTTGTAAAAGCTTTCTATAGAAATTAACTTTTAGGACTTTAGCATTTATTTTCTCATAACAAGGGTGAATCGATTATTGAATGGTCGAATGCACACAGTGCATATTGATCTGTTCATGCGTAGCAGCTTTCCCCCAGCAGGCACCTTGCTGCCTGTAACGTATTTTAAATAGGATTACTACTCATTAAATTACAATGACCTGGAGCAATGGTCAACAAAAACGAAATTGCCTCAGTTCATCATGGTTTGGATCACTGCCATTGAATTTCAGTCGCTGTGTTTCCCCAGAGTAAATAGACCTGAAGAACATAAAGGCTTGAATGCTTCAACTTCTTGGATTTAATAAAAAAAAACCCTAAAAATTTTATAACTATGTGAGGAAGTATAAGAAGTGCAAGGAATTCCTCATTGTACTTTTAGTGCAATTTAAAACTTGGTTTAGATTTAAACACAAAAATCTTCAACTGATGTGATACATAGGGTCCAGGCTATACAGTACTACATTGACTAATGTACACAGGGGACTTATTTTGATTCTAGGCACTGCTAGTGTAGTGGCTAAATCTGACCAGAAACTACTAGCTAGACTGCTAGAACACATTTTACTTCTTAAATTTAAATTTGAGCACAGAAAATGTACATTGAAAACTAATTAAATGTACAGGCAGTGAATCAAATAATTCACTGTAGTTTTGCTAGCTGGGGGCCCAACACTGAAGGAGAAGTCATGGATTTAGGAAAAACTGTTGTAAACATCAAGTGAAAATCAAAGCAGCAAGTCACTGGGAAAGAGGACGCAAAAGTATAGTATCGGTTTATGCTGATAAACCAGAAGGAATTATTTTTTATTATTATTTTTTTTACTGAGAGAAAATAATATAGCAACACTCTTATTGTTTATTTTTATGCATTACTCTCTAGTAAAATATCTTTTGATATTTTACTATGAATGGTGTAGTTATACTACCCTAAGGAAACAGCATGCTGCAGAAATTTAGATATGGACATTTATGAGCACAAGTAACAGTGTGTCTTGGAAAACCTTCTGATTTGGATATACTGAAGAAAGAAAATCTTATTTATGACATTGCCTGAGCTGTATGCAAGTGGCTGATGAAGTTTGATTTTTGTTGGTCAATATTGAATTAAAAGTGATAATTTAATTTCAACTGTGGTCAGCATTTATTATCAGTTACAGTGACTTGGATAGCCCAGAAATATCTCATATTCCATGTAGAACTCATGACAGAAATGTCAGCCAGTTAAAACATTAGGACTACATAGTATAAGTAAACAGAGAATCTTGAACTGATTTGTTTTATAGAATGTGCATATCTACTTGCAAAAATTTGTCTTTTTTTTTTTTTTTTGCTACAGCTTTGCAAGATCTTTTAAGCTGGTTTAATCTTCACTGGATCAAGTCTTATATAACAGAGATATTCCCACTGATACCTGCATAAGACCTACTCAAGCTTCTTGCCTCTCCATTTTACTAGCTCCTGTGGTCAAATGATGAATTCTGTCAGATTCCTAAAAGACAAGTATTTAACTATCAATTAAAGACAACTATTTATTAAACTTTGGTGTATGTTTCAGAACGTGGGTTTATAAATTCTAGTGCAGACAGCAAGGGAAATGGGAATATGCAGCTGGGGAATTGCATGAAATTATATCTTAGTACTATTTCTCTATCTTTGTGTTACTAAAACAGTTTGGTTATCTCATGTGGACGTCTTCCAACTAAAAGGATTGTAATAAGGAGGCTTTAGATAATGGGATTTTTGTTTAGGGTTTCTGTGTATATATATATGCATACATATATTTTATCCTAGTTTATTTTTTATCCTACAACAGAGGGCATTATACTCAGTGTGAGCTTTTTGGTATGAAGTAGGTTTTCCTTCAGGAAAACGTTGACAATTATTTCTCTCCATGTGACTATGCACCAAGAATTTGCATGTGAGGAGGAAGTGTGAAGTAGTTAACATACTGCAAATCATGCCTTTTTCATGGGCCCTATCTTTACAGACAGTAAGAACTCCAGTTGGGCAAAGCTAAACAGAAAGATATGTTCTACAAATAGTATCCTAATCAAGACCAAGATAGGATGACAATGACAGATGGACTACATATGCAGTCCTATTTATTAAAACTGTAATGAGTCATCCATATCTATAACAAAGCAAAATCAGTATTAAATATCTCAAACTACTCAAACAGAAGTTTCTGAAAAGAGCTAGGTTAACTTTTGAAAGATTTGTCAGAACTTGGGCTTGAGCATATTTGTGTTCTGTTTAGCACTTAAACTGCTATGTTCATGCTTATTTTATAGTTGCATTTGTAAATTTCTACAGGTCTTCTATTTCAAGCTACCATTCTTACAGGGTGGAGTTTATGTCGTGAGCAACAGAAGAAATACTTATGGATCACTCCAAGAGACTTCTGAGACTGCCCAATAGGGTTTTGTTCTGCTTCATGAGCTTATTTTATGGTACCTATGAAATTTGTTGAGACAAAGTGAATTGTTCTGTTTTCTGCAGGCTTAAATAAATATTCTAATATCTTGTTCTGATTATATCATCATCATCTATTCTCACTGGCAGCTGTCTTTTTCTCCCTTTCTCTCCTATTGCTTCCAGTACACATAAACTTACTTTTGTGCTGTATTTCATCCTACTCCTAGATTAAGAGTTGACAGGTACAATTATATGGGTAATTTACATTACTTGATTGACTGTCTGAACTGGAAATTATCACCCACTGTTTTTTAATTAGTCTGATATTTAATTATTTTCAAGATTTTTTAAGAATAAAACCGTTATCTAATTTTCAGGATACTTAAAAAAAACCCAACAAACAAACAGCAGATAGCTTGTAGGCATTTGGGAAATAATCTGGATCTTATGTATAACAGTCAAAACATTCTAAGGATCTAGCTACAGACAATTATAAAAACTCAGCTGGAGTACAGTGAGTATGATCCGCATTCTACTCTGCAACAACTATAATACTTCTGACAAATAGTTATTTTATAAAAGTTTAAACGATTGATTTCTTAGGTGGAGACTTAATGTTGAAGCTTAATTGGGAAGAGTGGACCAAACAGAATTTTATATAGGAGACAATATTCTTCTTAATGGGATCATTTAATACTACATTCTGTTGCATACCAACATTAAGATTGTCTCCATTGTTTGCCAACCTCTTCCGTAGCATTAGCATGTGGCTTTTGTTATTGTTTTCTAAAACAGTTTTGAAACACAAGTTCAAGCAGTAATGAACACTGCTCAGCTTCATTGGAAATTATTTTGAATTTTCTCCAAAAAACATGTTTCAACTGTTTTTCTACCTTGTGTGTGAGAGATGCAATGAGTTACTTTGGATGACTCTGTGATGATTACAGAGTGAACATCAGTTTCCTTGCAATCACATTTTCACCTGCTCATGTGGTGTACACCTGTGTCTTGGCAATTTAATTGGTATTTTGCCACATATCAAATTGCTCTTGCATCTGATGAAGTATGCTTATTTCAATTTGCCCTTTCAGATGATGCTGGGTGTTTCCTAATGGATTTTTAAAAATTTTTACTTCAAAACTGCTCTTGCTTTCACTGTCATAATTTAGCTTGACTAATCCAAATCCACATGTCATGGATAATGCAGACATAATGCCATTAGTTGCATCTAATAAAAACGTTTGTGAAAAGTGGAATGATTTGCCCAGTGAGAATGATTCAAACTAGATTACCTATGGTTATTCTCCTCTAGACAAGCAGTCAATAGCACAGTTTGGTAAAAAACATGAGGAGATTTCTCATCATTTCCGACTTCATTGCACCTATCTCAAGATGGGGGAACTAGGGCAATTTTATGTAGTAGATAATGTCTTGATTCTGTTTTTTAATTTTGTTTTTGTTACATAGCTTTATGGCTTCATTTTAAACAGATATTCTCTAATTCAGCAATTGTTTAATGCTTTGATTTTAATAATGGCAATTGGTTAATGTAATTTCACCTTCTGTGCATATTGGCTTTTCTATTTCTGTAGTGCCTTTTCTGTTAGCTACAGATGCCTGATTATTCTGCAAGCAGGGTTTGAAGATGTTGCATTCTCTGTCCCATTTTCTCCTTATTTTTCAAAAGCAACATTATCTGAAATACAAAAAAAGTAATTGGACAAATGTATAGAACTTTGAGGTAGATAAAAAACAGTGAATTTAAAGATTTAGTGCATACCTTTTAAATCAACAACAAAAAGAAATACAGAAAAGTGACTACCTAATATCTTTTAAGAATGGATTCTTGAATGAGGCTTGATCTTGTTAAAGCATGCTCACAGAATGCTACTCAATGGATTTAGGTGTCTAGTGTCTGATTCCCTTATCAGGGAATTTTGACTCCGTGTGAGGCTTCAACCATGAATATGTCCAAAACAAAAAAGTAAACTGAGGTGAAGTGCTTACAGGATTAGGCATAAACTACTATTACAGTTGTCTAATCTGATTTCTTGCATTTTATTTGAATACAGCATCTAATACTGAATTTAGGCAGGTATTGTATTCCTTGTGTTCCTACTTAGTTGCCACTCAAAACAGAAGTTTCTAAAGACTGTGTTTACCTTATATTGCAATTAGATGACATTTTGAAGATCTCCCATTTTAGACTGGGATTAGAAACTGACTATCAGTTTGTGCATTTCACTGAGATTCAGAAACCAGATATATCTCTGCTTATCTACTTGGAAAGTATCACTCATGTACGTCTTATCAAAATTCAGCTCCTCAGATGTCATGCTTTTCCCCACTCCTGTATTTTTAGGGATGGACAGAAAGACAGATAGTGGTGTTGGTGCCTCCTTTCATCATATGTAAGGCATGCAATTTGGTCTATTCCCTTTTCCTACTGAGAAAATCAGACTTAGACATTCAACTTCCTAAGTGTCTCAACTACTAAATTACTTGAAAGCATATCGGTATATACAGGATTTTCAAAGAACAAAAATCCTGCTCAGCTCTTCAAATGAAAAAGGCTTGCTGATAGAGCTCTCTGAACTCATAAAATTTAGAAAAAATGATATTTAAGAAACTTTGGTATTCACTTTTTTTTATCTGAAAGCTATTTGGACATTTCCATGTTAACTCTATTGACTCTCTAATCAAAATTCTTGCCAATTCTTTATCAATTCTTGATCTAACTTTGGGACAATTGACCAAACTTACTGTAAAGAAGACATAGACATCTTAATAAAACGTTATGGATTTAAATCTGTCCTGAAGAATTAAAAGTTAGATGGCACAGAGCTTGTGCTGAAGGTATATATGTCATTCCTTGTACCTATTAATTTTTATCATGTTGAAAGTACACATGTGAAATCAGTAGATATGTAGAAGTATTTTAAAAAGCATGGCATGGCACTGCAAAGATTTAGCATCAATGGAAATAATCCCACTTAAAGCTTTGAAACATCCCAATACTCAGATTATAGTTGGAGTGTGCTGTCAGTTATTTCGGAAGTACATTATCACCACTGTCTTCTTTTTTTCTATTTGGAAAATACTGCTGAAGGAGTTTCTGTCACATCCAACACTGATTACTGAGATGGTTCTCTCTCTGTCTGCATTTTCAGACGTAGGCTAACATGTTTCATGTTTGCCAGTTAGAGTGAAAACACAGGAGCAAGGACAACAAATTAGATTACACATGACTGACCCCTTCCTTTCTTATGCTGGGTGACAGTTCAGTGACAAACTGATTTGAATTTTTCTGCTTTCTATAAAGCTTCCTTCCTCCTTTGCTCGATGGTGGCTTTCTTTGCCAGAGGATGAGCAGATGCTGCAGAGCTTGTTGTTTTAACTAAAGAGAGTTTCTGGAGCCCACTGGCATTGTCTGTCATGCTGGAAAGACTTTTTTTTTTTCCTCATGTTTTAGATCTAGAGCAACTGTTCTCCTACTTGAAAGAGATTTTAAGTACCTTGGGTTGGATGTTAGTGTATTACAGTGAAAATGGTTTCACGTATCTCTTCATGTGAGCATCACAGAGCAGGATGAATTGTATCCCTACTACTACAGTGATTACTGAATGATTGCACATGTTACATTGTATTTCTCTTCCTTCTTTCCCTTTAAGTGCTCATGTGCTTGTTGAGAGGTTTTTTTTTATATATTTTATTTCTATTGGAAAATGTATGTGTGTTGGAATGGAAATGTTGAGCTTGGAACCACTATTTTCAATGCCTCTTTAACTCAAAGTGAAGAAACTCACAGATGATATGGACAAAAATATCTTCTTTTAGCTTGTAGGCTAAAGAATAAATTTAAACAATTGCATTTGTTCAATCTAAGCCCTTCCTCTTTTGTTTCAGTTTAACATCAGTGGAGTGTGTCACTATTTCCCTATCAGTGTGGGTTTTTTGTTTGTTTGTTTTCGGTTTTTTTGTTTGTTTGTTTGTTTGTTTTTTGTCATTTCATGTTCTTTTGGGAAAGCAAAAGACTGCTTTCCAATTTTCTCACTACAGTGACATAAATACTAGAAAATTTAAGAGTGGCAGAGACAATTTGTAGTTATTGGAAATCATCCATCTATACTTATAAAAGACGGTCGCTGTCCTCGGCATGATGTTGGATTGTTCTACTCGATACTCTCTTGAATGATTCAGACTGTGGTCTCTGAGTTAACATAGCTCAGGAGCCATTTATGGCCATTTGCACATGATCACTGCACAGAAAACACAGAAAAGAGATTTTTGATAATAGACACACTGCACATTATGTGCCAACCAGAAACCTGTTGTGGGCACCCTTGATTTACTTGTATTTTGAGAAGCCAATTCCATTACTTTTTTAGCAGACAAGTCTTAGTAGCCTACTTCAAAGGTGGGTTTTCATAAAAATTTTCAGAATGTATATTTCTGAAATCGTAACAGTCTCTAAGGTGGAATGATGCATAGTGTAGAGTAAGGGAGAATAGAGTGGAAATACTTCAGGAAATTTGAATAGAGGCTATCCAGTTTCCTTTTCTGTGGCAAAGAGTTCTGTCCAATTATTTTCTGTTCATCAGTTTAGAATTCGTTGCCTTTTGGGTTCCATCAATGTCATATTTTCTTCTGGCTACTTTATCTTTTAAGTATTAATTTTATTACTTATGTGATACTGACTGTAAAGAAAAAAATGCAGTATACTTTGCTACAGTTTGTTCCTGGCTTCAACTTTAGTTCTTCTATGCCAACTACTTGGATAGGACTGCTAAAAGGTATTTAACATCTGCTCCTGCTCCTGCTCTTTGGCAGGCTACATATTTGAGCCATACTTTGATGGAGATAATCATGTATTGGTCATGTGAAATGGTAAGTGCTACGTAAACTGGTGCATGCTACAGCTTCACTGCATGATTATTAAAATAACTAGATTTCCTTAGTCAGTCCAAAAACCTACACAAAAGCATACCCTAAGAAAGGGATTTTATGATGCTATGATTTTTATTCTATTTTGAGAAAGAAAATCTTGCATGATGTTCTAAGCTGAAAAGGGTATCTGAAAGATTGATACTATGAATTGAAAATTTGAACTGGAATTGTACACTCTGTAGACAAAATGCAGTTTGACTTAACATCAGATTTACCAGAAATAATCTTTTTGTGAGCTTCCTGTCTTCAGAAGAAGATGGCCCTTTTAAATGTTTGTGGGGAAGTGTCATACTACTCTGCAAAACTGTACTGGTTTACAAATACTTGTCTGCTTCTTGACTTAGTCTGTGTTTCAAAACCTAAAAAAGCACATAATTAACTTGTGACAGGTAACTATGATACACTTAGTTGTGTACTTCGTTTCACTCTGGGGTACTTAAAGATTTCTAGTCAAGTAATGGGAGCATGATGTCAAGAATGTTTGATAATGTCTATTCACTGTTTCAGTGGTTGATCTAGCTTGGTGCCTTTTCATCCATGGTTTTGCATTTATGCCTAAATCAGTATCTGCCTCTGCTCTTCTATTGACTTTGTTGCCTGTTAGAGACTCTGAATTTTTAGGTACTAATTTTCTCTCTCTCTCTCTTTTTTATTTTTACTTTCTTTGTTGTTGCTGTTGTTGTTGTTTCCATGTTAGCTTTCTAATGAGTTAATGTTTCTCAAAGCAGTGTCTGCTGTATGATGTGGGGAGTGCCAGGCAGATGGTGAGAGCACACACACAGCAAGAAAGTAAATGCAGGCCGGACAGCAAAACCCAGCAGTTAGGTCAGTGTAGAATAGATGCCAGAGCACCCTAGCTTTTGACAGCTAAACACATAAAATATTCCAGTGATTGCTATCTTGCTATCTTCAATAGCTTAAAAATCAGTGCCTTACTAAAGTAATGCAAGGGAACAATTTGTATCGTGTAAATCTCTTGTTAACTTCTCCAGAAACGTAAAGGGGTTCTGCTGCTATATTCATTACTGTATAATAGTAATCTTAAATTAGTTTTTTAAGAAAAAAATTGGAAAAATTATCCTCATTTGTTTGGGTGAGAAATGATGTAAGCAGAACTCAAAAGGAAAAGGCTGTGACCCTGGCTCCCATATTTTCCCTTCTGTAGCAGACAGGATGTGTATGTGTTTGTGTCTGTGTTTCTGAATTTGTGTGAAAACCATTAGGTAAATATTCCACGCTTTTCACTGGAGATTTTAAAGAGGAAAACAAACTACTGATCTTTGGGAACTAGTTTATCAAAGTCTGCTATCTGTAAAGTACCTCTTATGTTGCTTATGGAGTTTACTATTTTATCTTAAGGAAGTACAGAAATGAATGTTAGGAAATTTGGTTCTACTCCAGCCTATTTTTCAGACTTCTTGTTTGATCTGGCAAAGATGCCACTTTAGTTTTTTTGAGTGTCTGACCCTTTGCATGCTGGACCTTTATTATCTTTATAATGGTCACAAAAGATAAATATTAAATTTGTTAAAAATGTATGTCTTCTTCTTTCCTGGATAACTGTGTTCCATATGGTGTTTCCTTTGTTAACAATTAAGATTATACTCTCACTTTCTTGGGCTCCTAAAGTCAAGGTAAAATATTTCCTTTTGCTATTCAGACACCTGAATCCTGTCTCTCCACTAATACCCTGATACCTGCAGAGGTCAATGTACTTTGTATTCTGAAGACAGGAATAGGTCTACAGAACAAGAGCTCCTAGCCCAAATATAAATTAAAGACCAATTGCATAGTTGCATAAATAAATCTCTGCCATTATACTCTAATGGAACAGCACTTGTTTAAGTATCACACTATTACCATGTTACTGCAGTGTCTGGCAATGAAGAAAACTCAAAAGTATGAGAAAATTTGCATGTGTAACTAATTTTATGATATCCTTGATATCCTAAGAAAACCCCTAAATTTATATAATTTATACATATAATGAGCTATATAATTTAATACATTTTGTTTGCAGTCCATACATTTTACAGTCACCTGTCAAGAGCAATTTTTTAATGAGGAAATTAAATTTCATTGTGGAATCTCAAAGCAGCTTATATCTAGATGCTAAGAAATAAAAGATAATGATATTTTAAATGGTGGAACTGTGACTGAAAGTGATATGAACTTGTAAGCCATTTGCCTACTAGAATATATAGTTTTTGTCAGATAAATTGGGTAGAATCATATAATCATAGAACCACTTGTATGGGAATAAGCCCTTAAACTCCAGCTCCCCTGCAGTGAGCAGGGACATCTACAGCTAGATGAGGTTGCTCAGAGCCTCTCTAGCTTGACACATCTCCAGGAATGGGGCATCCACTATCTCTCTGAGCAATCTGTGCCAGTGTATCAACATCCTTATCGTAAAAATATCTCCCTTATGTCCAACCTAAATCTCTCCTTTCAGTTTTGAAACCATTTACCCTTGTCCCATTACCACAGATCCTTCTAAAGAATCTGTCCCCTTCTTTCCTGTAGACTGCATTTAGATATTGAAAGCCTGCTATCAGGTCTCCCTGGACCCTTCTCTTTTCCATGCTGAACATCCTCATCACTCTCAGCTTGACCTCGTAGGGAAGGATTATTTCTGTGGTCCTCTTCTGTACACACTCCAGTAAGTCTCTCCGTACTGAGGACTCCACATCTGGATGCAATACTCCAGGTGAGGTCTCACCAGAGCAGAGAAGAGGGGCAGGATCACCTCCCTTGATGTGCTGGTCATGCATTTTTTGATGCAGCCCATTATATGTTTGGCTTTCTGGGCTGTGAGGGCACATTGCTGGGTCATGGACAACTATCCATCCAGCAGTACCCCTATGTCCGTTTGGCAGGTAAAAACAGAAAAACATCACTCTTCTCAGACCAATGACAGATAAATCTTCAGAGAAAATACAGTTTTCTTGTTTTGGTACTATGGTAAAATACACTAAAATAATCCAGAGTTTGTGATTTTAAAAAATATTTACAAAACCTGGTGATGAACTAAAGTAAAGGAATCAGAGATTTTAAAAAATAGTATATATGTATATATTTTAAGTGGGTGAGTTTCTCTGACTGGAGATCTGTGAAGAGAAGCCTAGAAAAATTCAAAGTGTAGTCCAGCAAAGGCCAGGAAGGCTTTTGAAAAAGCCTTTGTGCTGGGCAAAATGCCAACCAGCCTTTGCTCTGTTTGTACTGGCTTTTGTTACAATGATTCAAACTCTACATTCTCCAGGGAATGGATAACACAATGCCTTGTCATTCGTTCATCTCTGTCAGAGGTCATTAATGCTTCTAGATTATCATCATCTAATAGTTGACAAGTGACCTAATGGGTGGGTTGACCTTGGCTGGTTGCCATGCCCCTACCCAATCACTCACTCCATCTCCTCAGCTGGACAGGAGAGGAAATAAAATAGAAAAGTCAGTTGGGGTGAGGACTTAAGAGATCACTCGCCAATTAGTACCATGGATAAAACAAGCTTGACTTGGAGAAAATAAATTGAATTATTTGGTAATTAAAAATAGAACAGGATTATAAGAAATAAAGACAAAAATAAAAATGTATTCTCCACCCCTCCCCACCCTGCCTTTTTCCAAAGCTCAGCTTCTCTCCTTCATTCCTGCATTTTTCACTCCTCCTTCTGCAAGTCCATCAAGGAGATGGGGAATGGGGGTTTTGGTCAGTCCTTAACACTTTGTTTCTGCCATTCTTTCTCGTGTTCTTCCCTTTCTTCACTATGGGTCACTCCCTGGGGATGCTGTCCTTCCTCCAGTGAGTGTGGGTCCTTCCCATTGCAGTAGCTCTTCAAGAGCCACTCCAGCATGAAGTATCCCCTGAACCTCTTCTTTTCCAGACTAAAAAATCCCAGTTCTCTTAGCCATTTCTCATAAGACTTGTACTCCAGGTACTTCAGCAGTTGTGCTGTCCTTCTTTGGACGTACTTCTGGGCCTGTACATCTTTGTTTTAGCAAGGGACATGAAACTGAGCACAGTACTCTAGGTGCAGCTTCACCGGTGTGTAGTAAAGAGTGGCTGTCACCTCCCTCGTCCTGCTGACTACACTATTTCTGATACAAACCAGGATGACGTTTAGCCACCTTGGTCAGCTGGGCAGTCTTTATTTTCCATTCAGCTTTTCACCCATTCTGTCCCAAGCCTGTAGGGTTGCTTGGGATTATTTGTGATCAAAGTGCAGGACCTGACATTTGTTCTTCTTACAGCTCATGCAATCAGACTCAGCCCAGTGATCCAGCTTATCCAGAAGCCTTTGTAGAGCCTTCCTATCCCTGAGGAGATCAACAGTCCTCCTCCCAGCATGGTATCATCTGAAAACTTAAATTTGGTGCACTCAATGCCCACATCCAGGTCACTAGTAAAGATCAGTATCTTTAGGATTGGGTAGGACAGGATGGGCCCGTGTTGACACTTGGGGAACACCACTCATGACCACTTGTCAGCTCTGTTCAACTCCATTCACCATCAATCTCTGGGCCTGGCCATCCAGCTAGTTGTTATTTTTTTTTTTCATTTTTTTTTTTTTTCATCCAGACAGGAGTACAACTGTCCAAGCAATGGGCTGCCAGCTTAATTACATTCACTCCCATCTTTCACAGCTGCTTTGTAGTGTTTCACTATTTCTTAAATCTCTCTCTGAGACTCTATCATCTCTGCTGCTTCGCCCAGCTGTGCCCTGCCGTGAAGCCATTGCATCTGTCTGGAACTGGCCATGTCCTGCAAAAGGCAGTCTCAGTGTCACTTGCATAGGAGGCTGGTAGCCCAGCCACTCAGGGCACCCACATCCACTAGAGCTAAAAAATGTGATTTTCCAGCAGATAAAAGCTATCAGTAGATATCACTAATAGACCATGAATTGTTAACTTCACACATGCACACACACACACACACACAAAAGATAAAATATTCCACCAGTTTTATGTTTTAGTTTTAATAAATAATATGAAAAAATAACATATATATTATTATAGATCTTATATAGATCCCAACACAAACTTATTCAACACAGCCCAAGCAAGACAAGATGTACGGCACCCATGCTGTTAGTGGTAATTTGTAATCACATTTATATGCGATATGATTTTTCTTTTTTCAGAGAAGGGATTTTTTAGAAAAAATGAATAACAAGTGAAATTTGTAGTGTTTAGTCTCTAGATAAACTTCTGCAGAAAGGAAATGTTTAATTTTTTACTGCTACAAAAATCTGAGTTTCCAATTCTCAAAAAAATAATTGCAGAATCCAATTACTTTCTGTACTTTAGTAGTCACAAGATACTCACTATAGCCCAGTTTAAATCAGAATGAACTAGGTATTTACTGAGTTGGGAAAGTATTTTACTGTGGAAAAACTAGAATTATGCTCAAAAAACATTCAAAGAGCAACTATGCTTTATTCACAGAACCTACATTCTGCACTGTATTTATGAACTCAGAGAAATAAGAGCCTCTAAATACCATTTGCAGCAATGACGTTTTGCTTTATAGTAAAATGCAGCTTCAAAGAACCTGAGATCTGATTTAAACAATGTAAGCTAATTTTGGATTTTCAGGAACTGAACACCAATTGCATTACTTTTTTGATTTGCATTTCTGTGTTATGTAACTGTTGTAGGCTCTTGGTAAACCTCACAAGGCTGAGAGTTTGCCTTTTACAAAGCAAGGGGCAAGTTATTACAATAAAACCAAAGCAAGGATTCCTAGTGTTATGAACATAAGCCTGCTTTGACTTTCTTTAGATAACATCATTTGTCAGTACAAGAATTTTGTATAGTTGTGCAAAAGCTTTATTGAGAAGAATATTGAAAACAGCTATGAAGATCAGTAACATCTGCTAACTTTCTTTGCCTGCGGATCAACTCTATCCTTATACATGCACAGGTGGAAGCTCTTGCAATGTCATGTACAATAGAAGTTTTCATCCTAATCTTATGAAGCATCATAAATATTTGAAACCTGAATTCAGCATAACAAACTCTATGTACAAGTCAATTTTTGCTGTTAAAGGGATATTTTACCTGATGCAAAATAACAAGATGCTATCAAATTAACATAGTGTTCAAAAAATACCATTGAAAAAGTGAAATGGTATTGGCAGTAATCATTAGATTACTGTTAAGGACATATTAATAATCATTACTGCTTAGTCATAGGTAATGGCATCTTACAGTACACAAAGAACAAATGTAGTCTCTGCAATAAGATTATCTGTAAACACATTATACAAAAAAAATCCTCCAAACACATATTCCTGTTACTTCTCCTCTTGACAATCAGGGGAAAAGACACATTGTCATGGACATTGCTTTCAGAGGACCTCCTTTGAGCTAATTATATTTTTGCAAGTGACGCCACTCAGCTGAGCAGCAGTCTTGATATATATGAGTGCGGTCTTGTTTCCTTTGGTATCAGTAGGAGCTTCACTGAATTCATTGCCTGTCTTTTTATCCAGGAAGACTGTAGAGACACCCTATTAGCTGTACAACAAATTAACCTAATATTTTAGAATATTGACAAGATGGCATTCTGTAGGATGAATTAATACAGAAAATATAAACGTCCAGGTATACATGAATCATAGTTACCATAGGAGTATGGAATTGCAGGTGCCAAGTAAAAAAATTTCTTGATGCTCTACCCCTTTTAGCTATTATCTGGTGTTTCCAGAAATCCATAATCTCTGATGTTTAAGAGTGAAGAGTTAAGAAAGAAGGATTTAGAATCTTTTAAAAATAAGGTAATTTTTTTTGTATCTGACTTTCTGTTCCAAAAACTTAGCAAATTAGGCAAGGTATTAATTGCTATGGATAAAATCTTACAATTAATAACCTTAAATAAAAATACAGGTATATAGATATAGTGCTACAAATAAAAATAAACAAAAACAAAACAACTTTTTAAAATAAGTGCAAACATTCTGTAAAATCTAATCTACAACTTGGCTTAGAATTTGTTTCCTCTTCATAACATACTAGCTATATACTTTGACTTGTATATTAATTTATGCATCAGTCCCATTGATAGTGTTGCCAGAGAATTACAGTGTATACATCAAAGCCCACAGACAGTATGGATAGCAAATGGAAAATACTTCTTTTAGGAAATTGGATTTGCTTAATTATTTCCTGCCTTTGGGAATCCAGCCACAATATTTATCAAAGAAATCCATTAAAAAAGGAAATATAAAGATTTGAAAAATGGATATGAATACATACACTTGAGATGTATGAATTATGAGTTCACCTGTGATGTTTTCCATTGCATTAGATCTCTCATCTGGATATGTGTGATTCTTGTCTCTGTTGTGCAGTCCCTCAATGAAACTGCAGACTCAAAAGTTCTCTTTTTTCACTCACTCTTGCTCTCTTTTCCTGTTGGTCCTTCATACTTTTACTCAGTGCTTCTGTAATTTTTCCCCTCTATTTCTTTCCAGCTCATTTGCAGATTCCCTCTTATAAAAAGGCACCAAAGACACACACACATTCACACAAATATACACGTTCTTTTTCTTCCAGTACACTCATTGCTTGTGTGTACACCAGTGTATAACTTTCTGGTGTTGCTACTGGGGCTCCAAGACTCCATAAATTTCTGATCAACAGCATGCCTGAGAATCAGCGTGCAGGAGTAGCTACACTTGAAAGAAGGAATAAGGAGGAGAACTAAAAATAGCCATTAACATGTAAAAAGAATACTATAATCTCAAGGTAGCCTGAGAAGATACTTTTCCCATCATTGTAATGATTTAGTGTAAGTCATACCAAATTGTGGAGGTTCAAATAAAAATAAAGATATCTAAGTAATGTAAAATCTTCATCTCTGTATAAATACATGTAGATGGTCAGGTAACAGCAGATGTTTTCAGCACAGTTAAACATCAGCCTGTATGCAATTAAAATGGCATAGAAGGAGGAATGGAGTCAAGACTCTGTGTGGTCATGTTCTGTGAAATACGGGGGTTCCCCATAAAACCTTAAGTGTTGGCAGGATCAGGAGAACTTTATGTACTGAATATTAACAGTGACAAGATGGGGAGTTGGTGTCACTATATTTCACACCTGTTACACCCAGGCCAAAAATCTATCATCTTTTCGACAAAATGCTGCCCTCAGTAAATTTTGCTCATTATATGCTCATTATAGTACCAAAACAGAAATCCATCCCAAAAAGCTATCTTCCTCCAAGTAGGAACCAAAATGTGAGGTGAGAGAATTTTACACCAATCAGAATAAAGATATGTAATGACTTGAATCACTCAAGCTCCACTTGTAGAATAAGAAATAGTATAAAATATCTTTAGAGGGAAGATGAGGAAGGTTATGATTGCAAACAAGACAGACACGACCATCTCTGACTCTAAGGATAAGGCACCTCTCTTCCCCCACCCCAATAATGATGCTTACTGGGTAAGGCTGGCAGACTCAGATATGCTTAGTTCTTCCCAGGGAATCTTTGTAAACTCTATAGAGTTTGTTTTATAACCTAGAATGCCTGTGTTGAGGATGTATTACTGTTAGGTTGTGCACGTGCTTAACATTGTTTTTGGTTAACCTTGCAACCTCCTATACTTTTCAGACAGTGAGTTACTCATTGATAGTCTCCATATATATAGAACATCAAGTGGGCACTGCCATGTGGGACAGGTGATACTATTTAGAAATTCATTGTGGCTGTTATTGACTTATGAAAATTGAAGAGTAATTACTAGAAGATGATGACTTGGAGAATGAGCAAGGCATTCAAGCTAGAATGATCTATGCAGCAGTATGAAATCCCAGGAAAATTCAAACATCTGAGAATCAGAAAAATGAACTCAGTATAGGGGTGGAAATAGTTCTCAGGGGAAGGAAGGTAATAATCTGCAAAAGCCAAAGACTGGAAATTTAAAAGAAGATATATGAGGATCACTTTTGTCCAATACTGTAAAAATGTCAAGCCAGAGACACTACCGTAGCCTACCAGAGTCTTAAACTTGATGAAATGATCCAACAGGACAGAATTTCAAAATACAGAGATGTAAACCATAAGATTGGAAAATTGTTGGCCTGAGCATTTTTGTTAGTTTAAATTAGCACTGAATACAAGGTAGAATATTTTAATTTACCAAATTTCCTTTTCTTGTTTTTTCATTCTTCCCTCAATTATTCCTTAACATAAAATTAACAATTTATTATCTCCTTATGTGTGCTTGTGTTCTTTCTTCAGTAGTTACCAGAAAAATACTTTTTAAACTACCATTGCTAAATAAGCATATAAGTATATGAAACCAATAAATAGATAAATAAATAAATAGCAAATAAATAAATAAATGAAATCCTCAATACAAAAAAAAACCAAACAAACAAACAACACATGCACAGAATGAAAATAGACTGAGTGAGTCTGCACAGCAAGCCCAATAATTTTAGGGCACATCTTCCTACTGAATAAAAATTGATTAATACAATTTTGATTACTTCCCAACTTGGTTCATTTCTAGTGTACAGGTCAGTGCTAGTTAAATGTTATGTGTCTAGCTAAATCAAAATGTTTGTGATACCTATAATGGACAAATTCTAGTTTTGATGAGAGAAAGAGCAGATTAAATAGAAAATAGAGTGATTGAACCTGTAAAATCCTGCTCAAGTAGTTCCTTATGAAAATATGCTCAACTTAGCTGAAATTTAAGGTCGGAGAACCCACTGATTATTGTAATGCAGCAATAAAAAATATACTGCAAAATAATTAAAAAAAAGTCAGAAAAACCTGAAAAAGCAAATGGAAGTGTTGATATTATTTTTGAATGTAGATACCTATTTGTATTTATCTTTATGGATATTGTATAGGTATGGTTTTGTAATAAAAACATATAAGATCTCTGAAACTTCAGTTGACAATTATGTACTGTGATGATGAATGGTCTCACAAAAACAGAGACAAATAAAACAGACTGTCCACCAGAAGGTAGTTTCTCCTTTCAGCAGGAAGGCTGAATTTTGTTGCTTGTTATGCCAATACCTATATTTACTATCATTTCAGGTCTGGGAAATGTAAGTCTTCAGAATTTGAGGTCAAAACTTAAAAGCATGTAAAATGAGTGAAGTTGATGGCAAGTAGACCAAAATAGGAAGTTACATTTTAAACATTCCAGTAAGGATTTACAATGTTCTAAAGAATATGAGAGTGAGGGAAAATCTAGACACAAAGTAGTGATTTATGCAACCTGTTGAACAGCAATGCTAGAACATTTTCTTTTAACTTGTCAATTTTCTCTTCTCTATGGAAATACTAATAAATCTTACTCCTGATGTTGGAGACTTCTGCTATTATTTTTTTAAGAGTTTAATGTCTTACGTTCAACCTTATCATTTTGGAATTTTACTTAGTAATAATTCTACATAGCTGTGAAATATCCTCTTACTGACATTACTTAATGTTTAATATCACTATTTTCTGTAAATGTTTTAGCACTGAATAGAAGACAACTTCAATTGCCAGTTGTTAAGTCTCACTATACCTTGTATACTTCTTCAGTGATATAAGTAAATGCTTTCTCTCTCACTCACTCTTTCTTATTTTTATTTATTTTTTATTTATTTTTTATTTTTCCCCTTTGGCTAAATCTAGTGTAAAATATATGGCTGCTATCTGAATGATCAAAGTAAATCTACTCAGTGCACTGTTCAACTAGTTTATTTTTGCCTTACTGGGGCCATGTAGTTTATTTATCTTTTCTGCAGAGTAATCATGATTGTTTTCAGAATGCCAAAATAATAACAACGGTGATTATAATGGTGATGATGGTAACAATACTGCTTTGATTGCAATAGGAAGTATTTTTTGTTATTATTGAATGGAATTTGCATGGCAAGTTTCCTTAAATTTGCAAATACTATGCGCATTAATGATAGAAGTTATTTATACCTTAAAGTAACTGACGTATTATTGTGGAAATTTGCTTTCAATCTGAATTATGGTTCTGAATAAAAGTTATCAAAATAAATATAACTTTTGTGTCTGGATGCAGATCCCCAGACTTGTCATGGAGTTAATGCTAAAAGTATTGTGATAAAATATTGATGAAACTCAGGTTTTCGACAAGAACAGAATTAAGGCATGTGGCAGTAACCAGAAATCAGAGATGATCGTTCAATTATGTATGAATTAAACATTTGAAAACACTGAACATATCTATTTGTCCACAAGACAAGAAAAAGAAACTGATCTATATATGATGAAATTTTCATATTTGAGAACATTCAGAACATCCCAAGTGTGTCTTAACTGTATCTTTGAGTTAGGTAACATTTATTGTATTTGATTTTGATACTGTGGCAACATTACAGATGTCTTCCTTTTAATATGAAGTTCAAGATTTGTCTTACTATAATGAAACGATTAACACTTTTCTTAATCTTTATCATTATATAAGAAAATTTTATGGTCAGTGGATATAATTCTCACAATAATTTCCATTGCATTTCACTGTAAATTTCTTGGTTTTCTGAAATGGAAATCCAAATTTCTGCAGAATTTACTTTCAGTACATTCTTCACTACTCATACACCATATAGAATCAACCTTTTTCCATCCTCTATGCTGTTCAAAACATTTCTCCTTGGTTCCTGTGTCAAATGTTCCACTTAGCTCCATGGCTGGCTGTTTCAGTATGAAAACGCACACTATGCTTATACAAAAATCGAAAAAGAAAAGGAGACAGCAATGTGTATAAATACATTCTTTCCAAAAGTCATTTATGAGAGTAAATGAAAGAAGCATTTCCATATCTTGAGAGGAGTGTTTTAGAGGTGAAACTAAATTTAAAAGGAAACAAGAAAAATAGCTAGACACTGGCTAGTCTCCTGAAATGTGATTCTATCACTGAAAAACTTACTTCTTTCTCAGTATCAAGAAACCCAAAAACAGCATCTTTAAATTTGGTTGTTTTGAAGTAGAATCATAAACTTGGGAAAATATCTGGGCACATCTTCATGCTTACATCTCAACTTCATACTTCTATCATTTTCTACGTCGACACCTACATTTGAAATAGTTGCCTTCAGATTACATATTATCTAGTCCCTACCATGTCAGAAACAATAGCACATAGAACATGCCAAGATAACATATATTAAGTATACTTTCATAGTGTGATTTTTTCACGTCATTACTTTCCACAAATAGCATGAACTTTCCAGTACAAGAATTTTCAGTAATACTGCTAAAGTGAGAAAACAAACAAAAAGCAAATGTTTTAGTTTAAGTGTTACTTACTAGTAAAGATGTATCCTGGAGCAGACATAGATGGTGTGCATTTTTATGAAAAGAGAATGGATTAGCTACTTAGTTTGCACTAAGGTGACAGATAATTATCTCTTTTACAGAATTAAGAGGAGGACATTCAATTTGTTTTCTTAGAAACTTAATGGATTTATCTGGAATGTATCAGATTCATAGTATGCCTTGGTTTGGAAGGGACCTTGACCTTAATGGACAACTAGTTCCAATATCTCTGCTGTAGGCACTAATGTCACTCACAAGATCAAGTTACCCAAAGCCCTATCCAGCCTCACCTTGAACACCTACAGGGGTGGATCATCCACTACTTCTCTGGGCAGACTGTTTCAGTGCTTCACTAGCACCTTTGTGAATCATTTGTTCCATATATATAATCTAAACCTACCCTCGTTTACCAGAAAGCTGTTGCTCCCTATTCTATTGCCTCAATCTTTGATAAACAGCCTTCTATATGTCTTTCCTGTAGGTCTCTTTTAAATACTGGAAAACCACCGTAAGATGTTCCTAGAACCTTCTCTTCTCTAGGCTAAACAACTTTCTCAGATTTTTTCCACAGTAGAGGTGCTTCAGCTCTGAACTTCTTTGTGGCCGTCCTCTAGACCTACTCCAACAACTCCATACCTTGTGCTGAGGAACCAGACCTGAATGCAGTACTGCAGGTGGGGTCTCATGAGGTCAGAGAGGGGGAAAACCACTTCCCTCAGCCAGCTGGCCACCATTTTTGATGCAGCCCAGGATGCAGTTGACCTTCTGGCCTCAAGCACAGACTCCTGGAGCATGTCCAGCTTTTTCACTACCAGAACCCTCAAGAACTCCACAGGGCTGCTTTCAATGAGTTGTTCTCCCTCTCTGTATATATGCCTGGGATTGTCCTGACCCAATAGCATCACCTTGCACTTGGCCTTGTTGAGCCTTATCAAGGTCATTTGGGCACACTTCTCAAACTTGTACAGGTCAGGTGGTCTGAAATTTGCTCTGTGCTTGAGGGACTTAATTCCCTCAATGGCCTGCCCAGAGTTTGAGGCAATTAGAAGAATAGGAATCCTGATTACCAGTGAAGACTGAGGCAAAAGACATGCTGAGTAGGTATATTCTCTGGTTATTTTGCAGTATGAGAGCCTGCAAGTGTGCTTCCTCTTTTAGCTGAAACAAGACGACCTCAACCACAGGCTTCCCTTGATCAGGTGATGTGGAGTATACCCCAGAATCACAGAATCTCAGAATCACAGAGTTGTAGGGGTTGGAAGGGACCTCTGGAGATCATCAAGGCCAACCCCCCTGCCAAAGCAGGTTCCCTACACCAGGTCACACAGGTAGGCGTCCAGGCGGGTCTTGAATATCTCCATAGAAGGAGACTCCACAGCCCCCCTGGGCAGCCTGTGCCAGTGCTCTGTTACCCTCACCGTAAAGAAGTTCTCGTGCACATTTGTGTGGAACCTCCTGTGCTGCAGTTTCTGTCCATTTCTGTCACGCTCCAATACAAAGGAGGGAGACGAAGGTTCTTAGTTTATGTATATACCCGGCGTGAGATTAAGAAACAACGGTTCAAATGTTGGTCCGACCAACGAGTTTATTACCAATACTGATCAGGGAGATGGGGAAGGAGAAGGTGGACACTGTTACCAGTAAGGGTGATGGGGAAGGGAAGGTGAGATATAGGAAAGATAGGAAAGAAGCAAGGATTTGTACAATGCGGGGAAAGTCACCAGGCAGGATCCTAGGTGCGGTCCGGTTGCAAGCGGCTCCGATGGTCCGAGGCAGAAGAGCAGGGGCGGCAGAAGTGGGGAGAACAGCAGCAGCGACGGGCAGCCCTGAGCAGCAAGCAGCTGTCCTGGAGAAGCGGCACCGGGTCAGCATAGGAGAAGCAGCATGGGGAAAGTCCAGGAACGGTGTCAGTCAGCACTGTAGAAGTAGCAATCAGTGATCAGCTCATGTGGGTTCAGATGGTAGAACACCTCGAAGGAGCAGCGAGGTCCAGGAGAAAGCAGCGTGTCTCAGGCAGCAGGCCCAGGAGGGAGTTCAGCAGCAGGGATCAGCTCATGAGGTTTCCGATGGAAGAACACCAACCAGCAACCACACCAACAAAACCAATCTCATGGTGGTCGATCCCTCTTATATCCTCCATTTCTCTTGCCTACGTGACAAATCCTGTGCTAGGGTGCCAGGCAAGCATCTCCTGAGATGGCTATCTCCCCACGGAGATGAGTACCACACAAAAATGTGTTCAGCGGCCATTGAGCTGCAGCTTATCTCTCTTTCGTTGCCCCAGGACACGCCCATCTGCTTGTCCCTGAGACAAAGGATTTCACAACCCTTGCCCAGGACTAACTTGGACATGTTCGGACATGTTCATCAGCAAACTTTGAGGCAATGGTATAAAATATTAGTCTCTTACAGTTTCCCCTTGTTTTGTCTCCACACACTGCTGAAAAGAGTCTGGCCTTGCCACTTTTCCCCCCACATAACCTGGATAAACCTGGATGAGGTCCCCTCCCAGTCTTCTTTTCTCAAGACTAAAGAGACCCAGTTCACTTAGCCTTTCTTCATAAGGGAGATCCTCCAGGCCCTTCACCATCTCTGTGGCCCTGTGCTGGACTCTTTCCAAGAGATCCCTGTCTTTTCTGTACTGCGGAGCCCAGAACTGGACACAGTTCTCCAAATGAGGCCTCACCAGGGCCAAGTAGAGGGGGAGGGTCATCTCCCTTGGCCTGCTGGCCACGCTCTTTTTTATGCATCCCAGAATGCCATTTTCCCTCCTCGCCACAGGAGCACACTGCTGGCTCATGGTCAACCTGTCATCCACCAGGACACTCAAGTCCCTCTCTACAGAGCTCCTCTCCAGCAGGTCATCCCGCAGCCTGCACTGGTGCATGCAATTATTCCTCCCTAGGTGCAAGACTCTACACTAGCTTTTATTAAATTTCATCCGGTTTCTGTCTGCCCAGCTCTCCAGCCTTTCCAGGTCTCACTGAATGGCAGCACAGCCTTCAGGTGTGTCAGCCAATCCTCCCAACTTTGTATCATCAGCAAACTTGCTGAGGGTGGCCACTATTGCCTCATCAAGGTCATTGATGAAGATGTTGAACAGGACTGGACCAAGCACAGACCCCTGGGGGACGCTGCTGGTTACAGGCCTCCAACCGGACTCTACACCACTAGTGACAACCCTCTGCATTCTGCCAGTCAGCCAGTTCTCAACCCACTTCACTGTCCACTCATCTATCCCACACTTCCTCAGCTTTGTTATAAGGATGTCATGGGGGACAGTATCAAATGCCTTGTTGAAATCAAGGTAGTCTACATCCACTGCCCCAGCCACCAGATGTTCTTTATTGGTTTGGTTCCTAATTTTCCCCCACAGTCTCACTGTTAGTGTCTGTTTCCTGGAGGCAGCTATTTACAATCTATCCATTTCTTAACATAGAGGAAAACTCCTCTACCTCTCCTTCCCTGCTAGTCTCTTCTAGAAATCTTGCAGTCTGACTGCAGTGTTTCAGTTTTGCTGTTTATCCCACCAGGTTTCTGTGACAGCAATTAGGTCATAGTTTTTTGGTTGCACCATGATTTTCAACTCGGCTTATTTACCATGCTGCTTGCATTGGTGTAGAGGCACTTCAGCTGGGCTATCAGTTGCATTATCTTCATAGAGGAGCCCTCCCTGATTCCTTTTGGCCAATTCACAGATTCATCTCTGTTGCTTCTGACTCTTCTCTGTCACTGTGAAGAAATAAACCACATCACATCTAGTTTAAAGGTCTGCTAATTACTTTGGACATCTTGCCCTACTTGATCAGTTGTGTCCCATCAGATGCCAAACTGCCAGGTCTCTCGATGGTGTAAGTGAGTTCCTGGAACCCACAACCCCATGTGTTGCACCACTGGTGCAGCTTGTCAGTCACCTGATCCCTGTCAGGCAGCTGCCTAGCACTTTGCCAGTGACTGAATAGTCTGTAAGCCCTGGGCTTTGCCATATTCTTAGGAGCCTGCTTTGATGAGGTACTCTGTATTGAAGAATCCAGGTACCAAGTAGATCAGAAGGTAGATATTTCTGTGGATTTCCTAAATATTACCATACGTCTCCCATCCGTTACAGTAGCTGCAAATAGCGATTGTATAGTAGGTATCTAAAGGTTTGCCAGTGATGAATAAATCACAGGTAACTAGAGAGCAATATTTCGTATATCTACTTATATTCTTTGTAACGAAAAATTGAAGGATCTTTGTCAAACTATTTTGACAGTTACCATTGACAGGATTCCAATATAATTTCTGGAATTTTCTCAATCAGCTTTAGAGAAAAGCACTGACTGAGAAATCATCCAGAGGAAATTCCAGAACAATGTTAGTAACCAGAAAAGATGATCTGACCACAGATGGAGATCTTTTAAAATTAGAAGCACCCATACAGCCATTAAATGCTTTTTATGAAAAGGAAAATATCTGTACAAAAGACTGCCACATAAAATATATTAGCTAAAGTAATCTTAGGGACCTCTCTGGGCAGCCTTTGACAGTTCCTCATCACACACAGTGTAAAAGACTTTTTCCTTATGCACAACCTAAATCTCTCCTTTTTTAGTTTGAAACAGTTTGCCTTTGTCCTGTCACCACAGACCCTGCTATAGAGTGTGCCACTCTGTCTCTTTTTTTTTTCTTATATACAGAAAGAGGCTTTTTCTCTCTGGGTTGAACAGCTCCAGCTCTCAGCCTGTCCTTTTAGGTAAGGTGTTCCATCCCTTGGATTACCTTCATGACCTTCTTCTGGACAGTTCTGTGCCTCTCTCGTACTGAGGACTTCACATCTGGACACAGTATCCCAGATGAGGCCTCACCGGCATAGAGTAGAGGGGCAGGATCACTTTCCTCACCTTTCCTCACCCTACTGGCCATAGGTTATGATTGCAGCCCAGGATATGGTTGGCTTTCTGGACTCCAAGTGTGCATTACTGGGTCATGTTTAATTTGCCATACACCAGAGCTCCCAAGACCTTTTCAACAGGACCATGCTCTATCCTTACAACTCCCAGCTTTTATTGGTTGTTGAGAATACTATGACACAGGTGCAAGACCTTGCACTTGGCTCTGTTGAACTCCATGAGATTCTCCTGGGCCCACTGCTAAAGCCTGTCTAGGTCCCTCTAGATGGTGATTACTTCTACAGGCACGTCAACTGCACCACATAGTTTGTGGTCATAAATGGATAGATCAGAATGTCTTCTCTCCTTTTTTTTTTTTTCTTCTTTTTTTTTTTTCCCCACAGTGAGTGAGAAAAAGATATTATAAAACAGAAAGTAGAGTCTCATGCTTTAGGACTTAACATTACAGAGTAACAGAATCATAGAATATTTGAGACTTGCACAGCCATGAAGGTCATCTGGTCTAACTTCCTTGCTCAAGCAGGAACACCTAGAGACATTTGCCCAAGACCATGTCTTGGAGGAGGGAAATAACAGTCCCTAGTTATTATGATCTTCAGATGTCTGCTGAAATTTTTTCCTGTACTTTCTCTTATGCAGCCATTCACTGTTGACCTTAAGGTACTAAATGAGCTGGATGGCAGACATAATCCTTTGAAGAGATGCTACCAGGTCAAGAAGAAAATAAATACAGAGCTTAGGTAGAAGCTAATTAAACTGTTGTTGCTCTTCTCCCTCAGGCTCTAATTCATTAAGAACAGTAACCTCACCCAGAGAAATATATCAGAAGATTATTATTTTGATTGAAATGCTTAGGATTTATGTTTAAACAAATATTTAAGGTATTTCCTAAACTAAAACTTCAGTTTTAATTATGGTTATTTTTTACTATTATTATTATAGTGATAATATTATTTAACAATGCCAGCTGTATGTCCCAGTGCATGAGGATATCAAGAATTCAGCAAAACATCTACACAAACAAGGGTATATTTGCATATGTGGAAGGACATGCCATAAAAGCTAAGGTCATTTCTTCCTCTCCTTACAGTCCTCTGCAGTCAGTTTGTCAAGATCCAATCCTGTAACAACTTCTTCCAGTAATGCTCCTTTTCAACAAGGTTAGAAACATGTAGGAAAAGAACTGAAATCATAATGTGCTTACAAGCTCAAAAGTGCATATAAGTATTTGTAATTAGGTGACAATATGCATATAATGAACACTTGATCAGAAATTGATTGCATAAGTTCTGCAAGGAGAAAAGTTCCCTGTCTCCTGCTAATTTCATACAGGAATTCAGGGTGCCCAGTTTTATTTGAAAACATGCTTCTCACAGATGATCTCTAAATTAGTAATAAAATCTTTAATACTTCTACATGCAGCACGAAAGGGTAGTGCTTCAAGAATGGCTGAATAGCCTGTTGAGTTTGGATGCATTTTACAATGACCTGATTTTATTTAAGAACATGACAAATACTGTTGTAATGCCAGTAGTTTCTTGAGCGTGAGTTAAGCATGTAGTCATGTTAGAGAATTAATGATTATGGTCCTAATTAGACAGTAGGCCCAAACCATAAATAAGATACCATAAAGCAGGCAAAAAAACTTCCAAAGACTTGTGTTAGTTAGCTTTCCTAGTTATCAATGATTTTCAGGCTTGATAGCCCAAGAGCAAAGGTACTCTAAGGAGAAATGTTATACCATTTTATATGGATAAAAGACCCTGTTGTTAATAAGCAAAGAAACCAAACTGAAAAACTAAATGACAGTTCTTTCAGAAAATAAGGAAAACAATGAAATATGAAGTCAAATTACTCAGTCAAAAGTAAACAGATAAATAATTGTGGCAACTTTTAAATAACAGAAATTATAACTTCTGTGTTCATCTGACATAACATCAAACATATTCACATATAAGATTATCTTTTCATGTACAAATTTCATGTGCAAATACTTTGTTGTTCAGAGTTGGTTAACGGGGCTAATCATGACTTGAAATTCAGATTCATCTATCCATTGACAGAATTCAGTGCCTACGGCAATGACAAGAAAGTGCTTGTTAGACAGTGAGAGAACATGGTACACTGCTGAGTTTGTCTGGTCACTGTGGTACTAGTGACACTCTTCAAGTAATTAATAAATTTAGAAAACTAAGGTTATGAACTTCATATAAGTACAACAGCTGTAGGAAAAAAAAGAAATATGTTTAAAAAAATGCAGTAAGATTAAATCTATTTACAGAAATTAGAATAATTTCATTATAATTTAATATAAGGTGATCATCTTAATGTTTCAGCTAAATACTTCTTTAAAAAGTCAGAAATGAGAAAAAGAAATATTCACACAGAAAATCCACATTAACACGTTTAACTCAACCAATGTTATATTAGTAAACACTTGTAATAGAACAGTTACTTCCAAGATAACATATCAGGAACACTGATATTGCTTTTCCTGCTTACAGGACAGCCAGCTTGGACTTCTGAGTAGCAGTATCTACTTCGTATTTCAGTCAACCATATATGACTTCAGTAAATAAAAACCTGCGCCTCTGTACATATTTCTGTCAGTTGCAGAGATTCACAAGTAAGAGATTAGAACATGAGATACAGGCTACTCTTTTTCCTGGACTACTTCTGATGGCGATATTAATATAAATATCTGAGGATTGAATGCACTACCTGATTTGGACAATTAAAATAATAATTAAATTGGATTTGAACAACAGAAGAAGATAAGATTTTGTCTCGTGTTTCTCCAGCAGAATCTCGTATTCAGATTTTTACAGTTGTCAAACAGGATTCAGAATGTGACAAGTAGTTCTTCATTAGAGACAATCTGCAAACTGATTTGGAGTTACTTAATGGGAACGTAAATGGAACATGATTAAGCATTCTTCTCTTCGTGAATAAAAAATAAGTAAATGATGCCACTTGAAACAAATAGATGTTAAGAAATGGTAAATTCTTCTCTACTCCTTTAATAAAACCAGACAAAATCATCTAGCTAGAATAGTAAAATTTTTTGCTAAGTGAATTACAAGCATGTCTATATGTGTAGAAGGTTTTAAGAAAAACACTGAAATTAGTTGAAAGATGCAATTTCTTGCAGGGTATTTTGATTTATTTTAGATGTCTGTTGGGTTATCATTTTTTTGAATTCTACTCTTTGAGGAGGAAGAACACCATCCAAGATGCACTCTAAATATGCATTATATTAAATTAAACAGAGCAAAGTTACACTTGATTAATGAAAGTAGAAAGATCCATGAAATATTAGACAGTGTCTCTTTCATTGGTTGAATTCAACCCTTATTTTACAAATTAGTGGCAACTCTGGACATCTACTGTGTTTCAGTATCTGCTTCTGCAGTGACATTCTGACAGCTAGACAGGCATTTCTTTTGCTGCTGCTGCACCTGAGCTGTGCAATTGTCATAGTGCAGCTGCACACCATCATGCACGTGTAGTCAGACCGCTCATCTCATTCTCTCCAGCACACTTGCTCTGCTGTGGGCAGGGCAGACATATGACATTAGATGACCTATTAGTTGACTACATTCAAACTTTCTTCTCCTATTAATTTCCTTGTGATATCTGTCAAGTGACTGCTTTTGCTGCTGCTGACTTGAAGAAATTTGGGTGTTGTAGGTAGGGGGAGGTAAAGGATGGGAATTTACGTTTCTTTTGATATAAATAGTATGTATGAGAGGCTGTAACTGCAGCAGGCATCTGAAACTGAATTTATCAAAATGGTGTATCTGCTAAGGTCTCCTATGTACATTACCAAATACGTGTACTTTAATATTGGCGTGTAGACAAATAATGATTGGAGAGTGAGAGAAAGGTCAGATGAAGTAATTAGCCAGCTAGACGGAACATGATGGATGCACAGCAGACTGGTATCTGATAAGCTTCAACATGATATGATAAAGGAAACAAACAAAAAAACATAGTGAAAATTGTATGTAAGTTAATAAGGTAAAAAACAATGTAAAAACATTAATGATTGCACTTGTTATCTATGGAAGTTGATTTTTGGTACAGGAGCATTCTTCTTGCTTTGAATTACTGTCCCTAATAAAGACACCTGAATGATGAAATTGAACTGAGCTTCATGGTTATGCATATCCAACTGAATCTGAATATTTGGGGTAAGAACCATATTCTAGTTCAATCAAAAGTAAATTGATGAATATTATTGTACTGATATGTCAGTGGATCTGGGAACAACAGTCACTGTATTTTGGCGTTACAGATACGAACTACTTGTTTGGTTGAAATAAGGGAACTTTGTAAGGTATACTAATGACCACTAAGAAGTCAAAAGTGACCTTTGAGACCAATGGCACTCACTAGCAACTGCAGAATCACAATTATTTTGAGATTTAAAAAAAAGGCAAATGTAATTGATTGAAACAGTCATGAACTTTCATGAGTTGAGGATCCAGTCTAATATACGATTCCTTTGACCAAAACATGAAAAAAAAGAGAAGATGGAACTGTCAAAATATAATGCAAGAAAGAAAGGAAACACTGTCCTACAAACAGTTAATCCCAGAAGCAATAAAAAAGAATCTGTGGAGAATCATTCTATAAAGTAATGGATATGACAGAAAAAAGACACTGCTTCATAAATTAAAGTACAATTTTTCAGAATTTGAAAGAATTCTTCAGTGGGATAAGTTGTCTAACATGTGGGTCAAGACATAGGTGTGAAGTTTCAAATGCACAGGAAGTAGTAATTGTGTGATTAAAACAACTGAATCAAGAAAAGCACAGGAAAAAGAAAACAGCAACAACAAGAACAAAATCAAATCCACAATAGACCAAATATTCTTGCTTTAAAATTAAAAGAAATAAAGAAAAGCTGAGTGCAATTTTTAATTTAATTTAATTGATGATCATTGGAAAACTCCTTTATGAGTATTTGTAGAAAAAAAGAACCTGACCTAAGAAAACCGAATGAATTGTTTTGTGGACATTTCTAGCTTGGTGACAGTACTATTCAATTAAATTAACTTCTGGGAAAATATGTAGGGAATTAAGTAAAACAATCTGTTCTAATGAAAATTTTAGAATATAAGATGTAGAGAGTAAAACAATCTAACTTGATTTTATTGGATGTCTTATTATATACAAATTTAACCAGATTTTAATTTCACAGAGAAAATAATTTATAAAAATCAGAAGTTTGATTTGTATAACATAAGCATAATGGGTATAGATAAATAAGGACACCCTAAAATATTTTGGAAGCTCATTATATGAAATACAGTGAACTTTTAAAAATAAAAATGTTTATAAGAAAATTGTGGCAAGGATATTTAAAACTAACCTAAATGTATTTAGGTCTGTCAGAAATTTTTTTTATATATGCCACATTTAGTCTTGCCCTTTGCATGACTGAGGGTATACATGTGAAGGGAGACAAGCCCTGAAACTCAAAACCAAATAGTGAAATCTCTTAAATGGTGTAAACTGTGTTTTGGTGAGAATTTGAAGAATCTGCACATATTCTTTGGAAGATACGTACTTCAGAATAATGACTGTATTCATGTGGAGACCAAGATCTATGTTTACCCAGAAAAAATAAAAAGAAAAAGAAAAACAATAGAAAAGAATGGTGTATCTATATGAATGCAGAGAGAAAAAACCTCAGTGTAAATCTCAGTGTATAAAACTCACAGCAAGACAAACATGAGATTTTCCCAGTTTGCAAACAGCATCAATCGGATATAGGGATGGACTTATAGGATCAGTCAGTAGAAAATACCCTGGTTGCCAAATTGGAGAAAAAATGGATTTGATGGATCACTGGATAAGGAATTGGATGGTCGGTCACAATCAGAGAGTTGTGGTCAACAACTCTGTGTCCAAGTGGAGACCAGTGATGAGTGGCATTCCTCAGGGATTGGTGTTGGGACCAGTGCAATTTAACATCTTGGTGGGAGACATGGACAGTGGGATTGAGTGCATCCTCAGCCAGTTTGCAGACAATACCAAGCTGAGCGGTGCAGTTGACATGCTAGAGGAAAGGGATGCCATCTATCAGAAACTGGACAGGATGGAAAAGTGAGCCCATGTCAATCACATGAAGCTCAATAAGGCCAACTGCAAGATCCAAGGTCCTGCACCTGGATCGGTGCATTCTCAAGCACAGGTTGGATGGAGAATGTCTTGAGAGCAGCCCTGAGAAGAAGGATCTGAGGGTGCTGCCTGATGAAAGATTCGGCATGAGCCAGCAATGTGTGCTTGCAGTCCAGTAGGCCAACTGTTTGTTTCAACAGAAGTGTGACAAGCAGGTTGAAGGAGATGATTCTGCCCTTCTACTTTGCTTTCCTGACACCCCACATGGTGTACTGCTTCCTATTCTTGAGCCCTTAACACAATAAGCACATGGAGTAGTTGGAGCAGGTCCAACAGAAGATCACAAAAATGATCAGAAGGCTGTAACACCTCGACTGAGAGTTCTGGAGCTCTTCAGCATGGAGAAGAGAAGGCTATGGGGGGGAATTAATAGCAGCTTCCAGTACCAAAAAGGGGCCTACAGGAAATCTGGGGAAGGACATTTTATAAGGGTGAGTACTGACAGGATTGAGGGGGAACGGTTTTAAACTGGAAGAGGATAGATTTAGACTAGATATTAGAAATATATTCTTTACTGTGAATGTGGTGAGACACTAGAGCGGGTTGCGCAGTGAGGCTGAGAATACTCCAGCAATAGGGACCTTCGTAAGTAGGATGAGGGGCTTTGAGCGACCTGGTTTAGTGCAAAATGTCCCTGCCTATAGGAGGGGCATTGGAACTAGATGATTTTAAAGGTCCCTTCCAACCCAAACCATCATCTGATTCTATGATCCTATGAACAGAAAGCATTACTAGATTAATCTGGAAGGAAATGCTGCTGAGGAGGTTATCTAAAAGAATATTCTGTATCCTGCTATTGTCTTAATGTTGCTGTATTTTTATTGGTACATACATATGTTCTATGTGGACAGAGGATGCAATCATATGTTAAAATTAGTCAGCAACTTACACACTGTAAGGTAAAATTTTTCTGAATCATTTAAGCTTAATAATATGTGGAAGTGCCGACTCAGATGTCTGACCTGAGGCTGAATCTTCCTGATTCTGGTAATCATTCTGGATATTAGAGAATCTTGAACTGGATAATCAGGAAACAAAAAGGCTAATTCTGTGAAAAGTAGAAACTTTGAAATATTTTTTGAGATCTGTAAAATAGGAAGCCTGTCTCAGCCATCATCTCCTGTCTTAATGGCTTCTGTGTTTTCAGTTCATAGTATAGTAGTGAAAGAACTACAATGGGCTAAATGGTTAGCTATTTGTAATTGATTAAAATACTATCTTTGCCTCTTTAAGTAGAAGAGCTAATTGAGCCTAAGTGAAGCTAACCACTGTTAATCACAAAAGCAGTCACATCAGCTGCAGGAAGGGTCTAACACAGTGGGATACACACTGTGGGAGATGCGCACTCTTGACATTCACAAACACATAGTTTAGAGAAATGTACTGAGCATGTGATTTCAACAGTGATAGTGACTGTGTATTTTGAATGCAAATGAGATTTTCAAACAGTTAGAGAACATATAAACACTATAGAGGGGTGATAATCAATTAAATGGAGAAGCATGAATGGAGCTGGCACTCATTTACAGGTCTATGCATCAGCATGCTCAGTATAAACTGTGCACCACTGTTGCTTTTTACTCTGCAGCACTAGAAGAATGTAGAACAATTCTGACTGAGCAAAGATGCTGGTCATTAGAAATGTTGTGACTAAAACAGATGTAGAGACAGGCAGTTTAATTGCAGATATATTTCTGAGATATTAATATTGGTACTAGCTTTCTGGAGTGACAGCAGTAGTTGGTAAAAGAGATGGATCCAGACAGACTCTGAAAGATGAAATCCTGTGCAAAACAAACTGTAGTTTTAATGTTCTCTAGTTTTAGTCCTAACAAGCTACAGGATACCATTCATTTTGGGCTGTAGGTACTTTGTCCTGCTGGTAGTAATCATGTGATTAAAATGTAATGCTGTACTTTCAAAGTCCTTTGAAGCAAATTTTATTTAATATTTCAAAGGCTTTGATGATGTGAGCTAATATGATGTTTGTTAAATTATTTTCACAAGTTAGAAACATGTTAAGTAAGTGATTTTTTTTTTGCTGTATTCTTAGTGATTTTCAGTGTCAGTCATGTAACTGGTTGCAAAGCCGTTGGAAAGCTGTATTATTACAGCCCTCTTATGTACTTTGAAAGAACTTTCAAGGCATCTTTCTGTTTTATTGAGGGAAAATGAAGTTAGAGATGAGAAATATATAATATGATTTAGACTCAGAACATGTATTTTCTTCTGATTTTGCTACAGATATTTGTGTGAACCTAGAAGTGATTCAGACTTCCTAAGTCTGCTTCTCCACCTCAGATTTTTTCACCTGATGAAAGTACTCTTAGCTTTATGCATTTCTGAAAACAAATACAATGGTGGGAAGGAACATTACCAATATAATTTGCTTATAGATATGCAAATCTGTACCATGTATTATTAATTTGAATTTGAATCTGAGATTTAGAACAAAGCAGTCAGACATGGTAGAAATTTTAAGGAGGAATATTTTAAAAAGGGCAAAAATATAATGTTATCCTCAATAATAGGGTTAGTGACATTGTCTCTGACTTCATATAAAGCTGAAGCACTGTTCTAATGCACTGTAGCATGAAAACTACTGTGAAAAGTGGAAATAGGCAAGAGGATAGACACATACAAGTTAAAAGATCAGGATACTGAAAGAACAGTTGCTTCTGTTACAGTAAGTCCGATCCAGAACATCTCCATTTGAGGCTAGTTGACTTCATTAATAAATTCTGTCCTTATAGAAATCCACAAACAGTTTCTTAGGGAAATAAAGAAATCAGTTCTTTTATTGGATTTAGAGAAGTCTTTTCTGCTTATGGCACTAAATTCCACAGTCTTTTATGAAGTAAAACTTGTACTGAATTCTACAGCAAGCAGAAATACTACTTCCTAGTTTAATGTTTCCAGAGTAATTAAAGATACAGATTTATGGTCATCCCATGAGAAAATCGATTGCAGATGTCAGTGAGAATTGCAGTGAAAATAAGAGCAAAAAACACTATGATAAAAAATATGATAAAATAACTATGATAAAAAATAAAAATTTTAGATTTTTTTTCCAGAATTTGCTTGGAACATTTCACTTTTTAAGCCATTTAGTGTTAGTAGTGTCTCCATGGTGATTGGAACTATTTGACAGAAAAAAAAAAAAAAAAGTATCCTGAGGATCAACTCCCAGAGACAGTAAAAATAAACAGAAAATCTAATAAATAAAAAATATGACTCCAGTCTAAATGGTGATCATCCACCATATCATAATATGGAATCAAAAGATGCACCAAGCATTTTCAGGAACTGACATATCATTATCAGGTACTAGTACTTATTTTGGAGAACTTTCATAGAAATGTAGTTTCAAACTGTAGTGAAGGTGACAGTCATGAGCAGTAGCTCAAGAAGAAACCTGACTTGCATGAGACTCCATCAAAGTAAGTGTGGAGGCACTTTCAGAAGATACAGCAAAATAGATTGTGAGGATTGTCATTGTTCTACATCACTTTCCTCCTGTAAAGAAATGGAAAGCTGTATAAAGCAGAAAGAGACATCGATGGGATTGTAAACAACAAGCACAGTGCTAAACAGAAAGCACTGACAGTTAAGAGGATTACTAGTACACCTATAAATTATCTTTCTTCTGCCCTCTTGATTATCTTACATAAAACATGGACAGTTTGAAGAGCAGAGGTATTTGAAATAGAGAGAGATGAATATTAAGATATGTTGTGTCCTTTAATGTCTGCAAATGTATATATATTATATTTGGAGAACACTGATCTTGTAGAAACCACATTATGCACATCATCATAAGCAAGTTTTAGATGGATCCTTTCAATTATTGCATTTTGAGGAAGCTTATCCTTACCCTTGATGGCTCCTTATCTTCTAAATTGGAAATAATCTTTTTCAACAGATGGTCAAAAAACAAGGGCTTTTTCCTCCATTTAGCAAGAAAACTACATTGTATTTCAAAAGAAGTGTTTATCCATTAAAAACAAGAAAACATAGAACTTTCCATGCTCCAGCGAAATGAATACACACAATTCAAAGTAGTCTTGACTAGTCTTGAGTAGTCTCATCTTGTATTTTAGAATATTACATATCCCAAAATTGCAGATAGTTGGAACTGATTTGGCTAAGTTTTGATATATTCTCCTAGTCTAAAGATCTGTAGAACATCACATCACAAGAAAAAATGTTCACATCAGCTTTGAGCAAACCTCATGGAAGTATAATTTTATGGTTTTGTCTGTTTGTTTGTTTTAATTTTGAAGAAGAATGCTGATATAGAATTGCTAAAATAAATGAAACAACTGGTTACCTTTTTTAAATGTGGCCAGTTTTAACATAGTGATTTTAACTTAATGAGAAAACAATACCCAAGTATATTCATCTGTTTTTGACATTATGAGAACGGTATTCCCCAGAATAAAATAATAAGAACACCAGTTTATTTTTTTCCTTACAGGCTTAGGGCTTAGAATCTGTAAATAATAACTAATTCCATGTTAGGACAAGAGGGGATTTGTTCTCAGTCCTCGGGATGCCAAGTAGAATGCTGGCTCTACGTTGCCCTTTGAAAAAGTATTGCTTTCCTGCTAAAGCAGATGGATTTTCAATTGACATTTTGACATCATCAGAAAATACAGACTGTCCTTTCAAAAACGTATCTGGAGTCCATTAGGAAACTGCTATCAAGAGAAATGCAAGCCAGCAGGACTTGATTCTATTTTTTTTTCTTTTTTTTTTTTTCTTTTTTTTTTTCCCCCTTTGGTATTTAGGTGTTTATTTGTTTGAATTGGCCATAAACAGTTTTCCAATGACTTGAACTGTGTCAAAGATGATTTGATATATATTAGGCAACCTAGACAATCATAGCTTGTCACAGTGTTAGATGAAATCCTCTGGTTACTATGACAAGGTAAAACATCGTAAATGAAATAAGAAGAGGGCTTCTTTTGCAGTTCTCATTTCACAATATATGTTACAAGTCCCAGATAAAATTCTTTTTTTTTTTTTAAAAAAAACATGAAGTTTTAATAATTCACTTAACCTATTTTAGCCTTGGTATTGAAAGAAATGCTCTTTTCATACAACTGACTTGATGCTTGCCCTAAGAAAATCACAGAAGTGACAGTGGCAGATGTTGGCAGAAATATTCTGAACCTTTTGGAGTTTAACTGTGGGTAGTAATTAGTCTTCAAATGTTAATAAAAATATCAAATGAGAATGAGAATGTCATATTCCCTATCATTCCAATGAAACAGAAATTCTTACCAAATGGTAGTACTTTCAGATACAGTGTACTGAACTCTGTAAAAATCAAATGCAAATACTACAGTGAAGAGATACAACATCAAAATAAAGTAGTATAGATATTGCCATTTCTGTAACAAAAAAAATAAGAGTGCTCTGTCATCCTTCCATGTTGTTTAAATATATGATTTAGTTTTCTTAAATCTTCGGCATCTTTAAGATGTCAAGAATTCTCTTGTTCTTGTCTAGACACCTAGATATTTCAATAATTTGGAGTTGTGTTGTGGCTTTATGCTTTTGTTATTAATAATTCATATAGTTCTGGGCAAGAGTTTGACTATACAGAGTGCTTGGTAATTGTAGCAGACGCTGAGATGCCTAGAAAATTCCAGTTGTGTAGATACTTTTGCCTAACAAGGTCAATGTAATCAGTTAGCTTCAAAGGAAGCTAATATGACAAACACATAAAAAAAATGTTTTTTAAAATTTGAAATAGTTTTGTGTGTCCATCTCTTTGCCACAAATCTTTCCTTTTGAAGAATAACTAAATAGTTTATCTTCATAATCTGAGGGACTGCCATCAGATAAACTGAATAATGGCACACAAGTCTGTGCATGTGGAGAGTGCTGGGTAAATGTGAAAGATTAACTATCAAACAATTTTTATCTAAATCAGTTTCTATTTTTATTTTTTGATACTATCTTCCAGCACTTGAAGTACTCAGCAAAGGTACTGGTGTAAATGATGCTTATTTGACTACAATAAATGAAACAAAAGACAAAATTTAATTCACCTTTTGCTTTAACTTTGCAAAAAAAAAAATGAATTAGCAACAGAGAAACTTTTCAAAGGATTTTTAAAATCAATTAAAAAATTTAGTTGCCATGAGTGACATTTACTTTTTTCTCTCCACATTTTCCATAGTTTACTCATAAGTCTTCTCTGTATTTCCCCCTGCAGCTTCAGTAATCATATCGCTTCAGTGGTCCTCACTTCTCTCTAAAGCTGTTTAATCAGCAGGATAAAAGTCAGTCATCCTTGACCTTTCCTTGAGCCTTGCATCATTTGTTGAACTCATCCTCTGCTTGCGGACCCATCCTTGCTTGCAGACACAGCAAATGATTATTTCAAAGTGCTAACTTTACCAGTCCAACTTTCTCTCCATTTTTCTCTCTTCCTTTTACAAAAACAAACAAATAAATAAGTTAGAGAAAACTTTAGTTTGACCAGTATCCAAGTCATTCATATCTGTTAGGACTAAATGCATAAAAAGCCGTGTCCTCAAACTCAGAATCAGTCAAATGCAGTTGTGTAAAATGAAACTTTTTTTTATGTCCTGCTGTTCTTGTGATATTTGTGTTTCTACACTGTGTTCTGCTTTGATTGACTGATATTTAATTAATCTATTGATTCCAGAGTCATACAGGGACATTTTATTATAAAAAAAAAATAAATAGAGACAGATGTAATGAAGTGGGTAATTTTTATCAGAATTTCTGCTTTTCACAGTCCAGAATGATTTACAGAATAGAAATAATATTTAATATAGTGCAACCGTATGTTTGTTGTTCTTAAAAATAAAAATAAATTTTCATGTGCTTTTCCCAGAAAGCTCCTAAATATTTTGTGTTTCTTCTAGTCTTGTTTTCTATATAAACTCAAGTAGGGAGCCAAATAGTATCTGTAATAGATGACAGAAAATATCAAGACTTGTCTAAAAACCTAAATAGCATAACTTGCTTTTCATTTTTTCTTCACAATTTACAAAGCAAAATGGGAAATTTTGAATTAAGGGAGAAATCTGATGATGGTGTAGTCAAAAACAATAAAAAGAATTTCTGCAAAGTAGATTCTTTAGACCTCCAAGAACATGTAAGATCAACATCCCCTACCAAGAAAGTCTGGCAGCTACAAATCTGGTTACAGCTATAAAATTAAGATTCATATTTGGCTGATTTCAGATTTTCAGCTAGAGGTAGCTGTCTATGCATGGCTTAGATTATTGGCTATTTATCTGCAGAGCTGTATATAACGTTTTCTTAGTGAGGCAAGGAGTAGCTATACATTCCAATTTCTAATGCTTTTTCTTTTTTTTCTCTGTTCTTTGATCAGTGGGAATATTTAGATAGTCAAGTATAAGATTTTTATAAGATTTATTGTGTTCTAAATTTCCAAAGTGACGTAATCAGCTTATTATTTTTAATAGCATTCCTTTATCAAATATGTGAGTATCTAAATGCTATTTAGTTATGCTCATTCCATTTCTGAATTTCCAATTCTAAAATTCACTACTTTATAAGAATAATTCATTTCATAGTCATAGCTGGCTTAGTGATTTTACATTATTTAATAATGATTATTATTTTAAAAGGAAATGTATGTTCCTAAATACTTCCAAAGATGTGCCACTAAAAAGTATAGATCTAAGTTATTCTAATGTTCCTTCTAATGTTCCTAGGAATCATTAGTTCCTCCAGCTAAGTACTGATTGAAAATATATATCTAAAGCTGTGTAAGAGAATCTTAATAGTTCTCTTGGGAGATTACACTCTGAAACATGGTGGGGCATGCATTTTTTTATTGATCTTAATACACATATATAGCACAGAATTGCCAGCTTTGCTACATTAAGATGTGAAGAATAAGAATATAGCAAAGTACAGTTCATTGTTAAGTACTTGTTAAAGTAGGCTAAATTATCTTCAAGTAACTGGCTGTCTGTAAAGCAGTATGATTTAATGTGATTCCTTCAGAACCCTTCTTCTCTATGTGACAGAAGCTTCCAAGGAAGGTCAACGATATCGCTAAGAGATTATGACAGCTGAATTATGGATTCAAACAGCTCTGTCTTTTGCATGGCCATAGAAAATGAAATAGCTCTTGATTCATAGCCATTTTATTCTAATATACATTCTTTCATTATTGCTCATCTAAAATTAGACATTCCAGGTGTGTACCTGTTACATATTTTTCCTTGATTCATCCAATGAACTATGTATTTTAAATTAAATGGCACAAGTACTTACATGAAAGATCAGATGGAAATGGTATAAAAAAACTTGCAGAATAGCTCATGGTAGCCATTACTAATAAGCAAAGTATGATCTGCAAGACTGAGTTTATCATGGAAGATATTGCCTTTTCAATTGCATCAAATTCATCAAATGTAATTTACTGAAATATTTTGCTTGAATTATAAGTCTTGTATAGTTGAGATTTATTTTTGAATATATGCAATATGTTGTGTACATATTATTTGATGATAAAAAATAATGACTGTAAATTCAGGTGGGAAAGCTGCATCTAGAAATAGCATTCCTTTTTAGCAAGCTTTACAAACTCTTAAGCATCATTGTCCTTCTTACTTGTGAAATCTGCTGAGTGGACACCCTAGCATTTTAAAGTTCATATGTGAAAAATATAAAAGGACAATAATATAATAATATTAATAAATAATATTAAATAATAATAATAATAATAATAATAATAATAATAATAATAATAATAATAATAATGATATTTTTGTCCAAAGAGATTTTATCTCTTCCTGAATGAGAGAGCAGAACAGTGATGGACATAGTCTGGCCTATTTCTACTGGAACATAGAAACTTCGGAGTGTTGGAAGAGAACTTCCTAACACAGCTGGCAAGAGATCCTATAAAGGGAAGAGCCCCGCTAGATCTGCTGTTTGCAGATGTGGAGGTGAGGAACTGCCTTGGGCAGAGCAACTACAAAATAGTACAGTTTTCTTTTCTTTGTGGAGTCAGAACAGGTCCAGCAAAACTGCTACCTTGGACTTCCATCGGGTAGACTTCACTATTCAGGACACTGATAAGAAGGGCTCCAGTCCTGAAGGGTAAAGGAGTTCAGGAAAGCTGGTTGCTTCTCAGGAAGTCTTAGAGTCACTGGAGCAGGCTGTACCTATGTGTGGTAAGATGAGCTAGCAACGTAGAAATCTGATGTGGCTGAACATGGAACTTTTGCTAAAATTCTGGGGAAAAAAAGAGTGTCTTTGTCCTGTGGAAGAAGTGACTGATAAACTGTGGAGAGTACAAGGAATTTGCTAGGATATGAAGGGAAGAAATTAGAAAAACAAAAGCCCAGCATGAGCCAACATAGTTAATGTAATGAAAGAGAATAAAATATGGTTTTACAAATATATCAACAGTAAGAGGAGGACAAAGGAGAATCTCCATCTGTTACTGAACGTAGTGGGGAACATGACCAGTGAGGATAAGGATAAAGTCGAGTGCCTTCTTTACATCTGTCTTTAAAAATCAGACCAGCTTTCCTCAGGCTACTCTACACCTTGACTTGGAAGTCTGAGATGGAGTGCAGAATAAACCCACCGTGTTTCAGGTGGAAACAGTTTGTGACCTGCTACTCCAGCTGGATTATCACAAGTCCATGGGGACAGATGGGATTCACCAAATAGTGCTGAGGGAGCTGGTGAAGGTGATTACCAAGCCACTTTCCACAATCTATCAGCAATTCTTGCCAACCAGGGAGGTCCCAAAGGATTGGAGGCATGTTAATGGCAATCCTTTCTATAAGAAGTGTCATAAGGATGGTTTGTGGGATTACAGATCTGTCAGCCTGACCTAGTTACCTGGGAAGGTTGATGAATAGTTCATCTTGAGTAACATCAAATGGCATGTGTGAGACAATGAGGGGATCAGACTAACAAAAGGTAATATTTTCAGTTTACACCAGGGGAGGTTCAGATTTAATATTAGGAAAAAAAAAAAAAGAAAAAAACAACAGAAATACAAATTCTTCTGCAAAAGAAAAGAGGAATAGACTCCCAGGGAGGTGATGGAGTCACCATTCCTGGAGGTGTTCAAAAAATGTTTAGATGGGGTTCGTAGGGACATAGGTGAGTGGACAATATTTGTGGTAGGTGGACAGTCAGACAAGAAGAACTTTTCCAACCTTAATGAGCCTTTCTGTCTTAAAAATGATATACAATGTCAGTATGAGGCATCTGTAGATTTGTAAATTGTACAAACTTTATACAACATATAAAAAGCTAAAATTTTGTCTTATTTGCTTAAATATATATTTTAACTCTTTAGGTCAGTAGCATTCAGTAGAGATTATTCTGCCTCTTCAAAATTTATCAGGGATCAACAAAAAGGGTGGGTGAAAAAGACCTCACAAACAGCTGGACAGTTCCTTTCAAAGCAGCGACCACATTGTGTCTATATCAGTATTTATAAAATAAATATTCTTGTCTTGTTAGTATTACCTTGACAAATGGTGGCTTGTACATAGAAGAATGTGATGACACTAACTGGAGGACTACTGTACATCCAGGAGAGCGTAATCCACCTAATGCTTTGATCTACTCTGTGATGTACTGTGCCGTGATGTACGTTGTCATGCAACAATTTCTTGGCCTTCAGGAAAACTCAGTGCTTCACATTCTTGATGTAGCACAAACTCAGCCAGGTAATCATAATGGAAAATCCTCTAGGTGGCACCCGTTTGACACTGATGATGCTGGTGCCACATCCTTGTTTTTATTTTTGTGAAACAACATGTCTGCATGTAAACATTGTTTTGCTCAATAGTAAAAAGATTAATAGAGTTGCTTACTTCTAAAAATATTCTATGAGAACTCAGCCACAATGCCAGGAAACTTCGTCATGGAGGGTGAGTCTGCACAGTGTGCATGCCCATCACATACCATAACACTGAATCACAGAATAGTAGGTGTTGGAAGGGATTTTTGCAGATCATCTGCTCCAACTGTCATGCTAAAACATATTGAGGGTCCCAAATTAACAGAAAATGTAAAATTTTACTACATTTTATCAGCTTTTCTGGGAGATTAATAAAATAGTTGTCCTTATTGAGAGTGTGCCTTTCTTGTTAGGATCTAGGAAGAACCAGAACATCTTGGTACAAAATATAAGTCTTAAGAAATGGGATTCTCTCTGTATTTATCTCTCCCTTAAAAAAGTAAAAGCATGCTTAGTTACTTTCTGTTGAAAAGTACAGAGGAAAAGCAGCCATTTGAAAAAGTAGCAGACAGAGAAGAAAAGCTTTTATTAAAAATGAATTTGGAAATTTTAAATTTCTATTTCTTTCTGTTGCTTAATCATTAAAAAAATAAATAAAATTGCTGACCAAAAAACTTAACACTGATGTGAATGTTATGCTTTGTTGTTGCAAAGCAGCATTTTAAAATTCATTGTCAGCTGTGAGCAACAGATACTTCCCAAATTCTCTTGAGAGAACATGACGTAGATAATGTCATGGTTTTATGTTTTTTGTTATTAGCATTCCACATCATAACATCATGTTGTAGTACACTGTGACTTAAAGAGTTAATGCTTCAGTTCTGTAGATTCTTGATAGTTCCAGGTATACCTGTCTCAGAAGAGAACTACGTACCCCAAAGGACTTTGCATTTCTGCTTTCCATTCAGAGGAAAAGATAAACTGCTCACCCAGCATGAGATACTCCCTTTTTCCTTTTCTGCTCATCTTGACAGTGTGTGTCATCCCTAGCCTCATTGTCTTCAGCATTTTAGAGTAAAGCCTTCAGTTTTTGGACACTCTCTATCTCATTTTGTTTATTAGCTTCAATTTCAATTATATTGCATTATATTCTATTATTTTGCATTCCAATATCTTATTTAGTAAATAAGTTTTCCTCCTTATATTGTTGCTTTTGTTTTGTTTTTAGGCCCATCTCCCTAACCTTTTCCACTTTTCCAGGGGCATGAGTCTGTGTCTCCCTGCCCCATTAGTCATGGAACCAGGATGAACCAGCCTGTAAACCATTGACACTAAAGTTGGATGAAAATATTCATATTAGACAGTATTTCCATAGGAAAAAAGTATTTTTATATACAGCTGGAAGATACAGTAGAATAAAATATTACCCAGTGTATTTGGAAAGTGTAATGCTAGTATATCTAGTGTCTAAAATTGAACTGGAATTGACCAAATACTTGACTTGGGTAGCATTTTCATGAGGACATAGAAGAGAAAGATTGTACTATTTGTGTGTGCTTGCAGCTTGGAAGGCCAGCAGTATCCTGTGCTGCAGAAAAAGAGGAGTGGCCAGCAGGGAGAGAGAGGTGACTGTCCCTGTCTACTCTGCCTTTTGAGGCCCCATCTGGAGTACTGTGTCCATGTCTGGGGACCCCAGTACAGAAAAAGAGTGGAGTTGTTGGAGCAGGCCCACAGGAGGGCCACAGAGTTGATCAGGGGGCTGGAGAACCTCTTTTTTGGCTTGGAGAAGAGAAGGCTGTTGCAAGACTTCATTGCAGCCTTCCATTACTTAAAAGTAAGCTTATAAGCAGGAGGTAGACTGACTTTTTACATAGCATGATAGTGATGAGATGAGGAAGAATGGCTTTAAACTAAAGGAGGGAAGATTTAGGTTAGATATTATGAAGAAATTCTTTACTGGGCAGTGAGGCACTGACACAGGCTGCCCAGAGAAGCTGTGAGTGCCCCATCTCTGGGTGTGCTCAAGGCCATGTTGGATGGGGCCCTGGGCAGCCTGAGCTCATGGGTGGCAGCCCTTCCCACAACAGGGGAGTTGGAACTGCCTGTGGTTTAAAGTTCCTTCCAACAGAAGCCATTCTTTGATTCCACAATTAGTTATAAATAATTACATTTTTTTCTTTTTTTTTGCTTCTTCATCTTTCTCTAAATATATTTTAAATGCTCAATTAATCCCGCACCATTCTTGTATATCTCTTTCAAAGACTTACTGGTATAAATTTTTCAGTTGGAGTTTCAAAATCTTTTGTAATCTGGCAGGGACAGAGAAGAACTACTGATATCCTGGCAAACAGCCTCTAAGCATTTTATTTATGAGATGTCTGCCTGACCTTATGTACTACACAGGGATAAGAACAGCCATGTGTAATAATTTCCATCTGAGATCTAGCAATTAGTTCATTTTCTGCCTATGTTTTTTTTTTTTTTTGTGTGTGTGTGTGAACAAATCTTAAGATCTTGACCATTGCTATTAACTGGCATGTTTGTTCTTTTCCAAATCCTATGAAACTTCATGGTACTGATGTTTATTAATGCACAATTTGGTTCAAGCAACATAATTTAGCAACTGTAGAACTGTGCTTTCCTATTTCCTTCCTGTAATTAAAAAAATAAAAATTAAAATTAAAAAAAACAACCTGATAGTCTAATCTATATGTGATCTATATATTTGTGTTAACTTTTATTTGAGCAGGAAGAATTTGGGCAAATGTACACTATGCTAAATAAAAAGTAAAATAAAATAAATAATTAAATGAAACCATATGAATATAAATAAATGCATATAAACAAATTATAAGTAGATATAAAATATATTATGCATGATATTCTGTATTCTTTCAGAACACAGATACTCTGAGCAAGAGATTTATATTTCAACTGAAGTAGTGTTTGATAGATAATTTTATGTGGAGGATGTTTATAAACTTTTTGTCATTGGTGTTAAAAAGAAACTAAAGCCTAGACTCAAAAACTGGTATGGAGTGAGGAAAATGCAATGGTCAAAACAGGCTCTTGTTTATAATAGGAATATATTGGAAGTTTATTGACAAGTTAAAGCTCCCAGGAAGAATATGAGTGGAGGCTTCTCATACATTTGGATTTTCCTTTGATAGAAATTGGTCGAGCATTATCCTTGTTCTGGTTTTTGGAGATATCCATTGGTAAAGGAGCTTTGATTTTGCTATATGACCTTCCCAATACTTCCTTGCCATTGTACTTCTGATCTTATCACTGTCCCTTGTTCTTTCACTTCTTCCACCCTGAGCCAAATCTCCTTCATTTAGATGAGTAGAGCAGGCCACGAACATAAGCACTTCTTGACTATCTGCTCAGATATGCTTTAGGTCAAAGAGTGACAGCCCTTCTTCCTGTTACTTTTGCATTTGGGTATGGACTATAGGGGTATTTCGTTCTTCTGCGGCTGCCTTATTTTTACTTTCTGAGATAGAGCAATTTCTATTATTCTACCTTCAGCTGTGCTAAAGGATGGGGAAATTAGAGACTGAAAGACTTGGCTTTTGTCCACAGAGGTGGACAGAATACAGTGAATATCTTTTCAGCTTTTTCTTCAGTGCCTATAAAATTCCTATCTCTATCCCAGAGTGTATTCAGACTCATTTCATTGAAGGAGATGTACATCATGATTTGAAGTTTTTTAATCTAGCTTTTTTTTTATTTTTGGATTGTTTGTTTTTTAAGACCCAAACACTAAAAGTATTTATTTATTTGTTTGTTTGCTTTCATTTTCATTTATTTATTTATTTATTTACTTTTATGGATCATCTTCTAGTCAGTATTTGAGAACATGTTCACATCTTCTTCACTTTGTCTCTATTGTTCATCATCTCATCCTAACATCAAAAGTTTTAACATTAATTAAAAATAAATAAATGGATAAAACATGATTTCTGGAATGGTTTTTCATTCCTTTGTTTTAAGAATAGCATAAAACTTAATTGTTACATCAATCTGCAGAATTATTTGGCACTTGGATTGGTGGAATTCAAAAACAGCTAGCCTCATAAGAAGTATTTTGTGTATGTGGAAGTTTGTGCTGTAAGATCATTCAGAGTTGTATGGTTTATGCGACACTAAATTTTGATGCAGTTCTCTACTTGTTGCAGGCAAAGGTTAATCTAGTTTGGAGCACTTTTCCACATTTTCATTTGAGTTCCTGCAACTTGTGATGTGCATGGTTAAAGAGAAAACTCTGCTTTGTCTATGGGGCTTTTTCTAACTTCCTGTGATAGAAGATACCCTACCTCTATTTTCTTCTGATGTCTTTATTTTGGTTCTTCTTGCTTGTAGCTATGGTTTAAAACCAAATCACTTCAATATGATAGGAACCTTGCTGCTTTCTGGGTATTTAAACACTTCAGTTACACTTGAGAGGAAAATAACTGTTAGTTTGTGCTCTATTTCAATTTTATATTATGGAATATGTCTACACTAGAGTTATGCTGCAATGAAGTCTAAAAACAAGTGCCTCTTAAGTAAACTAGTCAGCTTAGAAAATAATTGTAGTCTTGCTAGTACAGTTTGGAGCACATCATGGATTAAGTTGCCCTTTTACCTCACCAATGTTCAAATAAAGCCGACACAAGGGAGGAGAGGCTGAGGGAACTGGGATTGTTCAGTTTGGAGAAGAGGAGGCTCAGAGGAGACTTCATCATTCAGCTCCCTGAAAAGAGGCTGCAGTGGGGTGGAGATCAGTCTCTTCTCCCACATCACAGCAATAGGATGAGAGGGTATGGCCTTAATTTGCACAAGGGGAGATTCAGTATGGATAGTTGCAAAAATTTGTTCTCAGAGTAATAGGTTCATAAGTTCATAGGTTCATTAGGTTGGAAAGGACCTACAAGATCATCTAGTCCAACCATCCTCCTATCACCATCCCTACCCACTGAACTACTAAATCAAATCCCTAAATGCATTGGAACAGGCTGCCCAAGGAGGTGGTGGAGTCACAGTCCCTAGAGGTGTTCAAGGAAAGAGTGGATGTGACAGTTAGGGGTATTTAGCACAGAGGTGATGGCTAGACTGTGGACTAGATGATAGTGTATTTTCCAGCCTTCACAATTTTCTGATTCTCTGATTCTCTGGAAGTTACATGACCTACATTAATTTAAATATTTTGTAGATGTTATAAAAGTGAGTGATACATTTCAGAATATGTACATTGATGTATTTGTATATAAGAGGATGAAATAAAAACATACAAAAATAAGACTCCAAGCATGAGCTAGAGTTTGAAAAAGCTTTCTTTCTAGGCTCTTAAATTTGGGAAGACACTGAACAACTAGGTATGTATCTATGTTCAGAAATATTTGGGAAAAGGCAGCTGTCCGTATTCACAAGAACAAATATCCTGGGCAACCTTTTGGTTTCAAAAAATATTCAGACGTTAAAAATCATATTGCCTTAGAACCCATGTTAATTAGAGAAAATGGTAGCAAATTTCATGACATGGTCATGGTAAAAATGTAAGATTTCATAGCCTATCACATTTAAAGAGAAAAATATTTAAATTTCAATTATTTGGATTGATTAAGTAAATGATTGTAAAAGATTATACATGTTTTACCAAAGATAAAAAAATAAATAGAAATTAACATTTTTTAACTTGCATTTCATTATTCTTTAAGTCACTGCAATGGGAAGTATACCTCTCACCCAATTGCACCTGACTACACACAATACAACAGATTCTCAAATGGAGTACATTTGAAGGGTATTATGCTGGTTTGTCCAAGTGAAATACATACTCTGGGTTGTTGATATTAAGAATGTAGGCTTCATTTAACTTTTGTAGAGTTCTTGAAATCAAAATGAAACTAATGTTAACTCATTTATTTTTTTCTTGCACTTACTCCTTTAGCTATTTGTCAGTAGGATGAGGGCACCTGATTCTCAAATACCTGTCCATATTTCTTGAATTAGAAAGTAATTGCAGTTCTCTGAAATACAAGAAAGGTCACTGAAATAATTTGCTTTATCAACATATTTTTACATCTATTCTGGGCACTTTGTTTAACTTCCATTTCATGCTTAGCAAATCTGCAGCCAGAAATGATTTCATGTTAAAATGTTTACTTTCCAAGTCTCTCTATCATAATAATTAAAATAATAGTGCGATCGTTTCCATTTTATAGTATTTCATCCTGGAGGACCTCCAAGCAGTTCTCATATTTCGATACCAGTGACTCAAATGACACACCATAATGCTAGGAAAGAGGATTAGTGATAGCAGTTTATAATCTTCCAGTAACAGTTTTCTTGGAATTGAACATAGAAACATATCTGGAAAATAAATTGAGTAGGTAATTTGTGTACCAAAACCACAAAGTTGCAGAACTGTTTGTTGAAGATATTTGCTTTATGTATCAAATTCTTCTTTCTCTATGCTACTGGCAGCTTTTAAGATGAAGATCAGAACTGCTTGTTCACTTGCAATTATCCCATCTCTGAACTGGAAAAAAAAAACCAAAACACACCAAAAACAAACAAACAAAAAAACCAACATAGATTAAGAATCTATTGTCAAGAAAGTGCTTTGACTCATATCTGCATTCCTAAACAAGGATTTTCTGCCCCCAGCTATTCCCACACAGAATGAAGGAAGCTGCCTAAAAGGGAGTTCTATTTTTTACCAAGATAGAGTTAATTTTCTTCCTAATAGCAGGTATGCTGTTGTGGTTTGGATTTGGGTTGAAAACTGCTGATAACACCCTAAAGTTTTAGTTGTTACTGAGCACTGCTGCAAAGAGTCGAGGATGTTTCAGGTTCTTGTGCTGCACTGCCAACAAAGAGCTGGAGATGAAAAAGGAGCTGGGAGGGGAGAGAAAAAGGACAGCTGATCCCAACTAGCCAAAGATGTCCCATACCATGTGGTGTTATGCTCAGCAACAAAATCTAGGAGAAGTAATAAGGGAAACATACAGAAATCATAAAGTGTGATCACAGAATCGCAGAATTGTAGTGGCTGGAAGGAACCTATAGAGGTCATCTAGTCCAACCCCCCCCACCAAAGCAGGCTCCCGAGATCAAATGAGCTTTCTTCACTGGAAATGGCTAAATATCTGCATGACAGTAAGAAGAAGCAAATAAATACCTTGTTCTGCTTTGTTTGTGCGTGCAACATTGGCATTATCTATTAAACTATCCTTGTTTCGGTACGTGAGATCTTTCATTTTTACCTTTCTGATTCTCCCCTCCTGATCCCACTCTGGGAGAGTGAGGAGTTGCACAGGGCTGAGCTGCCCACAGGTATCAAACCACAGACTGTTGTTGCCTGATAATGATGGAGAGTGTCAGGGCAGAAGCTACTGCATTATGAAGATGGTGAATTGAAGTCTGTGAAGATATCAACCAGGACAAGCTCAAAAACATCTTTACTCTTATCCTTTTGGAAACCTTCTAAGATCTGCTTGGTTTAAGTTTCTGGTTTTTCATTTTGTTTTGTTTTGTTTTGTTTTTCTAGACTGCTTTTTGCCAGGAGGTAGATAATATCTGTTTACAGTATTTTCTGGAAAATGCTATACCATTAGCACACACCTTCCTATTGTTTGTTCATGATAGCCTATCCTTCCAAAGGCTTTAGGTAGCTTCCTGTGTAAAGTATAAGATCAGACAAGTTAGAGGAATTGGGGATTCTCTTCTGTTTCTAAGTATTCTCTTCCTTCCTGCCTTTGCTCTATATTTCATATTATTCCAGACACCTACCACATGAAATTCGTCACTTCAAAGTCTGATCCTTTTTCAGGACAACTTTTCAAAAAACTTTTCTGTACAAGTCAGGAGACCAATATGCTTGTATTACTTATCAGGTCTTATGTATGATCATGAATATTTCAATGACTGTTTTGTAACCTTTATTCTATGGCGATGTTCTCTCCTTTTCACATGCAGCTATCCTTACTCTGTTTTTGCAATCGATGAGGAAGTCAAACAGAAAAAATTGTCCTCTGTTCCTGAAGCAAATGAAAATGTCATTTCTGTAGTGAGTTCTTCCTCCAAGAGAAAGAAAAAATCTTGAAAGATTGTTTCAGTCCAGCTACTTGCCTTAGACTTTTCTTAATTGTCAAATGTCTTCAGCATCATTCTTTTCTCACCCAGAATGGCTTTATGTCAGTTTAACATTACTGATCACCTTGAATTATTCTTTACAAAGATGCAAGGTAAGTCAGACCTGCATGCTGCATACGTAGATGAAAACTATAACGCCATAATAGATTTTATTTTTCTTGTCAGCTTTGTAACTCTTCTTATCAGGTAGCAGAAATGTTGCAAGTAGCACTTTCATTTTTGAACCTCAGTGGTGTAGAAAGTCCAGAGCTCTTTGGAAATGAGAGATCAAATTCTTTCAAAAGCATATTAGAATTTTTCATCTGAATAGTAAAAATAAAATCCTTGTTTAAGGTCTTGATAAGTTCCTGCATTTTCTCAACAGACTTGCTTGTTCAGTTCTTCTCCATTTTCTTCACCTTTAAACCTTCAAAGGTCTACCATTTAAATTTATGTTTTTCTCTTAAATACATAGCATTGTGCTAAGTTAAATCCTTGAGTATTGTGCTTAGTTGAGTGTTGCAAAAGACATATTTCATGTCAAAGAGCTTAAAATATTGCTGTAGCATTGTTTTGGCCTTTTTCTTCTTCATCTTTAGCTGTGTTTCAATCTCCAGATTTGGTTAACTGATGAGAATACAAGTAGAGCAATTGTCAGTAATTGTATGTGTCCTTTTAGTAGTGCTCTGCCTTAAAGGAAGGGAAAGAAAAAAGACAAAAGGAAAGTTAAATATAACTTATCCTAATGCAAAGAGGAGCAACCATGATATAGTCCCACTGTGCTACTTCTGCTTGTGGACAACAGTGCTGAATAACCAAACAGTATGACATGAACAAACACGAATGAAAAGAAAATGGAGTGCAAAGAGGAGGAGGGGAATGATCTCATAAATTAAAAATAAAGTTCCTTCAGTTTCCACTGGGAGCTCCCAAAAGTGTTCACCTGACAGCTCATTAACTTTTGTTACTTTCTTTTATTAAAAACTGTAAAGAGAGATACTTATATGAATATATTTTGCAGATTGACCCAAAGCCCTTGCATTCATTTATTTATTTATTTTCCAAATCAGTTCTGTCATGATAAATAGCATAAGTTACAGAAGGATATCTAGGCTGCGCAGTTCATCTTTTTTTACAGCATTAATAAGCAGTGCATTTAAGAACAAGACAACTAGTTATCATTTTGTACTTCTTAGAATTCTTGCTGCTGCTAAGTGTACTTCAGCAGAAGGGCTGCCTGCATTTGCTGAAAGGAAAAAAAAAATGCCGATAGCTTCTTCCTGCTACAAAATCTCATGTTTGTTTAGAATTTCTTCAAGTGTTACTTTCAGCAGGAACTTGAATATCAGAACTATTTATATAGGGATTCTCAGCGATCCTTTGAAAAGATATGAGTTCTGATGTTCACTATTTACTTTATTTGCTGAGCCGCTTCAGTCCAAATCATTTCACAGAAATGTCTTTTCTCTCCTTCTTCATCCCTCTGTGAAATGTAATGTATGTTTTCAGAAGTAAACATTTCACATTCTATCACTGAAGCTCTATTCTCCTATATTAGTCTAGGAGGCACGTGGTAGCTCCTTGTTAAGATGATTATCTGTGTTCCACAGAATTTGCTTCTGGGTGTTAGATAAGCTAACAAAAAGGGAATTTTACTGAATGTAGTTGCACAACTCTTCATATCTCATTTGAGACATACAACACAGAAATGATAATCCTTTGAAGACAGATTGATTTTCTCTCTCATGTGAAGTGCTCCTCAACCGTAGCAGCAATGATGCTTCCTAGCATAAAAAGATATATCTTAATGGTGGGAAACAAGAACTTGGAATGAAGGAGAGTAAAACTAAATGAATCACGGTTCAATCTTTCATATATACACATGTATATACATATGTATAGTATATGTACATATATTATTTATTTTATCTCTCCAATCTCAAATGAGGAACAGGAGTAGGAACAAGTGGGAAGAAGAACTTTGTTTCTCTTTTGTCTGTCACCATAATTTGGTCTGTATCATCAACTGCGGACTGAAGCGTTTTACCATCTGTTATATGTATCCACCTGAGAGCTTGCTCTAATGCCTGAGACAGCAATATTCTCAGATTCTCTTAAATTTTTGCCTTGTATCATATATGGGGCTTCCAGAATTAATGCAATGAGTTTTTGTCTGTGTAAAGCTTTTACAAAAATAGCAGTACCATTAACTAGTGTCCCTATGATGTAGTCCTTATGTTAGCAGAATACCAACTCTATACTTAGGACTGTGTTAATAAGCTGGGTGAACTTCTCTGGATACTTCTTTCCAGTATTACTGTCTCATTTAAGAACACTTTTTTTGGGGGGAATTTTTCATCTGTGTAGTAGTTCAAATGACTCCTGTTTTCAGATGTTTTTCCTTTCTGCAGGATTACATTTCCTGATGCACTTTTGATTTCTTGTTTTGCTCTTGGGAGGCTGCTTTTACTGTACCTCTATTCTCCATCAATAAATTGGGTATTTCTGTCTACAAGCAAGTTAAGGAGAAAACTTACAGTATTAATAAAAAGTCTAATAGGATTAGTAAAGCAGATATTCTTTTTGCACAAATTCTCTTTTCACTAGTTTCCCTGAGTCAAAAATGTGTGCACGAAAAAGCTGCGACTGTACCTCAGTAGTTATGAAAATAAGAATAAATTTGGATCTTATTCCCCTGGTAAATCATATAACCTATAATCCTATATTTGATTGTCACATTTAATTCTGGGCTGTAGAAGATCAGCCCTTAAGTAAAAGTAGAAATGTACCTTCTTAGATTAACATATTTTTGCTTGAGATTACAGATCACTTTTCATAGCCACTGCCACTATACTTGTATATGTGGAATGATTTGATTACTTCCTAATAGAACTTACTTTAAGTCTTTATTTCTGCTTGGCTTTGTAACAAAAATAGCATGATTTATACCCACACATAATTTGTGTGACTACAAAATGCAATTACAAAGCTGATGGATAGATCTCAGAAAAGATAACGTGAGTGATTTACCCAAATAAAAATGGAAAACTATTAAATTAAAGGGTAAATTTTGCATCATTTGACACCAAAGCCTTGTTTATAATACTGCTTCAAGACTTGCTTTGAATCGAATCAAAACAGGAGGACAAAGAAGGAATATATTTGTAATGAAAACAGTTAAGACAGCTAAAACTTGATTATACAAGGAAAACTAATAAAACCTATATATTTGCAAATAATTTCTATATGCATAAATATGCAGATATTAATACAGGAGATTTCTTTGCTTTTATTATCCCTCACTGATTTTCTTTATTCTCAAAGATTTTCAACTCTCTCTGCTGTCTGATGCATGCTTTCATCACCCATTTTAATATCCTTTAAAGCTGAGCTGTTTCTATTATCACCTTATGTTAAAATTTTCTTCATAGCCTTTTGATCTACTAATTGGTGTTTTACCTTCTGATTATTTTTGTGCTTCCTCTATACCACTTGACTCTATTTTCTCATTCTCATTCATTTTTTCATCTTAGAATATATATTTCACCCCCACCCCCCCTCTCCCCTTTTTGTATTTTTATTTTTTTGGTTGTTTTTCTTCTGTTCCTTCCCTGAAAATGACCCTTGCTCATAAATACTTCCTTCAATTTCTTTTTCTGTCTCTGTTGTGTATTTTCAACTCCTTCTGTGTTTCATAATTTTAACTCAGTCTGCTCCAAAGAGACTTATTTTTCTGATGAAAAAAAGAGAAAAATCTAACAGAATAAAACTTATAGGAAATCAAGTGCTCTTTCTGGATGAGGAACTTCAGTAATTGAACTGTTTCATAGCCAGTAGCTAAAGGGAAAGAATACAAAGTGTATGAGATAGAACTAAGTGGAATAACAGAAGTGTCTAAATTGGATTTGAAGACTTAGCCAGTAACTAAAGCCTGGGACACACAGAATGTTAACCCTGTGAACTACCCTAAACAATTGCCAAGTGAAGTAATGTCTCAAAAAGCATCCATATGAACATTGTCCTGTATGTAGATCTGTAGCAAAGGTAAGATCCACGCACTGTTTAAGTGTTCATATCTTTCAAAACTATTTTTAAAGTCTGAACATAAAGGAATATTGAGAGCAGTTGTACTGTGGAGACCATATGGTCCTCACACCATCAAAACGCTTGAGACAGTGAAGATGTTTTAAAATTACACAAGAAAGGATTAGAAACATATTCAGTCTGATAGTTACAGTCACATTCTTATTATGGAGCAAAGTATCAGGTTCACTGAATAGAGAAACTAAATGCCGTGCATAAAGAGATCACAGTAAATGCACTTGGGACAGTTTCAGGATCTTTCCATACGCTCTTATTTTATTTTTCCTTCCTAATGCTAAAACGGAATCCAGCACTTCTGCTTAACATCATTTCTTATAACCGTGTATATGCAAAGGAAGCATGTTCTGGCATGACTGGAGAGAGCTGAAAGTTGAAAATTAAGGGGCTCATTACCAAAAGGCTATCTAGTTGTTTTTATAATGAAACCATGTGAAAGTTATAGCAGCATCTAGACAACTAGATTCAGGTGCTAGAGAGTTTTCTGAGGGAGTTTCATCTGCATGGTTTTTATATATGAGGGCCTAGATTCTGCAACGTGATGAATGGGAAAGATACTTTTCATCTGAGTAATGCAGATAAAGGCTATTAATGGGATATTTGACTAGACCAGGAGGTGTGATAGCAAGTGCTTAAATTGCTCTGTTCTTTCAAATACAACAGATGGAAAATACGTAATGTATAGATTTTGTAGGATTTTAGTCTATTTTAGTCAGAGTAACACACTCATTTAGCGTGCCAATAATTTGAAAAGAACCACAACGATTTCTATATATATAGCCACTGAAAGTAGCAGTGTTACAGAAATCTAGTAAAGAGCAATCAGTTGAAATTCATAGTCTAACATAACTTAATGAAATGGGAAGAGTTCTCTTTAAGGAAAGGACTTGAATCATTTAGAGTTTTTAAGGATAAGGAAATAGTCAAAGTTGAAGAGCAGCAGTACTTCAGGTTCAGCTAGAGAGGTAATCTCAACACAATCACCACATAGATAAAAAATAATGTATAACACACATACTTTCAAGCTGAAAACTATTCTTCATTATTTTAATAATTAATAATTAATAGTCATAATTATTTAATTATAATGACAAGAATTTATTTTCTATTTAAAAAAATTATTATTATTTTAAATTGTTAAATACCTTACGGGTTTGAAAAGTAATAATCCTCCATATTTATATGTGACCTGCCTTAAGAGACACTTCAAAATGGCTAAGCTTTTGCTTGGTCAGAGTTCAAGGTAAACTTCACTTTATTTCCTGCTCCTTAGAGTTGCAATGCAAAAAGAGTAATTCTGTGTTCAGTTGAAATGAAAAAAACAACAGAGCTGGGAAGTGCTGCAAGAGATTATCTGGGATGAATAATATTTTCCACTAGTTTATTCAATTTACACAGGACTAGTCTATGGAATATCAGGCTGTTGCATGCTGTATGTGCTTTTTGGGGGTTTAGTCAGACCAAACACAATAGGATTTGTGTCTGCATTGCATACAGTGCCCAGGACATACTTTGTTCTTTCTGCCAAATTCCCTGACTAGAAATGTAGGAGCCATTTTGGAGGTGTAGAAATTGAGTGTGATCAAGAATATGTTGGCATGATGAAGAAAACCTTAAATCATTCAGAACTGATTTAGAGAGAAAGCCACTATAGAATGATCCCACATCAGACTTTTTCTCTCCTGACAAATGAAAGGAGTCAGCTCAGCAAGAGAAAGCGGGTCTACAATACCACTTGTAATTTTCCAATTACTTCCTCCCAAAGAAGGGGAGATTAAAATAGACGTAAAAGGGCAGAACATTGAAAAGCCTATTCAGTGAGAAGTGCAAGACATTGCTTTTGCCTTCTAGCTCCTGAAATACAGGTTTGTGCATAACAGAACCGCATCATAGTTACTGAATTTCTTGTAGGACCCCATGCTTTCTCTGGTTAGAGTACTGCATTTAACAGTGACATGGGCTCAGAAAAAGAAGCAGATATATCAGTGTAAGCCTGGGGCAGGCAGACATGAAGTAAGCATTAAGCACAGGTCTCCAAAGGTGAAAAGCAAATGAATTAAAATCTGCTGCTGCTTCCATCATCCCATTCTGACTTGTTAATTGCAGAGAATTATACATGATCTATACTTTCAATTGGACATAAGGAAAGTAAGTTGGTAAAGTAGGTGACGACTGTTAAAAAATTACACTAAAAATAATCCAGTCCTTTTACGATATATTATTTTCAAGTGCCTTGGGACATCAGGTTACAGAGAAAGTGCTGTGCTAATTGAAATTGCCATCTCCTGTCATAATAACTCATGTTATGAATCCCTTTACTTCCAACTTCTAGAAAATGGAGAAAGAAAAGAAGAAAGAAGCCTCCCATTTGAAGCACAGAAGTGGGGAAAGACAGCTTTATTATTCACTGAGAGTGATGTAGGTGAACATGAAGTATGTAGACATACACATGATCTAGATAGATTCTTCTTCATTGGCAGGAGTTCAAACCTGGAGAGTGCTTAAGTACAGTTCTAAGGATAGAGACCTTTAAGACATACTATGGGACAGTCCTGTAATTTTTCACCTCTTGTCCTTCTGGAGGTGTAGGGTTTCATTTTTCTCACAAAACTTTTTCGTTATATATGCTGAAAGGAGTAATCATAATTTAAAATGCACATGGCTTCAAATGTAATGAGAACTGGAACTGGATTGGAGACTGTTCCTATTTGTACACTGGAGATGTGTTGGTGGCCGGAGAAACAGACAAATGATAAAATGGCATGGATGTATGCTCAGGATGGCCAGTTCATTAGGAAATTTAATTTAGCTGAAGGACTGCAAGAGGAGGCATTATTTACGGGGATCATCATTATTATTTATATTTTTAATGAACAACCACACCAACTTAATTCATTCTATCTCCAGCTCTCTTCTTCACTTTCTTGATTTTTGTGTCCTTCTTCTCAGCTACTATAACTAACCAAATATTAAGAATTTTCTAAAACATTCTAGTTGAAATATTGTTGCCAGAGCTTGTTTGCTTGAATCAAGTAAAGTATATGTAAGTGCTTGTGTATTTTCCCACATGTATTTCAGTGGAAAAGCAGAAAATTCATTCCTCATACAATATAGTTACAATTTTAATTGATTTTAATTGAACAGAACTATAAAAATGTCTAACTTTCTTTACATACTTTGCACTATACTCACATGGACATTGTGCCATACTATCACACTTAAGTATCTGTAAAGCATGTAGAATGAAGAAAAGAGATTTGTTTTTGACATAAATTTTATCTATGTGGTGATAACATATCACTGTGTCGGGTAGTTCTGAATTTCAAAGGGATTATAGAGATGGAAAGCTTTATTACTAGGTGAAGCTTGTTTGCCAGGTGATAACATGGACTATCATGATTGTCTTCATTGGTTTCTGGATGAACATGAGCTTGGTTGCATGATTTAAACTTTCCATGTTCATTTCTTTCTTTTATTGTGTGCTAAAGTTGTCATGAAACAGTATGCAGGTTTATCAGTAATTCCTTGTCTAACTGTTATTAAAAAAATCAATTTTCTGAGCACATGATAAAACAAATAATTAAAAAGCACTTCACAACTTTTTGAAACCTATGTTTCTGTAGTTCAGTTTATATGTAGACATGCACTATCTATCTGGTTAAGCTATCTTCATTCATCAGAAATGCATGATGAGGGTCTTGTCCCACTCAGTGGATTGTGAGTAAGGTGAATCTTCAGAATTTGAACAAACAGAGCACTCCCTGCTCTCCAGGGGTTGCTGGAGCAATGGAGTCAGACAGTGGCCCAGAGGAATGGATCAGAACAATTTCTTGAGCTTCCTAATAACAGCTAAACAACTACTTTGGGGCAAAATTAGGCAGTTTTCTAAGAATAATTAGTGTACATCAAGGATATTGGTACTTGAAATAAGTATAAATTCCTTGTCCAGTTTAGGCATTGGTTACTGAAGAAAAGGAAGTAAAAGAAAATCAAGAGGAAAGAGAGACAGAGGAAGAGAGATTTAGATATATAGTTCGCCATGCCTCAATCAAGTGTTGTCTTCAAGCATGAAGTCCTGATCTGTGGGTGGCAAGTCAATGAAGGCAAATGTGCATATTCACCACCCAAAAGGTGGTACCCTTCTTGGATCTAGAAGATGCAGGAGTCTTTGACCAGCGTATCTGGTGGTCATGGATTCCCTCCTCTTGTTTCTTATGTTTATCAGTTGTGAGAGGCCAGGAGAGGAACTGAAGATTAACAGTCCACCACTCTACCTCTGCAGAGTTGTGTTTCACAGATCTTCCAGCATCATTCCTTAAAACTCCATTCTTTCATTCTCACAGTTGTTGGGCTAGTTGTATGAATCAGTAACTTCCTTGTATGGTTGTTAAAGCTCAATTCCGTCTCAGACATAAGCCATTTGGCAATGCATTTAGCAGTGTATTAGTGATTGCATGAGTGGGTAATTAAATAATGATAATAAATTATCACAATGTTTTACTGGAGAAAGATCTCTGCAGGTGTTAAGATTATAATTATTTATTCCAGTGCTCTGGAAAGCTTTTAATTTCTTCTCTTCATTTTTCCCCATTGAGAAGGGAGATCTCTCCACAAAACATGCACACCCCAGAGCTAAATCACTCTCATTATATACACTTACCATTTCATAGAATTTTTACAAAGTTTCCACCTATCCATACATTTTAAATTTCATATTCCACCTGCTTTTGTCAATCAAGGGATTGTTGTAAGGGCATTTTTAGTTAGCCCATAAATAGTGCACAAACGATGCATAGAAGTGCACCTCCTTGTGTTGATTGTTCTTTGGTACCTTTTTGTGTCTTAGATATCTTTTTGGTTCCTTCTCACAGTGTCTAAAGGGTACACTAAGGGGTTATTCTTATCCAGACGGAACTTCAAAGGAATCTGTTCTCTGAATACTAACTAAATTGTTTAAGTAAGTCTTTTGGTATCAAGTGTAGACTTAGGAGAAACCTAGTAGCCCATGAATTCAGGAAATGATAGTTCTTTTAATTTTGATGATTAAATATGAAGGGGTTGATAACCTCTAGAGGTCGCTTCCAACCCCTACAATTCTGTGATTCTGTGATTCCATGATCATTGAATACAACTTCCCTGCCAAAGCAGCACCCTAGCCCAGGTTGCACAGGTAGGCATCCAGGCAGGTCTTGAACATCTCCAGAGAAGGAGATTTCACAACTTCTCTGTGCAGCTGTGCCACTGCTCCATCAACCTCACTGTGAAGAAGTTCCCATGCACATTTGTACAGAACTTCCCATGCATCAGTTTGTGGCAATTAACCCTTGTCCTATTTCCACACACAGCTGAGAACAGTCCACCCTTGTCCCTTTTCCTCCCACTCCTTAAATATTTATAGACGTGTATCAGATCCTCTCTGAGTCTTCTTTTGTCAAGACTGAACAGACCCAGGTCTCTCTTGCCTTTCCTCATCAGGGAGGTACTCCACGCTGTTTGTCATCTTTGTAGCCCTCCACTAGACTCTTTCAAGGAGGTTGCTGTCCTAGACTCTTTCAAGGAGGTTGCTGGACACAATAACCCTAGTGAGGCATCTCCAGGGCAAAGTAGAAGGGGAGGATCACCTCGACCTGCTGGCCACTTTCTTCTTAATGCCCTCCAGGATACCATTGGCCTTCTTGGCCACCAGGGCACACTGGTTGCTCATGGATGACAATGATCCTTAGAGGATCCTTCCAGCCCCTACAATTCTGTGATTCTGTGAATGAGAAAGATAGAATAATCAGGGGAAGAGGTCCTGCTACCTTGAACTAAATTAGGCTCCATCAAAGTAATATCATTTGCTACCTTCTGTCTAAGCCAGAATTAAACTAGGCACCTCTCAGCTCAGGAGCTTGTACCTTAGAACTTCATGGGGTAATTGTTGTTTCTGTCCTTTCTGTGTCCTTCCATCCCTTCCAGCTAAGCAGAATCCTTCCTTGAGGTTACAAAGTTAGGAATTTTCTCTTTTTAACTTGACTTGCTTTTTGTATGTGAAATATATAAATCCTTAATACACGTGTATATACATGTACATATATGAAATAATTTAAAATGTCACTAAAATTTTAGAATATAATCATAAAATAATAAAATTTTAGAATATAAATCTATTACAAGTAATAGATTTCCACAAAATCATCCATAATGTACAAAGTATAATTCTGTATAATCCTTAAAGTTTACTATTACATTTTTTTCCATATTATTTTCTTTAAAATTTAAAAAGTTTACGCATAGTATTTTCCACTGGAATGTCATAGTTAAATATTGAAGAGATATGGCTGAAGAAAAGAGCTAGCAGTCTCTGACATGCTTTTTGATGCTGCTGTAGGGCAGGGCTATAAATTTCCATTGACTGATGCTGTGAGATCATTTGGGTTTATTGACTTTATTTAATATTGCAAAATCCAGTAATTTTGTCAGAAGTTTAAGGCTCCCAAGTGATGTGTCACACAATGAAGATCACTCTCAAAGAATTAAGAATAAACTTTGTAAAATGATTCTCTAGGTAAATCAATTTGGGGTGTGTATACTCTGATGATCTCACATCTGAAAGCTGCTTCTACATCACTTTTTCTTCCTACTGATCCTTGAGGAGCGCTATACCCATTTTGTTTTTTTTTTTAATTTTTATTTTTATATTTTTTTAATCTACATAGGGCAGCAATAGTAAATCTATCCTTCCTCATTTGAAAGCTGGAGTGATAAAATTACCTTGGAGAATATCCAGTACAATTTTCCTAAGCTTTCAGAAATTTAAACTATTGTCATTGCTGAGGTTGACTTCATGCTGCATTAAAATCCTAGAGAGAGTTTCTGACTACAGGGCAGATAAATTTTCGGTTAATTATTGTGTCTATCAAACAATCAAAACCTCTGACGGCTGATTCTAATGATTTCTCTTTGACCCTAGTGTTACTGAAGGGAGTTGCCTCTCTTTAGGCAACACACAAGCACATTCCTTTTGTAAGCTAAACAAAAAGCATGCGAGGATATTTAAGAGGCAGAGTGAGGAAGAAGGAGGGAGTTAAAGCTCTCAGGAAACTCTTGTTTCACTTAGAAAAAAGTAGAAATCGGATCAGGAAAACACTAAACTTTTGGAGCACTCTTTTAATAATGCGCTGGCCTAGTTCTTGAGATAATAGATAATTTATCTGAATTCATTTTCCAAAGCTTTATTGAGTGAACATAAAAAGATCAATATTGCAATTAAGTCTTAAATATTTTATATCACAGAGTATTCTACAAAATAGGTGACATATAGACTTAAACAGTGTACTACTCACCCATTAGACTGTGCTCTACTCTGGGCACCAGTGAAGGTAGCAATGGCATTTAAATATTGTACTGAATTGAATAACTTTATTTAGAAAAGGAGACATATCTGTAGAATTATTATTATTATTATTTTTATGTGTGTGTGTTTTATAGATGGAATTCTTAATAACAGTAAATGTCAGTCTATAAGCAGCTATTAAAACAAGTAAGAACATCTTCATACTGATACTGCATCAGATGTAAGTATAAGGCTGGCTGTATCTGTAGCTCACAGATAGTGATCATTTACTTGTCACCTAAGAGTTTATGGGAACTTCAGCGTAAGAAACAGCTGAGACTGAGTGTGTAAGTTGCTCCAGCAATAACTCCTATTTATTTCCATAGAAATGAAAACAGATACCAAGAGCACAATAACACTATTTGATAGAGCAAATTCTCGTGTACAAAACACTGTTTTCAACATTGTCACCATCATTATCTATGCATTTTTGCCAGCAGTGAACAAGAGCCCGCATGCTGCTCTCATAAATATCTACACCAGCAGAGGTGACCTACTGTTTTACAGCTGCTCTAAGATGACATTATTGCTAGGAAAATGTCCACGCAGCAACACTGATCTCTGTAAATGTTCAACAAGTACTGACGGATGTCACTGGGTGCCATTTTTTTTCTGCATGGAGGAATTCAGTGACACACCTTTACTTCAACAGCACTTCTATGTCACACACCATTCTGTCAGACCTGCTGCCATCTGTCACACTGCAACAACATGTAATGGGATATTGGTTCAGCCTCTACTGTCATACTACCAACATCCAGCTCTGAGATCGTGGTCCAACATAATAAAATAGGAGGCATTACTTTCAGAACAGCCCTCATTCATAGAGACTTAAATCTTTCCTGAAGAAACAGAACAAAGGGGTTTTTCAGAGGAAGTATAAAATTATTTTTGGAAAATAATCTGTTTAAGAAGAACAATGCATGATTTTGCACAAGTTCTTGTGTCTGTTTACTATTTGCTGTGATTTAGAAGTTTTTTTTATTGTTGACCTTTACAGGTATTTAACAGCAGTCTGCTTCAGGTTAGCCTGAGTGTATTGCCTGTCACACCATATTTTACTGTTTGCTACAACTTCATAATTTCTGCATCCATATGTTTGTGTACCACTACAATTTTTCAGATTATTTTCTGTAAAATTTTAAAAGTGAGGGATATACATAAAAATATCTATGGAATGACCTAGTTATTGTTGAAGAGATTTAGCTGAAGAAAAGAGCTAGCAGCCTCTAACATGCTTGAACAGTAACAAGCATGTTACACTTGTACAGTACTTAGTATAAGACAATTCTGCTTCACAATAAGGTACTGATGTGATGTAGTGTTAGAAATATTCCAGTAATAACAGTAAATTGCAGTGGGCAGAATTTCAACTGAGAGATGAAAGAAAAAAAAAAGATTATCATAAAGATAAGGTCTCAAGATCCTAGGAATAAAGTTGGCAGTGATCTCAGGAGCTTATCTAGTTGTAGCAGTTTCACACCAGTAGGTAGCAAAGCTCTACCATTCCACTCTCTCTCCCCAGAACAGGAGGAGAAAGTACTATGAAAAAAATGCTCACTGGATAAGGACAGAAAGGTCACTCACATTCACAGGCAAAACAGACTAATCCTGAGGATGATTAATTCAATTTACCGCTGATTAATAACAGACTAGAGCAGTTAAAATACAAAGCAAGCGATAAATAAATAAATAAATAAATCTCCCCATCCATCTCCCTCTTTCTAGCAGCAGAAGGGAATCCACCCTTGTGGTGGGCATCCGGTATTGCCCATGTCTCAGATCTGGCAGCAGCGGGGCCCTGATTCTGGAGCGGTACTGCTCTCAGACAGGGCACTGCTGGGCTCTGTGAGCAGCTCTCTGGTATCAAATTCTTGCCACCAAAACTCCATATGCTGCCTCTCGTTCGAAGTAGGGCTGGGAGACATACTGTGCCTTGCTTCTCATGACCCATTTGTCTGTGCAGCTGTGATGCTGCCCTGTTCTGCTTTATGTCAATAGAAAAATGACAACTTTACAGACCTCTTGGAGCTCCAGAGTCATGAAGACTGCAATATATAGGTACAGTGATACACATATGGACTGTGGGTCTGAATCTGTCAGATCATTTTTTGAGACTGTTTATAATTATTAAATAACAGGCATATACTCAAATCCTGAGTTTATCGTTAACATCAATAGCTCCATGTACTGGTGTATGAACAAATAGCTGTGTGACATGACTTATTTGCAAATCCAGGGGACTGCAAAACGCACTAATTCTGCATCTATTGAAATAATTGAAATACTCACAAAATGGCATTTTTAAATGCTTTTGATAGTTTAATGGAGATTGCAAACTCCTATATTTGAAAGATATAAGAGTACTTCATTTAAGAAATTTGTACTTTCCTACTACTCTTTAACTGAAAGAAACTCAGTGCTCTTTGATTATGGTTTTGTGAAATGAGTTCTTTCATATATACACTGGAGCCTGTACACAAACACACTCACTTACTTGTGTTCCAGTGTTGTAGTTGATTTGTGCTCTCACTCCCATCTGTGCCCTTTACAGCAGTGACAGCGATTAAAGTTTATCAAATGCCTTTGGTGACTTGAACTGTCAGAAATCAACAAGAATGACTGTTACATTTCTTGGCCTCACCTTCAGGGGGAAAAAAAATACTTCCCAAATCCCTTTCCAAATATACGACTTTCTAAGCTGTCAGAAGTGTACTTGGAAAATAAATCAGAAAAAGGTGAGAAGTACAAAAACATATACTGATTTTTTTTTTTTCAGGTGAAGAGAATGTAGATTTGTACAAACTTGTATGCAACCTATTATACGAAAAACCCTCAAGCCATGTGCTGTAATGGCTGCATTTAGGCAATTAAAGAAAGTTATTTCAATTTAATATTTGACAAACAGTCAGTAAAATTTATTGATAGGTTTAAGGATAAATATCACCTAACAAGTGCACTAGCAAATATTGAATCTTATAACAGCAACCAAATGTTCTGTATAAGAATTAGCTGCTGGGAAATACATATGTCCTGAAATGTACTGACTTCAGATCAGAATTAAAAATTTTCCCATTCCTAGCTCACAGTTAAATGACTGAGCTCCCTTAAAGCTGCATAGACTATATTTCCAAACTTTGCACCTAGTGTGTCCAATCTCACTGTTTTCTGCTCAGTGAGCTTGGCTTTCATTCCTACAATTAAGTAGCTGAAGCTGCAAATGTGTCATTTTCTGCACAGCATTTAAAAGCTAGCCTGTCTCCCTCCTTCTGGGTGCTTCCTATGTTGTATCTGTATTTCCTTTTACCCCATATTTTTTTCCTTCCCCTTCATGACCCATTATACTGTAAGTCTATTGAAAGAATTCTTCTACAGCCTGAATTCAGCACAAAAGCTCTGTAGGAAGATCAGATTTAAAAATTTGGAAACTGATTTTTAAGGCCTAAAGACTGTTTTAAGTATCACAGCATTGTATTTACAAGTCTTTCCATGTCTTGTGCAAAACAATAATCCCTTCTTTAAGGGAAGAATATGGACATTTTTCCTATGATGCTCAGGAAAATTAACTGTGAAATATGGGGTAATGTAAGTCTGGAAGGTTATTCTTAAGGGTATATGCTTGAAAATTTATATTTGTAAGAGTTTAAAAAATGGAAAATAGAAATGGAACAGCGAAGTCTTCTGGTAGCTGTAGTCCTTTTCTTTTGGGGCAGGTACCTGGCACTACTGACAACCCACGGGAACTGCAGCATTAACTCTTCAAGCCCCAGTGTACTATATGATGTTGTGATGTGGATCACCAACAAGAAAAAGTCATAAAACCAACACAATCCTGCACTGTTTTCTCCTAGACACAATAGTTTTACTTATAGATTAGTATGAATTATTAATTTGACCATTCTGGGGCATCCTAGGTATTTATATAGACTGGGGGAAGAACTGGAGAGCAGCCCTGAGGAGAAAGACTTGGGGGTCCTGATGGATGGATGAGTAGTTGGACCTGAGTCAGCAGTGCTTGCAGCCCAGAGGGTCAACTACCTGGTGGACTGCACTAAAAAAGGGTTGGCCTGCAGGGACAGGGAGGTGATTGTCCCCCTCTACTCAGCTCTGGAGTACTGTGTCCAGGCCTGGGGCCCCCAGCACAAGGAAGATGCAGAGCTCTTGGAACGGCTCCAGAGGAGGGCCACTAAATGATGAGAGGGCTGGAGCACCTCTCCTATGAGGAAAGGTTGAGGGAACTGGGCTTGTTTAGCTTGGAGAAGAGAAGGCTCTGGGAAGACCACATCATGGTCTTCCAGTATTCGAAGAGAGTGTATCAACAGGAGTGGGACCAACTGTTTACATGGGTTGACAGCGATAGAGCAAGGGGGAATGGTTTTAAACTAAAACAGAAGAAATTTAGGTTAGATGATGGTTTGTGATGCTGTTGGATGTGTACAGTCATTGTAAAGATTAAAAATTTAAATGCCATGAAAGAGGACGATAAACTATTTGGCAATACAAAAATTAAAAAAAAAAAATCCTGAATATCACTGTTATTCCATTTTATTTATAGGTTTTGGAGCATACTGAAAACTTTGGTTATGATAAGAGGTTAAGAGAGGTTTGGTTAAGAGATGTTACTTCTATTTGACATATAATACAGTGCAGTGAAAATAAACAGTACTTCAAACTGCAGCTTAAATGAGGCAAGGTATTCATTGCAATGTAAAGGCCTGGAGATCAGGAAACCAAACCCTTTTATGAACCAAAATATGTCTGTTAGGATAGATATTCAAACTTAAACCAGTGTTCAGATATTCAGTATCTCTGAAAATCTGATATTACAGTTCTAGGAACATATGAACATAGGAAATAATATTTCTGGTCAGGTGAGTTCTTCAGTTATTGTATTTTCCTGTATCTGTCAACACCTAATGCCTTAGAACAAGTAAATCTATCAAGAAAATTTATGTCTAAAGCATGACGGTTGATCTTCCCACATTTATTCTTGCAAGGAATACAGAGTCCTTTGTTATCATTAATTTAATGTCTGAATTTCTCCTTGCCTCAGTTAATTTCTCGTGAATGAAAGAATACTGAATAGACTTTTCTCCAGCTACAATTCCTGATTAGTGGGTGGTGAGCTCTTTGTCTGTCTTCTCTGCCCTTGCTCCTTACCTGACAGACAAATTAGGTAAGCTGGAATAAAAAGGGTATTTATGCTTCCAAGAGTGGGCCTTTAATATAGAGCATTAGCTTGAGTTTAGAAGTGCTCTCAATTCCTTATTTGAGGCAGAGTACCCTTGAGATCTTGGCTTGGTGGTTGTTAGTTTTTCTGTGCCTCAATATGTCATTTATTAACTGGCTATGAAGACATTAACATTGGATTCCTGGAAGGGTATTCTGAGGATTACTAAAATAAAGATGAAAGAATGCAAGGAATTTGCACACTTTAGTTTAGAGTTACATGACCTAAGTGGCACAGATAAATAAAAATCTGAGTATAATAATCAGTGATTTGCTATTTTCATATGGCCATGACATTTTTATTTGAAACAAAACAATGCTGGTCAAATAAGTATCGTCATGACTCACTATCTCATGCCCTTTTCTTGTCTACAATACTCTTAGAGCAGGCATAAGGTATGTCCTCTGAGATAATTTTTTTTGTGTGTGTGTGTGTTCTTTTATGTGTCTATGAGTGTCCTTACTTATGTTTCAGGTTAAAAAAGACAGATCCTGCAAAGCTGCAGATGAAAACACTGTATTGATGACTCCCTGAGAGTACTAGGCATCCCTGTACTATGATTAGTGAAATTACACTAGTAATTGAGAATTTTAGGAGAAAAATTCTAGTGAAAAAGCGTATGACTATTTGTTCTTATACGATCTGTTTTAACAGGTGAAAACCCACACTTGCCTTTCCCTCCAGTCAGGAACTACTTTTCAGTCCCACTGTCAGCAGTTTTCTCCAAAATCCTGTCATTCAGATATCAAATCCCTGTTGACCCATTAGACTTCAACCAAACCCACAGCTATAAAGAGCCTTCTGTATAAGCAATTAGGCTGAGTCTTCATCCTTCACTGTGGAAAGGACAACAAAGACATGTTAGAAAGGGAACTCAATTTACTGTTTGACTGTTACATGCATCTATGTATTTATTTCACATAAAACTGTAGGTAAAACATATATAATTATATAAGAGCCATCTATAATTCACATATACTGTTATTTCCAAGAACACGGTGTAACCGAATGGGAGAATGGAAGAAAGGATAAAATCAATCATACAATAGTTTTGGATTTCGGGCTAAGTGGTGTATATATGCATGGAAAATAAGACAAACAGAAGACAAAAAGCAAATATTCCACCTCACATCAATATGCATTATTCTATTCTGCTGAACAAATTGAAGATTTATGAGGTGACACATGCTTATATCTGTCCATATAACACATCTTTTGTTCAAACGCTGCTTTGTTAAGCGTGGACTAAAAAAAAAAAACAAAACAAAACAAGAAAAACAAACAAACCTCGATTCTCGATTTTTTTCCATTTATTTATTTATTTATTTATTTATTTGGAGAAGAGGCCCGGGGAAGAGCGGGCCGTCCCCTTTCAGCCCGGGGGCTTTGCTCTCTGAGCTACCCCCGGGAGCGTCCCCGGGCCGGAGTTGCAGCCCACGGGGAGTAGCTCGCGGTGATGTGTAATAGCCTGGAGAGCCTCCGCCTGCAGGGATGAGGCCCGAAATGTGAGCCCCGCCATACGGAGCCGTGTCAGAGTGGTGCCGGGAGAGCTGCAGCAATGTGGGAAGCCAGCGAGGATCGCTCGTGGAAGGATTGAAGTCGTGGGAGGGATCTGCGTGGGAGACAAGAGGAGAGATTGTCTGTGGTGAAGAGGCAGAGATGGTGTGCTGACCACAGCCTCCATTCCCAGTGAGCTTTTTTTAGTTTGGTTTTGGTTCTCACTGCTCTCCCCCGTTATTAATAGCCAGTATATTAAGTTAATCGCCCAAGATGATTTTTCTGCCTGTGACAGTAAGTACTGAGTGATCCCCTTATCTCAACCCTTGAATATTTTTCCTTGTCCTTTCTATTACTAATACCCTCTTTGTCTGCGTAGCATGGAATTCCAACAGAAAGAATATTAGTAACATATGTTCAGTGTAGATCCCTACACTTTGGGCTCTGATGCTGAGTCTGTCCAGCATCTGTTCCTGGATCCCAGGCTCCTCAGTTTTTGTCACCTGGGCATTATGAACCTATGACGCTTTAGCCCTGCTCAGATTATCATCACAACTGGCACAAACCTTTGCACACACACCTAGCCAGATCTTTCCATGTCCTCCTAGCCAGTTACATGTGCTCCCACTGCTAGAAATGCAAAATCTCATTCCCAGATTGCACTTCCTTCAGGTGCAATCATATAGAAACCTGGCATCTTCAGCCTTTTCCCATTACACTCAGGCCTTATGCACACACAAACACATCAAACAGAGCTCCTCAACAAGTATTAAGTAGAATTTCACAAGGACATAGCATAGACTGAGCTGATGAGGTGCAGGACATGGCTAGACAACCGCCATCGCTAGACAACACCAGCCAACCACATGGATCACTGAAAATAATGCCTCTACTTATTTCCATGGAAACTGAAGCAGATGTAAAGCACAATAACACTGTTTGATAGAGCAAACTCTTACCTAAAAAAGTTATTTTTCAACGTATCAGCATTAGCTCTGTATTTTCACCAGTATGCCACGAGCATAAAAATCTGCACCAGCAGAAGTGACCCACTGTTTCATAGCTGTATGATGGCATAGTTGTTAGGAAAATCTTGCCCATGCATCTCATCCTTCATTAGCCCAAAGAGATGGAAGTCAGAAGCAGCTGTACCTGGACTATACTGTGGGTGTGGCAGGACAGTCCAGACAAAACTGTAAGTGTGCTCCCATCTTCAAACTGGTATGGGGCCTATCATAATCATGTTGAAAGAGAAAGGTTTTTTTCTCTGACCTGACTCTGGAAGTCCAAGCCTTCAGCTTAGTCATCCTCATGATTCAGTGGTAAGAGTTGATGGTTTGTCCAGTATCTGGGAATTACAGAAAGAACACCCCTCTCCTATCCCAAAAGACAGCTTACATCATTCAAGTGCTGAGTCCTGAAGTTTTTCTATGATGAAGAATTCACATGTTGCTGCTTCATGGACTGCCGTTCTGATTCTAGCTCATGGTGCTAACAGCACATCTTATTGCCAGTAATAATTTGATCCAGGAAACAGCCATCTTCAGCTTCCTATTGGTTCAATAGGTCCTAACACTGGTGCATATGATGCTCTTTCTTTAACTGTGTGAGCATTTGTGGAACCCACTTAGCACAAATTTCTGATACTCTGACACTGCCACCATCATTTCTAATGCACTGAAGCCAATATTCAGCTCCATTCATAGTTCCCTGGTTGTAATCCACTGGCTTGCAGAGATGAGCTAATTGAGATAGTCTCATTTCGTGGTATGACATCTGTGCATGGCCATCTGGAACATGGCTTGTCTTTCCTGTTGTCACCACTGCTGAAATGCAGTACCTACTACCTCACTGTGCTCACATCCTCTGCTTGGTCCTCATAAATGTTCAGCAAGTGTCAGTTAATGTCAATAGGTGCCATTCTTTCTGCATGGAAAAGAAAGAAATAAAATGTAACAGAATATTGGAGGCAAGGTTCTGCCTCTGTTGCCATAGCACCATTTACCTCTGCTGTCTTGGGCCAATATAATAAAACAGGAGGCATTTTTTCAGAGTAGCCCTTGTATTGGACACTCAATCAGATCTTTTAATACTTTTATCCCTCAATTTCCACATTCTTGTTCCTCCCCAGTTCAGCTAAACATTTCCCTTGTTCTGCCTTTGCTTACTTCCACAACATCCTATAATAAGTCTCATGTGATCCCCAACCACTTTTCTCCTGAATCCTTTTATATATCCCAACCATTTAGACCAGAGGTTGGATTGCTTTCGTGTGATGAGTTTGGCACCTTAAAAATAAGGCTAGGGGGAAACAGCAACAGCCCTGGGAGGGATCCAAACAAGGGGGTGGCTCCAGCAGAGACCTAGATTTCGTTTCCTACCTGTGTAAAGAGGTGACTTTCTCTTAGTCAGCTTCAAGTGTGTTACACTCAGTGTAAAATCAAAAGCAAGATGAAGGGGCACTAGTTGAGGTTATTCCCATATTTATCAGGGTATGAGTGTTCATACTGATGAAATAAAAACCTGAAATAGACTGATGTGGGGAAAGAGAAATATCTATAAAGGGCAATGTTATGATCTTAACCTAAATGTTTTGAGATTATTTGATGCTAATTTAGAATGGTCAGGGATTAATGAAACCACGAACACTAAAATAAAATTAAGCTTTGAAAAAACTACAAATGATTCCAAAGTATGTGTGTACGTGTGTGAGAATGTATGTATGGTGACTATTGCTTGGAATCTAAGATTTTTATATTTTTATTTTTGGTGTGATGGTGGAAGAAAGGAAAACAAAAGTCTAAACAGACAGAGTGAGGAACTTCAAAAGACAGAGACAAATATATTGAGCAACGCACAGGAAGTGTAATCATCAGATCAGCTGTATCGACCTGACAGAGACATTTTATGCTGGCTAATGTCCTATTGAAAGTACTAAAGAGGAACAGGGAGCTTTGAAGCAGTACTTTGAATCCAATTTTAAGGCTATTGCTGTTGTCTCAGCTGAATGACAAGTGCAGAGCTGTCTCCTACAGGAGTAAAGTGCACAAGTGGTACAAATCCAAAGTATATTAAAAAAATGTTTTATTTTGATGTAATTTATAAGATTTAGAAGACTGATTGAATTTAGCATTTTGTTCCTATGTATTAAGTCACACAGAAGAAGTGATGTTCGGAAAAAAGCACATAGGATAGTATTGTTACTGAATCAGTCACTTTTTATAATTGTGAACACTACTGTTCTTACTGAAGTGCTGCAAATGTAAGAAGCAAAATTTTTATTTCATAACTGCAAGTATGTTATATAATAAATCTATGAAACTAAAGCTATTCTCAAAATTTTCTATGTGTATTACTTACAGTAAGAAAGAAATTGGAGGACATGGAATTTTACCTGTGGTGGAGCTTTTTTGAAGTAGAATTTGATAGATTTCCCTGTAAGTAAACTAAGATTTTATTGGTGCCTAGAGAAACAATCAAATGTTATCAGTCTGGATCTGTTTGTACACACTGTGGGAAAACAGAACCATAGTCAGTTTGTTTACACATATCTTGAAAAACAATACAAACTTCTTCCCTTCATAATGAGGGTAGCTTAGCTTTATCAACATGGTAAATCTCTTCTTATTTTCCCTGCCTGTGACTTATAAAATACAGGGACACGATTCATCTCATAGCACAAAGGAATGATTAGAGTGGTTAAAAGGAAATCAAAGCAAACTTTGAAAGGCATAAAACAGGCTAGCTCAAAATGAACGATATTCTGTGGAAAATAGTGTCAAAATATAAAAGCACAAATAGAATTTGGCTACAGGACCAACACTGTAGCTAGTTGTGAAAACACATATTTATAGATATTATCTGAAGCCACAATTTCAAGCAAGACTACTGGAAATTTACCTAGATAGGTCATAGGTCTGGAATGTCATAGTCTTCCAATTAGATTTCTTACAACCTGAATTATATGAAAATAAGAAAAGAAGTTAATTTAAAAACAACACTGCAAAAAGATATTTTACCTACAAAAGACGGAATATCTAACATTTTCCAGTAGTTAATTGTACTATTAAAGTAAATAGTGGTTTTCTATTTGTAATTTCCTTTTACCTGTCTTTATTCTAAACTTGGGATTTCTGTTACAGTTTTTGAGTGTTAGGTCAAGGAGCTGACCTCTTCTTAATTCTTGCTAATCCATATTATTTTATTGCAGATGATTGGACTAAAGCTACAAGTTTGTTACTGTGTCATGGAAAATTGCTTGAGAATTTAATCAGTTTCAGTAAGGATTGGGGAGAGGCATATCACAGCTTTGCATGGAGTAAATTTCTTAAAGAATGACAGTGATGACATCAATGTTAATGTCAAGTTTGTGATTAATAAAAGTTGGGAACTGAAGCATTAATGGCAACTAGGCTCATCTCATTTATATGTTTATAAATATTGTATATAATTATTGCATTAATAGTTAAAGGCATTGATTGGTTGCAAGTAAGTAGTGTTTTGTGCCTAGAACTAAGTAGAAGCAGATTGTGGTTACAGGACTGAGAAGTCAACCTGTATCACAGGTATTTTGAATTTTGAATAAAAAAAGTATCAGTCCTCCTAAAAGTGGGATTTACTGGTATGTGTAAGAAAGACAAGAAAATGTTTTGTCTGCTTTAATTCAGAGTTTCAGAGCAGTGAGAGGGCTCTGTAATATTATCATGGCAATTTCTACAAGAGGCAATTTCTGTCTTGGCTAACAAGGTAATCCTTGGCCAATTTCTCTAATTTCCTCAAACTGTTAGTTTATAGAGTTGGTTCAGAAAGTGTAAGTGTCCCTGTGAATCAACCTATATTTGTTTTCCCAAACTGAAGTTATTTTGCTAAATGTTCAAGTCAGTCTGCTATTTGTACAATTGTAAGTAATTCTTACAATGGCAGCTATTCTGTCTGGCCACTTTTCTTTGAAAGTATGCTGTCAGCATCCATACTGAAAACAATTTAACTCTAGGATGGATATGTTGCTTTTGGTTCTGGTTTATTCAGATAGATACGCACTGAGAACATTGCTTACTATTGATACCTATCTGTTAGTGTGAGCTTCCAAAAACAGTGCTTGCTTTATTAAAGATGTAGCCTTCAGATTTATGTTGTCTTGGTGAGTAAGTGCTACAGTATTGTAGTGCTTTACCTTGTAGAGATGGGGTTATCTGACATCATTTTATGTAGATAAACTTTTATGTTTGACTTACTGGTCGTAAAGTCAGAATTCATAAGCAGTTCTGACCTAGCTGTGGGACTTTTATTGCATTTCATTTATCACTAAATGCATTGGGGTGAGCACCAACAGCAAAATCTATATCTTCAGACATTCCAGCTTTTAATCCCCACTTTTAATGTTTCTAGGCCAGAAATTTTATAGGAAAGTGAAAAATGACACTGAGGACAATGATGAGAAGGTATAGCTTTGTTTAACTGCAGTAATGGCTCCTGAACAGAAATGGTTGATTTCCAGCACGTCTCAACTTCTTGAATGTTCCAGAAAAATCCTCAGGCACCTCTCCTGTACTCCAAGACCTGTCAAAGATGATAGAGAGCAGTTTGCCAATCACCTCTGCGAGTTCCCCCAGCACATGTGTATGTATCTCATCAGGGGCCATGGATTTATGCACACTGATCCCACCTAGATGCTTCCGGAGCACATCCTTCTCAACCAGAGGGAAGATCTCTTTTCCCAGACTCTCTCTCTTCTCTCCAGTTCAGGAGTTCCAATGGGAATTCTTTGAAGAAAAGACCAAAGCGAAGAAGGCATTCAGCATGGTCACTTTCTCAGTATCCCCTGTTACCAGGTCACCTCCCTTGTTCAGTAGGAAACCCACATTATCCCTAGTCTTCCTTTTACTGTTAACATACGTAAAAGAGACCTTCACATTATCCTTTATCTCCTTCACCAACTTCAGTTCCAGGTGGGTTTAGCCTTCCTCATCATATCCCTGTAGGCTCTGACAACACTCCTATACTCCTCTCAAGAGGACAGATCCTTTTTCCACATTTCATAGACCTTCCTCCCTTTGATCTTATCTATGAGCTCCTTGTTCATTCATGCAGGCCTCCTGCTTCCCGTTCCTAATTTCTTACTCTTAGGGATGAACCAGTTTTGAGCTTGGTAGAAGTGATGTTTAAATGTTGTCCAGGTCTCAAGTCTTTGAACAGTTACTTGATATGTATAGAAAAAGTTGCATATTCCAAAAGTTTTATACATTTTAGTCAGGAAAAATCCATCTTTTTGTATTTTATATCTGACATCACCTATTTATTTTGTAGTTTTTATCCTTTAAAAGTCAGAAACTAAGATTGGCATCTCAAACTATCTAAATAGAAATAATTTAGTTACAGATTTCCTAACATTTAATTACATTAACTTGTCCACTTGGAACTCTATTTTAAAGATTGGGTACTATATTTTATCAAAATAACCCAAACCTCTTGATCTTAAAGTTAGTCCTTCAAGGGTACAAAAATATATTTTATGCCTAAACTTGTATTTCATCATTTAGATTTTCAGATTATGAATCACAGTGAATTTATTGGAATAAAAATGTAAGTATAGATGTAAGTATAGATGGGCTTTGCATTTGAGATCCACATCATCTGCTAGATCAAAGTTACCTTTATTTCATCTGTATGTAATTATGCAAAATACTTCAAGATTTCTGTTTCAGATTGTACTTTGTTCTTCTGTAAACTGTCTCCCCTGGAAATAAAGTGGGAAACTTGAGATATGTGGAATCACTGAACCATCTGTTTGAGACAATAGATGATAAAGACTAAAATTACTTAGTTAATTTCTAGAAGGGGAATAGAAATCAGAGATTGCTAGTTTAACTGAAATTACAGTTTCTAAAAATATCAGTTGTTCTGTGCAGCATTTTAACATACTACCTAAGCATGTTATAAAGTCTGTTCCTTTTTTTAAGATATGGGGAACATTCTTAAAAAAATGTTCAGTTGAAAGTTACCAATCAGAGGTACAAATGGTGAAGAAGAGACACTACAAACAGGAGGAGGTATTACTAACAATGTACCTCTGAGACAGGAAGGGTAGCCAAGCCTGGAAACGAGAACCAGTTAATCTTGCAGTGTATCTAAGCAATAGGAGCTATATTTCATAATAGAAGGATATACAGTACAGCAATACAGTACAGCAACCCCACTGAAATACAGTTTTGGTCTGAAAGCACTAGATGCAAGTGGAAAATAATGAGCTACTGAAAGTGCATGTCAGAAAATATTCCCACAATCCAAATAATCTTAAATGGAGAAATTGATTTGGTTAATAGAAGACAGGGCAGTTAAGAATAAGTGTTTAAATTGTTGTAGATGCTATGGTATTGGTAATTTCAGTGTTTAACTTTTATTTATTTTCTCTGTTTATAGTGGAATTGATAACCTAGAGTGAAATTCCCAAGCCAAATGCCCTTCTTAGCCAATGTATGGTGAGAATTAGGGACTTTAGCATGCTGCTCTAAAACAATTTAGCATTCAGAGCAGGCAGCTGTCTAGACATAGCAAATAAGAAATACTGAGTATATGTTAATGACTGCCACTATCTGCATCCATCCTAAGTAATCCACCCTTGAAGATGGGTGCCAATTCTGCTTCCTTGAAGTGTGAAGCAGACAAATGTACCCAACAGAAGAGCCTCAACAGGAGAGAACTATCTTGCCCAGACAGAGGCACCTCTGGGTATGTGAAAGGGTGATACTGTAGGCATTTGGGAAAGATAAGTAAAATAATGCAGCTGCTTACACTGTTTACAAGTCCTTTATAGTTAGCCAGGAGTATCATTGATTTGCAGGTATTTCAATTTTGATTGTAAGCATCTGAGTCTTTATGATCTGTCCGCAGGTTATTTTCAACACTATTATACAGAACACAGCAGAGTGGAACTTGGTTTCTCTGTGGGATATTATATTAGTCCATCTACTTTACCAGGAAAATGAATTTTAAACAACTTTTATAGCTGTTGACATCTATCAGGTAATTATGCTATCCAAAGGATACCATTCCTTCTCTCTCCATAGCTCTGTGTATGCGGGAGAAACAGAAAAAGGACAGAATAGCTCCTCAAAATAGCAGCAGCATTCCTTTGAAATGCAAACTGAGGTTATAGAGAGCTCTTTTTAATGATATGTCATTTTTCTTCCAAATTGTGGAAGTTTCTGTTTTATAAATTCTTTTCAGCTGTTAAAGGGCAAAAGGATTTAGAACCAAGGATTTGGTGGGTTACAAGCCTTTCAGTTCACCTTTTGCAAACAGTGTTAAAATCCATAGCAAGATAAATAATATTCTAAATGTGACTTTCAGATTGTTGGACTGATAACAACAATGTTTTATCCTGAGACTGTATTCCGAAGAGGTCTATTACTTTCCTATTTCAGTCCCGTGTCCTTGTGTCTGATTAGGGCGTCTGTTTTAGCTGATCAATGTAAACTAGATGCATACAGTAATACCCTGAGGAAACATCTGAAACACACATAGAACTGACAGCCACAGACAAGAAGGCAATTGTCATCTGTTAAGTTGGGAAAGCTATTGTGTATACTTTTCGTGGTATATGCATGGACAAGGCAAAGTGGGAGGATTTGGGTTATTTGATTGTACCTTAATTGAGCATTAGCTGTCTTTCATTTCTGAGTAAAACTGCCTCATACTAGCCTATGATCATGAAAACAAGAAAAAAATATTATTTAATGTCATAAATATTGCTCATTATAGTAGAATATACATTTTGCTAGGGAAAGATTTTTGACAGCTTTTTCCTTAGTGTGAAGCATAAAAGGGATAGTTACTGTTTTGGTGGTAACAGTTTTGTGATAAACGGCATAATAATAATTGTGCCCAGTGTCATTAACATATGTACATGGTCTGTGTAGCACAGATTAACTTTATGCATTATGAAATACACTAATGGCTCTGTTATGATCCACTTCATAATCAAGGGAGAAATTAATCTCTATTTTTCATTATCAGTCTTTATTAACTAAAATCTAAGGGCTGTTTATAAGACATGTTAACAGAGGAATAACAGTGCAAGCCAAACTCTTTCTTTCTCATAAGAATTTCATTATATTTTCATTTGATCTACTATTCTGTGACACCTGTGGCACAAATCAATATTTTAGCTATAGCTTATTATGGTACATACTGAAATATATGATGACTAAATAACATGTGTCCTAGAAACATAGAATATCTTGTACTGCAACAGACCAAACTCCTGTCTCCACAGAGGACTACCCAATTCAAACCATACTTCTGAGAGCACTGTCTAAACACCTGGAACACTGTAAGGCCAGGTGCAATGACCACTGCACTGATTCAGGGCCTAACTACCCTTTTGGTGAAGCTTTTTTTCCTAATATCCAATTTACTTTTTCAATTCCTCTGCCTTACAGAATACTGTCAGATGTCTTCATTAAGCTGTTTAATTTATCAACAGTATTTATATGTATGCAGGATTTATTTATGTATTACTTATTCACTGTAGTGTTTTTCATTTCTGAAGGAAATTTACTGAGAATAAAAACATATTATTGCTAAACACATATCAGATACTTACTGAAATATTATCCAACAACATCTGGCATCATACTAACCCTTCAAAAAAATGAGGGACAGAGGTGAAATTAATCCTATGAAAGTGAAAAACATCACATTTATAATAAGCAGCTTCCTTTGTTTCAAAATTTTTTTTGTCCTTTCCTTTAAAATCACTACCCACGCACATTCTGCCTTGCCCATTCTCCTCTGTCAACTTTGTTCTTCGAGCAAATTCAGAAAATAAAAAAAAATCACCAGAAAATATCTGCACAGATATTTCATGAGTGGAGAGACTGAACAGCAGAAATGTATATTAAATCCAGTCATTCACAAAAACCCGAACTGTTTGGCAATGATAGCCATAGCATATCACATGTCTCTTGGAATATAAAGAGGATAACAGAGCTGTTGCTTTATCTAGTTCAAAGTGAAAAGCAAAGCATATATTAGCTAAGGTAGTGTCATAATGAGCTGATATCTCGTTATGTAAACTGAAGCAAAGTAGGCTTTAACAGAAAATTAAGAAAGTTTAATGTAGTAGATGTCCTTCTCTGGGGAATCATGTTCTTTTCCCTTCTTTTCTATCATCAGTTACTTTTCCATCTTTTCAATAAAGAGAGCACAGTAAACATGAGTTTGCCAGCCTTCAGAAAGTGTTAAGGCACAAACATTTGGCTTATAGGACACAGCTGCTGTTATTTGCTTCCCTTTTCCACCATGAACTACTATTTCAACACCCAGGAGTCAGTTCTTTACTTTCAAACACCTGTTTGTTGAGTTTGAAAGAGTTAGTGTTTTACAGCTGTTTTGTCCTACAAACTGGTTGGGCACATGGGAACCAATCTGCAAAAGGAAGAGAACGAAACAGCAGTACAATGGGAACACAAACATGAAAAAGCAGTTTAATACTGTGTTCATTTGAAGAATACAGGTTTTTGTGTCTATACAATCTGTTTGTATAAGACCTTATAGAGCTTTTTATGTGTGGAGGAACCTAGGATGCAGAAATATTACTTTCCATAAAGAGCAATTGTTGTTTGGCTCAAAGCAACTGATTCAATGAAATAAATTTATTAGGCATAGAGCTCCTTCCCTTTCCCTCAGTATGAAATATGTATAAAGAATATGCTGAAGGATGAATATTCTGAAGATTTTAAAGGAACTGGAAAAGTTTCTTCTGAATATTACATCCCTTCTATAAAGGCTTCAAATATATTTCCTTGATCATTTTTTACCCTGACAGATAAAACAATAACAAATTTTCACTACTCATACAAATATATCTTTATCAGGTAAAAAAAATTAATAGGTGTCAGCCTGTATCTTTATCAGTGCATTGATTCTGCATCACAATATACATTCTAAAGTATTACCCTTCACAACTAAGCCATTTAAAGCTGCTGTTTAACATCCACATCAATTGCAAATTTTCCTAAATATACTAAAACACAAGAGAAAATGTAGTTAATTGGGCTGAGATTGTGCTTACATTACTTCATAAACATCTAACTAATGGAAGATAAATGGTAGAACTGCACTGAAATACTATGCAAAAGACAAAACTCTTAACACTTGTATGAATATTATTATTTTAAATTATTTTAGCGACAATTTTAATTCTAGACTCCCTAATTAGAAAGAGGCTTTTTAAAGAGAAGCATTTCAGTAAGTTTTGTGGGATGCAGTTGGGTGAATTCTGGTTTTGTATTTTTTCAATACAATTTAAAAAAATCTACATCTTTGAACATGCTTACTGAAGTGAAAGAATATTCTTGAGCTTTAACCCAAAATGCAAACATAAACAATTTCTATGTCAGTTCTTCTCCATATCTCTATCAATTTTACCGTTGCAAGCAAAAAGCTTTTTAACGATTCCTTTGTCTACACAATCATTTGCAACTCTAAAGAAAAATACCATTCTTCTCAAAGCTGAGCATATCAGAGAAAGACAATCAAAGGGTGCTAGTCTTTAAAACATTTTTTTAAAATGAGCCTTCTAAATTAAGCTTTAATTAGCATAACAATAAATTTTGACATTCCCAGAGAGTAAATCATTTTCAAATGTTACACTGACTGCTGACCTTAACTGTTAATGAACTGCTCTGCAGGTTTTCTTCGAGTAAAGATGCTCCGTATCAAACCACTTACATTCAAAGAAATGGTTATAACAACCAAATATTCCCAGATAGTTAATATTTCCAAAGTGTTCTGTTCATAGTATATATCTAGTACTGTACACACCTGTAATACCAGTAATCATCAAATACTGTCAGAATACACAGTGCTGGAGGAAAAGCTGAAGGGCATGTTTCTCACACAGAAGACCATGCATGAAAAAGTGTGATTTCAGGAGAATTTGTGTAGTTTGAATGAAAATAAATAAATAAATAAGTAATTGGAGCAGTCTCAGGCTTCTAAGCACACGGTTGGCAGGAGAAAAGAGTTGTCAGCCCTTTCATTGCAATCTATTCTTATTTTGTCAAATAAGATGTAGGAGATCTAGAACCTGAGATGTAGGAACTTAGAAGAAGCAGAAAAAAGCAAGGTGCCATAGAGCACGTTAATGGCATATTTTACAGATTTTGAGAAACTTTGTCTCTAAGCTGCTGTCTCTCATCAATTTTTTTTACAGCATTCAAAATCTCACTCTGCACTGCACCCCTGACATGTTTGTTGATGCTAGTAAACAATTGTGAACAGTGAATGTCTCTGCACAGTTCTGGTTCCGATCTTATAATAGCTATGGCAGAACTGGAAAAACTTCAGAGAAAGTCAAAAAGGAAGAAAAAAATTAAGGAACAGTTTTCACAACAGGAACTGATATTACACGCTGTGGGGGGAGAAAAAGATGACTTTTACATTAACATCTATGAAATCATGAGTAACATGGAGTTGAAGACTGAAAAATTACTTGTTCACCTTCTTCTGTAGTATTATTAAAGAAGGAAATCCAAATTAAATATGATAAAACAAAACAAAAAACCAACCAAACAAAAAAAAACCTCATATATATAACAAATACAGTAGTAGCTCCTTGTGAAAAAGGTGTAGTGGTGTGGAAACTACAGGCAAGAAATGGTTATGCATATTACATGTTTACATGACTCTCCAGGGAGATTGTAGAAGTGTTTGGATAAGAAGTGTAGAAGTGATATGAAATATAGAAATTCACTGCATCAGGAAATCCCGAAGTGAGAATAGCTGAAAATAGTTTGGATACTTGAGAGGAGACTTATATATACACAGGTTGCTCTGAAATTAATGTCCCCTATTTATTTCCATGGAAACTCCAACAGATGTAAAGATCACAGTAACACTGCATGGTAGCACAAACTCTTAGTTACAAAACTCTACTTTTCAACATAGTCACCAACATTAGCTCTGCATTTTTACCAGTGATCAAGAAGAGCCTGTATGCAACAACTGTAAAAATCTGAATCAGTAGAAGTGACTATTGTTTCCCAGTTAATGTGATGACATAGTTGCTAGAATAAGATTGCCCATGCAGTCAGTCTTGGAATTCAAAATGTGCCACATGCAGACTTTTTCATGGGTGTGATAGGGTAGTTCAGCCGAGAATGCTGGCTCCATGGTCTTCAAACTGGTATGAGGCCTGCTGGATGAGAATGGTTGTCTTGTCTTGCTTGACTCAGGTGGTGTGAGCTTTCATCTGTCAGCATTGTGATATAGTAGTCAGAGTTGATGGTTTGTTCAGGATCCAGGAAATCCAGAAGGACCACTCCTTCCCTATCTCAAGACACTGCACATCGATGTACTTGCTGAAGGTTGTGTCTTGAAATTTTTCTTTGAATTCAAATTCACGTGTTGCCACTCCATGGACAGTAAGTCCATGCTTTCCCCCATTCTCGTAATGGTGACACCATGTCTTGTCATTGGTAATGAGGTGATCCAAGAAACTGTTATGTGCAGCTTTGTGTTGGCTCAACAGACCCTGACAAATTTGCATATGGTGCTCTTTTCCTGTGTGAGCATTCATGGGACCCACTTGTTACCTATTGTTCTCGGGTGTTATCTACTGTTTTATGTGTGTGAGCTGATCAAGACACTTCATTTCATGACATGACAGCTGTAAATGTCCATCTTGGACATAGCTTGTCTCTCACATTGCTGTGATCCCTGCTGAAATGCACTCAGTGCCCCACTCTGTTAACATCTATGTTTTGGTCTCCACAAATGTTCTGCAAATGTCAATGAATGTCAGTGGGTGCAGTTCTCCAACACGGAAGAATTCAGTGACATACCTTTGCTTCACTTGCATTTACATGCCAAATTGCCATTCTGCCAGACTGGCCCTCAGCTGTTACCTGTCATGCAGCAACAAAATGTAATGGAATACTGAGGGATGTTCAGCCTCTACTACTGTACTACCAATATCAACTTTTGACATCATGGACCAACACAACAAAATAAGAGGCATTACTTTTAGAGCAGTCATTGTGTATATACTAATTTCTCTCTTCCTGAAGCAGCCATCATTACCAGAAATTAGATTTTAGATTAGTTAGGCTGTTTTCTTATCCAGTGGGTTTGGTTTTTTTCTTTAAGGTTTAGAAGGGAGAAAACGGAAGAAGCACAATAAATCAGGAAAATTCTAATAAGTACAGTCATCTCATTAAGAGTGTAGGAGGATGTAAGAACTGAAACATAGATGGGAATATGCAGTGTTGTGACAAACTTTAAAACTGGGGACAAAAAGTAACAAGTTTTCAGTTAAAAGACACCAGGAACTTGGTCTAGAAGATTAACTCAGTAAGTACAGGAAGAAAGTAATAATGCTTATGATAACAGCAAGTTTGATGTGCTGAAAAAGAGCAAATTAGGATGCAGAAAATGCCTGTTGTAAGTGCAGCATATCACACAGGTGATGGAATAATGATTTGTAAAAGAAGATTGAGTTTCTGGAGTGAGGTGCTTACTTCCCGTTAATCATGCTTACTTCCTGTTAAGGATTCCAGGTAGTTAAATTCATGAGACACTTTAACTATTAAAATTAGATTATTACATGCTGGAAAGCCATGTGCTTGATTCTGATTTTATAATACAATTAGGTCCTACTATATTTGCATGTAATATTAGAGTTATGACCATTAATCTCAATGAAATTACACCCGCATTTTTCATTCTATTGATGAAAATAGGAAATACATAGAGAGCCTTACTGAAAGAGGAAAAAAAAACCCACAGTAGTATACCTTGCCAGTCACATTGCAAATTCTCTGACTTCAGATATTTGTTCATCAGGATTTGTAGTACACAAGAGAAGACAGAAAAATAGAAATGTCTGTAGGAAAGAGTTGGAGAAAAAAATATGTATATATTTAAGAAACACTATTCTCTACATGAAGCACCAACCAAAAACTAGAGTATATAATTTTGTCTGTGTCAGTTGTTACAACTAAAACCAAACTGTCTTTTATTTTCGAGCTCTTCTGATTGGTTCGGCTGCAGATAAATGAATGATGCTAAGAGCTTGGTTTGGTAGCAACATATCTTCAGGATAGATGGTTACATTATATTTTTCAAATATTCTTGAAGATGTAAAGATGCTACGATTTTAGTGTGATATTGCAATTTGTCTCCACCTGTTTTGACTTTTTACATTTTTCTTAATCTCTTTAAATAGATACACTTGATCAGCTTCAGAACATTCTACCATGGAATTAATAGACTGGTAGGCAAGTGGACAACAGTGGATATTGATTACCTTGACTTCAGTAAGACATCTAACAATGACTCCTGTAAGATTCTCACAGACAAGCTCCTGAAAAATTGCTGGATGAGCAGACTGTGAACTCAATACTGGCTGAACACTGAGACCCAGAGGTTGGTAACAGTGGCAAAAAGTCTAGTTCGAGGACATTGACTAGCAGTGTGTCCCAGAGGACAATATTAGATATCATCACATTTAATATGTGCATTAATAATATAGATGATGGAGAAGTGTGTATTTTCAGGTGGTAACACATACAATAGATGAATGCTTGTATGCCAAAGGCTCATGCTACCATGCAGAGGGATCTGTTCAAGCTGGAGAAATGGGCTGACAGGAACCTCCTGAGAATCAAAAAGAAGTTCAGACACCTGAACGTAGGGAGGGACAACTCAAAGCATTAGAACATGCTGAGGGCAGCCCATCTGTAAAGCAGTTTGGCAGAAAAGGCCCTGAGGATCCTGGAAGATAGCAAGCTGACTCTGAATGAGATATGTACCCTTGCTACAAAGAAGGATAATGGCTTTCATGGTTGGGTTATGAAAAGTATTGCCAGCAGGTAAAGAGAAGTCATCCTTTCCCTTTATTTAGTACTAATATAGCTTCACTGGGAGTATTGTATCCAGTTGTGGGACACAGACAGATGGAGTTGCTGAAGTGAGTTCAGTGGAGTTCCACGAAGACAATAAAGGGACTGCAGCATCTCTTTTATAAGGAGAGCCTGAGAGAGTTGGTATTCTTCAGCCTGGAGAATAGGAATATCTTGTCAATGTATATAAATACTTGAAGGGTTAAAAGAGGATAGGTCCAGGCTCTTTTCAGTGATGCTCAAGTGACAGGACAGTAGGCAATGAGTACACACTGGAATACACATCAGAAAACAATTCTTTACTGAGAGAGTGACTGTGCACTGACAGAGGTCACCCTGAGAGGTTGTGGAATCTCCCTGTTAGAGATAACTTCCTAACACCTTGGACATAGTCCTGATCAACCTGCACTGGATGTCACTGCTTGAGCAGGGAGGGTGGATGGACCAGACGAACATCAGAGGCCCCTAAGAACCTCAGTGACTTTGTGATTCTGCAATTCTGTAACAGCTCTGCTACAGCAGTAGTTAAGGTCACAATCTGTCTCTTTGTGGACCTTGAAGAGTTATGTAAGGAAGCTCTTGTTCAGAACATCTGCTTTCTCTTTTGATAATAACATCAAATTATTATGACTAACTGTATGAAGGCAGTGTTCCAAGTTTGCATTTACTGAAGTTCTCTATTGCCTGAATACCAGTTGGTTTAAACACTTCCCTCTTTCCTAATAGGACTATGGTTACTACAGAGCGCTTTCCCAAAGACTGAATAATAAACCTAATGAAAGTCACCCTATAAATAAGAAATAACATTGAAAATTTCCCATGATATGAATATTGAGTCTAGTTAAAAGAGTTTAACTTCCTATCTGTATTTCCACAATATACATCTGGCTATGATTATGTAGGTAAGGAAATAAACACCTCTACCTAAAAATTATGCTGTGTTTCTTCAAAAGAATAAGCACATATTTATGAATATAATACAATGTGGATTCTGTGCAGTAGAACTAGAAATTCTTTCAGTGGGTAGAGTGAATATTTTCATTTAAGATCAGGAATAATGTATCTAAGTTTATCCTTAGGTGCATAGATTTCTTCCAACTGAGACATTGTTCATGTTTAATTTTTTTTTTTTTTTTTTTTTTTTTTTAGAATGAGCAGTTTTCTTCTGAATTGAAACATCCCAGATCATCTTACATTTCAGTATCATTTTCCAGTGTTCTGAATATCCTGTAGAGTAATGGTGCTTTCTGTTCACTTATTAGATCTAAGAGACTGTTGCTCTGTTTCAGAAGAAGATAAAGCTGAAATTGGGTACTGTCATACAGATCTGAAGTATATAAACTGAAATAAACTCAGAGTTTTAGTAAGAGGACTGTGACTTGCAGACCTTAGCAGGAAATATGATTATGTATTTAGATTACTTCCCCAACCTGAAAATAATGTGGTTGAGAAAAACATTAAAGTATCATCCTCATGTCTTATTTAGACTCACATATGTATTTAATTCATATGTATTTATATTTTAAATCCTTATGGACCGTACGCTGTACACAATTAACATTCTAAATATATGTAACAAAAATGGAAGGTGGATATATACTGTTATTTCACTTGATCTGAACTGTGTTTTATTCTACTTCATAGAATAACACAGCTAACATTATGTAGTACTTGCTAAATTCCCTTCATTTCAGAGTTTGTCAAACACTTAAAAATGATAGTCCAGTAGAGAGGTTGTGTTTCATCCTATTCATAATTGTATAGAAAACTCTCCTTCTGATGAACACATCTGTGGGAGTTATATAGATGGGTATATAAAAAATTACACCAGGAACGCCACTTTATATGTCTTTTAAAAGTGGAAGCCAAGTGAAGAGCCAGCGACATCTCACCTACCTGCCTCTCATACATTTGATTGATTGAGAACTGCTGCCTTGGTTCTTGGTAAACTCCATATGTAGATTCAAAAGTATATGGCATAAGCTGCTCTAGTTGGAATTTAGTTGCAGGATAAAATAAAGAAGTAGCTCTTAATGATGACCTCTGTAAATTTTCTCCGTCTTTTATACAAAGTTGTTTTTGCTAAACCACACACCAGTGCTCAGATTATTAATTCTGCCACACACATTTCTTCTGAGAAGGTATCATTAAAAAGACCTTTTTCTATTACTGTTACTCAGGCTTCTTTTTCAGTCCTTGACAGAGGATTATAAGAGGATAAACAGAGCTGCTAAACAGATAATACCTTAGTCAAAAATTGATGTCAGCAAGTGACTTCTTGTCAGTGTCCATGGCATCAGATAATTTTTTTTTTTTATTGGCCTACAGCTCAGCAAATGATTCCTATGCCTGTAGGATGCTCAAGCCTCTGTGTGCATATACCTGAGGCCAGAAGATATAATGCCCAAATGCCAAGGCATGTGAGAATATATTGAATGTCTCCTGCATTTATGTAGTCCCAGGGCATGTAATCCATTCACTTGATAGGTGCCAAATGAATTTAAAGTATAGTGTAGTACTGCAGAGCATTTTTTCTACCTCTAATGAAGTGAGTTTTATGTAGGACTGGAGATTATTTTTGCTGAACACTTTTTTGTTTGTAACAGTTATAACAAAAGTAGTAAGTTTGAGTATTTACTTAATAAAGGAGGTATTTGGGTATGAAACTGGTAAATTTATAGGGTGCACAGGAGGTTGAATAGTTGATAAAGTATTAATTAGTGTGACTTGGAAATATTTTATTTGTGTACCAGAGACAGAGAAGATGGGTTTAGGACAGGTGACAGAAAATTGATCTGTAGGCCTGAAAGAAGAGAGAGGATAAACTGCAAGTGGAGGGGAGAGGGTTATGGGTTATTGAAGAGGGAAGAAAAGGTGGATCAAAAGAGAGGAGGTCTCTTGAATTACTGGATCTTCAGGTTACTGAGAATGATTTAGACAGAGGGTAGAATGATGGAAAGAATGATCAAAGCATGAAGAACAAGAAGAACATGAAGAACAAGCAAGAGAAGAAGAAGCTTTAGCTCAGTCCTAGGACTACAACAACATAGGCATAAATGTGACTTGGTGGTTATGACTGGTGTGCTGTAATGGACAGTTCTAAGATTTAGGCATGTCAGGTGAGGCAGGGGACAGTGCTGTGTATGAAGGAGGTGCTGGGCTGCATAGAGCTTGACACTGGTGGTGATACAGTTAAGATCATCTGGTAATGATTAATGACCAAGAAAATTAAGTACAGGTTACTCAATGACCTTTAATGCCCTAATTTCAACTGCCTAGATATTAACTAGCATCATCACACAGATCACAATCACAGAATGTCAGGGATTGGACAGGATTGCAAAAGATCATCTAATCCAATCCACCTGCTGGAGCAGGAACACCTAAGAGCACATCCAGGCGAGTTTTGAATGTCTCTAGAGATGGAAACCCCACAACCAATCTGGGCAGTCTGTTCCAGAATTCTGTTACCTTTACTGTGAAGAAGGTTTTTCCCATATTTATGTGGAGCCTCTCATGTCCCATTTTGCATCTGTCGCCCTTTGTTCTATCACTGGATGTCAGTGAGAAGAACCTGGCTCCATCCTCCTGCCACTCATCCATTACATACTTGTAAACATTAATGAAATGAGCCCTCAGACTCCTCTGGGCTAAAGAGACCCAGCTCCCTCAGCTTTTCTAAATTAAAGAGATGCTCCACTCCCTTAATCATCTTCGTGGCTCTGCACTGGACAAGCAGTTCCCAGTCCTAGAGCAGAGGAGCCCAGAACTGGACACAATATTCCAGATGTGGTCACAAAAGGGCAGAGGAGAATGGGAGGAGAACCTCTCTAGACTACTAAACAGACCCCTTCCAATACACCCCAGGTTACCATTGGCCTTCCTGGCCACAAGGGAACAGCACAGGCTCTTGGTCATCCTGCTCTTCAGTAGGACTGCAAACACAACAGGTCCAGCAAACTCCTAAAGCACTCTAACCATAACTTCTTGGTATACGTACTAAGAGAGCTTACTAGGAAAAGTGTATTTTGTCTTTGCCACCTCCTCTGCGGTTCGTCACACGGCTGCCGTCCATCCCGAGCAGTCCTCTCGGGCTTCAGCTCTGCTGGCATCGCTGCAACATGGCTTCCTACGGCAGTGCACACCTTTCAGGCACCGTTCCGACCACCGTCCCCTCAGGCAGTGGCTCCCCCGGTCCTTCCACCCCTCCGTGGGCCGCTTCCCGTGGGCTGCAGCTCCTGCCCAGGGCCGTTCCCGCGGGCATCCATGGGCCGCGCCTCTTCCGAGAGCTGTCCACCTCCGCACCGGGGGCTGCTTTGGGTGAGAACCATCTGGTCTGATAGTCCAGGCAGCTCAGGCAGAACTCGCTATGAATCACATTTTATTTCACGTTTTTGCGCGTGCGGGTGACTACCAGGTGGGCATTCAATGCTTGAAAAAATACAGCAGTTTATATTCCCTGTTGCCTGACCTCAAGTGAGCCCTTCCCCTTTCTCTATTGGCTAAGGTATTCAGGTTTTACGTTTTTCTCTGCTAGTCTGTTATTTACTCTTCCCCTCAGTAGGTATCCTCATTTGTTTCCTTTGTTCATACATACTTTGTAATCTGGATGGAGAGTTTGTTGCTTTGACCAACTAGACATTGTTGTATCCTGCTTGACAAACTCCAGCCCCCCTCTGTCCTGTCAAACAAGCAAGATTTACAAGTAGTTGATAAAGCCTATCTCTCTTTCTCCCATCAAGCAAGCAGAATTTACAAGTAGCTGCTAAGCCAGCATCTCCTGCCATATATCTACCAGATAAGTTTGTTTAACCAATTCTTCTTCTAAGATTTTATTTTGCAAGGACATCTTATCTTTTCTTCTTTCATCTCAGTTCCACATTTTTGTTTCTACCATTTAATTTGTCCTTGCAAATCTTCTATACTGTAGCCCTTATTATTTCTAACTGGTATTCTTCCTGTTATCTCTCAAAAATGCGCATACTCTTTTCTCTGGGCCTAACTACAAGCAGAAACTTATCTTGTATCACAAGCTCTGAGGCACATCTCTTTTGTTTCACAACATTATGTTGCTATGCAAAAACAACATCTCTTCCTCCACACCTGGGTGCATGCAGTGCTGCATCTCTTCCATTTCTCATGCCTCTCTTCAGACTGCGGTTGCACAGCAGCTTTTTCCTTTTAATCTTCTTTCCCAGATTATAGCTAGCGTCACTCCTGGCTCAGCTCTGGCAGTGAGTCCCTGCCGGAGTGGCTCTGCTCTGACATGGGGCAGTGTTGGGCTCTGTGAGCAGAGGTTACCAAAATACCCCAGTTACCAAAATCTTGCCACATAAATTCAATACAGCCACCAATTCTTCAACCCTTGGTATGAGGAAGGCAGACTAAAGGTTGAACAAAGAACTACTTGGCAAAGTCTCCTAGGAAACTTCTTTTGAAGTCTCTAGTGTCTTATCAGTAACGAATACATTTTAAGTACCACCTCTAAATATCACGAAGCAGGTGATTCCAAAATGTCAGAAACCAAGAAAGTGTGGGGGAAAAGGTCAACTTGGTTGATCTGAGGGGTCTTTTAGAGCTTAGGCAGAAAAAGGATGTGTACAATCACAGAAGTGAGGTCAGGTGACATGGAAGGACAATGATGGTGCTGTTGGCCATTGTAAGGTGAAAATTTGTGTGGGCAAAGCTTGAACAGAGTTGAAGTTGGACAGAGAGGAAATAAAAAGGGCTTTCTAAAGTATTTTAAAAGCAGAGAACAAGAGGTAGCATTGATCCATTACTTCATGAGGATGAAGACACAGGTAAAGCAAAGACAATTACTTATTCACCTCTGTCTTTGACCTTAGTGATAGAATCTGAGATTTCAGAACGGAGTTGGAGGACCACAACTGTGAAAGTGATAAACTCCCAGCAAACTCTGAACTTGTGTGGGATATTCTACTCTAGCTGCATGCACACACATCTATGGATCCTGGCAACGTTCTTCCCAGGTTATTCAAATGTCTGCTGATGTCACTGAGGGACCTCTCTCCATTATTTTTCAATAGTTTTGGGGACCTGGAGGGGTCCCTGTTCATTGGAGGCTGCTAAAAATTAGGACGGGATGTTGCCCTTTTGAAGGTAGAAAGGTATTGAAGAGACATCCTCACAAATTACAGGGCTGGGCAATCACCAACTAATTGTATGAAGTTTAGTAAATTCAGGTGCCAAATTCTGCACCTGGGACAGTATAGCCCTGCATATATGTACAGGCTGGGGCACAATAGGCTGGATTGCCACCACATTGTCTGAAACCTTTATTCTTTATCTAAAAGCTCACTTTCTGAGGCATTTCTTGCAATCAGACTCTGACCTGCCTGGATGCCTACCTGAGCAACCTAATCTAGGGAGCCTGCTTTGATTGCAGGGTTGGACTAGATGATCTCTGGAGGTCCTTTCCAACCACAGCAGTTCTGATTCTGTTATTCTGTGACTTGCCTAGGAGGTGAGTGGTGGGTGTCACTGTGTGTCAACCCAGCATCACATTGTGGACAATTTTGCATTAAAAAGCATTTCTCTGGAGCTGTTTGCCTCCCAGAGGGGAGTAGTCAGGAGTGAAAGATATGACTGAGCATCTCCCTGCTCCCACTTATCTTCTGGCAAGACTTGGAAAATGGAAACAAAGGAGTTCCTGCTGAGGTCCACAAACCAGAAGCTGACACTCCAAAGAGAGCTGACTTGACAGCTTTGGACTTATAAATAAGTTTGTACTGTTGCTGGGAAAAATAGTTTTTGTCATCAACTGAACAACGCAACCTCTGACAACTGATTGCTACTAAAGATCGATGTCTGAACTACAAGCTACTTTGGAATCCTAGTGGTGACTCTCTCTCTTGCTTTCTACAATGACTCCTTGCTTTTATTTCCTATCTTTTTTCTATCATCCGTCTTCCCTTCTCCATCTCCCTAAGCAACTAGGATTTGTAATAAGTGGTTGGGCTAACATTTGACCTACTGTGTCTTAATCTGTCTGGTGTACATATATGAAAGAACCTCTCCCTCCTATTACTGGAGTCAGACACTCCTGGAAAGTGATCTTAGGGTTCTGGTTGATGGCAAGTTGAATCTGAGTCAGGAGTGCACTGTGGCAGCTCCAAGGGCCATATGTACCCAGGGGTGCACCAGGCCTAGCACTGCTAATGGGCAAGGGAAGGGGTTGTCCTCTCTGCAACAAGCTGTGCAACCTCACCTTCTGCACTGTATGCAGTTTTGATTACCAGCATAAAAAATATAGAGTTATTAGAGAGCATCCAAAGGAGGGCTATGAAGAGGGTTAAGGGTCTGGAGGTCAGTAAGTGTGGGGAGCAGGTGAGGTTTCTTGGTTTGTCCAGCCCAGAGACGAGGAGACAGACGAGGAGGCCTCATGGCGGCCTACAGTTTATCACAGGCAGTGGAGCTGCAGGCACTATCTCCTTGGTGACAACAATAGGACTCAAAGAAATATCACAGAGCTGCATAAGGAGAGGCTCAGGTTGGAGGTTAGGAAAACATTCTTCATTGAGAGGGTAGCTGGGCTCTGGAAGAAGCTCTCCAAGGCAGTGGTCACAACAGTAATCTGCTAAAGAAAAAGAAGTGTCTGGACAATGTTCTTAAGCATATGACTTGAATTTTGGGTCATCCTGTGTGGAACTAGAAGTTGGATATGATGATCCTTTTTCCAGCTCAGGATGACAATGCATGTGGGAACATTTGGCCTGCAGGGAAACAGATTTTCTTTTTGTTTTGTTTGCAGCATTGCTTCCTTGTCCCTGCTGATGTACTACCCTTCCTTCCTATTTCTGGTTCTTCACATTTAGCATGGAAACAAAAATGGGGTAACACTCCCAGCTGCAAAAATTCAGTTTGAAAATTACATTAAGAAAGGGCAGTTGGCAGCTTTAGGGGAAAGAAGGATCTTTTTAGATTTCTTCTGCTCAGCAGCTCTTTTCTACTCCCTGCATCCTAACGTTAAGCATGGAAGATGGAAAGCGACACTGGAAAATGTGAGAAGACAACAGAGATCAGAACTACATCCTATTGTTTTCCATCTTTGGGAGAGACAAGACTGGGAAGAAATGAAAATGTTACAACAGAGTCCAAACTTTTTCCATTCTTGCCCAGAGACGAATGAAATTCAATGTGATTTTGTGAGAAGCTCATTAGCCTTTGAAAGCAGTTTGGTTAGAATGAAAAGCAGAATATTCAATATATTGAAAATCTAATATTTGGATAGAATATGAAGGAAGGAAAGTCCATACATACATAATGAAATCTAAGTGACACATATGGTTTAAATCCAACAATGAGATGAGCTAGTAAAAAAAGGATCTTAAAATAACCTATACTACCAGAAAAACATAAACATTTTGATTCAGGCATGTCTGTGCTTTTCAGCATTTTACCATTGTGAACAGAGTCAAGCAGAAGTCTGTTTTGTTGATAGTATCAGTCTCAATGATACATCTGAATGAGGCAATAAAAAATTCTGTTTTCATACTGAATTTCTGTTGCCTTCACAGACTTAACCCAGTTGAGACCAGCAAAATAGTCTGTGAAACTTAAAGGGGAGGAAATCTGAGATGCGTGAAGTCATTGGTCCAGCCCAACAACAAGCTCAATTTATGAAGTAGTTTGTTCTGGATCTTTATACACCACTTGCCATTGCCGAGTAAAAGAAAAATAAATTTAATAAAGAAACACATGAATAGTTCTGAATACCAAATTTACTTGTGAAGTTCAAACCCAGTTCACAAACAGAAAAAGTAAAATTTGATTAATAAATTATTTGTTTTGAATAATTCATAGAGTTCTGATTTAGAATCAACTTGCTTTTTCTATAGAGATTTGTAATCTGAAGGGTTTTTTAAAGTTTGATTATTATTTCTCACTGTCTCTTTATCTTGTCCTCTGTCTCCTCACAATTACTTTCATTAGCAGACACCATACAATCTCGCCTCTGGCCATGAGCACAGAAATTAATTTCAATATATTATTTAAAGAGGTTCATCAAGTCTTCCCGAGTGTAGGTAGCAAAAGGGTAAAAAGCACCATACCTTGCTTTCAGAAACAAAGAATGAATGCTGAACAAGAATCAGATGAACTTTTAAATGAGATGAAGCTTTAACCCTTCTGATTCCCTAGTCACAAAATGAAAAAAAAACCCAAACCAAAATAAACAAAAAAAAAACCCCACAACTCTTGCAGTGAGATGAAAAGTGTTTTATTAAAAAAGCATTCTGTGCACTGAAGAAGGGCTGAGATTTTCTTACCTGATACGAATACTAATAAGTTTTCAAATATTCACATATTTTCTGACCTCTCGATAAACAGAGTGAACATTCTGGCCAGTTGCTCTGCACTACATTTTAGAGTGTTAAAACAAAGGAATGAAGGTGCACTTGATGTGTGAAAATGATGAATAACTATAGAAAGCATCTGGCAAATGTGATGTGAAGGTTAAAGTCAAGTTCACCCAAGGAGTGACTGTATTTTGATAGAGTCAAATAATTACATTTCTTTCTGTTTTGTTGTTGGTATTGTGTATACACTGTATTCAAAAGGGATTACATACCAAAAATGTTAGCATTTCAAAGTCAACTACTTGGGAGCTAGATAATTCTTGAATAAGAATCCCCATAATCTTAAAAAAAAAAGCCCCCTTGTGGGAATGCATTATGGTGTGATGCAATTATAAGTTACTTTATAAATGGGAAAGTTCTGATATTGCAGTATGAACCTGCCAATAGTAAGAGAGAGATGCTCTTTGTGTTGCAGGAATGTGCGGATCTCTGCAAGCCTTGCAAAACTTGGCTCAGTTCAGGCCTCGGGAGAGGAAAGACATCTCTACGCATGATCTGAGTGCTTCTGTTCTTTCCATCTTTATAGCTTTCCCCTCTCCATCTGACTATTTCTGCAGTTGTCACCTTTGATCCTGACCATGTTTTCAGTCATTTTTTTTCTCCCACCTTTTTATTTTTCTTTCCCCAGGGCTTCCTGTCTACTTTCCATCACTTCTTTTCTATTTATATTTCCATTCCCTCTTCTTTTGACCTTAATTTCCTTTTTACTGCTGTCTTAACCTCTGCCTCAAACATACCAACATCTCTCCAGTTATTTTTGTTTTTATTTTTTTGTATTTATTGTTGTATGATGACTTGCCTGATTTTTGTGGCTGCCCTAGGACTCAGTATCACCATACAGAACAGTCCCTATCTTGCTGAAAATTCAAAAACATGCTACGTCTCTCTCTACAGTTTATGTTTGTGAAGATAGCAGCATGAAAAAAAAAAAGTAATATGCATTGGGGTCACAAGTGTCAGTGCAGGAGCAAAGCACTCTGCCTACTGAATAAATCTGTGTGTTGCCTGGCATTTGTGGAATCTATCTATGTGTTATGGGCTGGAAAACACATTGCTCATACATCTCATGCTGAAGTGTACTACATATGGGAAGTGGAGTCTGACAGTGAAAGTAGCCTTTTCCTTTTTATCTACTGACTCCATGACTAGTAAGGCGATCTCTTGTAACATCGCTGTTGTCTGTGATGAAGCTTTCCTGTCAGATAGGCAATCATTTTGAAGAAATACTAGTTGCTGAGGTCTTATTTCATACTGACATTTTTTTATTTGCCTTTTCACATCATTATGTATCCTCATTTATCTTAGATATCTAGTCAGGCATTAGATTTTTGCTTACAGTTCTCTCCACAGGTTGTTGCTAGCTGTCTTTAGCTACTTCCTAATGCTTGACTGTAATCTGTTGATGCAAAAATAAATTTCTTATTTCTGAAAAGGGATTTAGTATGAGGACTGAAATTAGTCTCCTATTTTATTATGTTGAATTACAATGTTAGAGGCAGATGGTGGTGGAATGGCAGTAGAGGTTGAACCTCCATGCCAATATGCTATTATATTTTGTTCCTGTGCAGCAGAGGAGCAGTCAGACAAAATGGGATCTGACATGGAAGTGCATATGAAGCAAAGGTGTGTCACTGAATTTCTCCATGTGGAAAAATCGGTACCATTGACATTCAACGTTTACTGAATGTTTGTGGAGACCAAAATGGTGAATATTAGCAAAGTAAGGTGCTGGGTGATGCATTTCAGCAGCAGTGACAGCAGTGTGAAACATAAGACATGTTCAGGACGGCCATGCAGATTTTTATGAGTGCTATGCAATCTTTTGTTGAGAATGCATAGCTAATGGTGGTTACTGTGCTGAAAAATAGTATTTTATAGCTGAGAATTTTCTCTATCAAACAACGTTATTGAGCTCCTACTATCTGTTTTATTTTCCATAAAAATAAATAGAAGTCATTACTTTTGTAGCACACTGCATATTTTGGTACAGTTTTCCCAATTCATGTTAGAGTAACAGGAATTTTGCACAACAGCTTTCAGTTTCTAAATCAGTGTTGACTAGTTTCTCACTATATTACTACATCAAGTTTGATTTTACTGGCCATGGCAAAAAATGGTAATTTCAGTTTAACATTTGTCCCTTTCATCTAAAACTTGAATGCAATTTGCAAAACTTCAGAGCTTTCTTTCCTGTTACACATAATGGATTCACATAATTCCTGTTTCACTACACAGTCTTTAACCTGTATGCATCCTGGTAGTTTTTCCATCCAACTTTGTGTCCTCATCAGCTGCAAAAAATCAAATTTTCTCATTATTGTCTGTTGTCTTATTATAACCTTATCTCAAGAGGAGAATCTGTTTAGGTTTGTAGTTAGTTTTGTGACTGAGATGTTGCACAGCACATTCTCTGGGGTGTAATGCATTCTCAGGTGCTCAGGGCATTCTTTGATGCTTGGGTCATGAGTTTACATTCCCAAGGAAGTCTTTTAGTCCTTCCATGGCTGCATAAGGGCTATGTTGTGTTGGATTCCCCTGTATGCCTTGGTTGTTCTATCCGTCATTAAAAACTTTCTGTGTCAAATAATACCTCTTCCATATTTTGGAAATGGACAAAACAGAAATGGAAACTTTATTTTTCTGTTTCATTCTTTAGAATCCCTCAGATAGATGAAGTCTAGAGAAATACTTGTCATGAAGCATAGCATGGAATTTTTTTCTTATTGGTGCTGGAAACATTTTACACATTTAATATTTTTTTTAATGTTTAGAAGACAAAACTTTGCTCTTTTTTTTTTTCTTTTATTTCTTTTCTCTTATTTCTTTTGCTTCACCAGCAAGAGCAATTACTATGATAGTATTTTTTTTTCTTATGCTGTTTTTTTTTTTTCTTTCTTTCTTTTTCCTTTCTACTTGCTCTACAATCTTTAATTCCAGGAGACGTGAACCTATCCGATTTCTCTTTTATTCCTCTTCCTTGAAGTCAGAAGAATTTTCACAAGGGCAGAAAACTGAGTCCTTTACCTTTATTCTGTAATTTATTGACAGCTTCCTTTTTTTTTTTTTTTTTTTTTCTTTCTGAGAGCAATTACTCTTTGTACTTGTCCACAATTGAGAAATCAGTTCTAGCAGTGAGAAAAATCTCTTACAAAAATTGTGGACATGACATGCTTTGAATCCAGTAATTGGTAATTTTTCCTCAGTGCTGTTATAAATTGAATACATGCTCTTCCTCAAGCATTTGACACAAAACTCCCCTCAGAAAGATAAGCCCTTTGAGCCCTGAGTTTCACCTATTTTCTTTCTCCTGCCCAGTGTTGTTTTTTTTTCAGTACTAATTCTCTGTAACAAACAGAACTGTGTTCACCTGTGCCAAACTTACTAGACTCTTCATTCTACTTCAGCAATGCCCACAACTTTTTTGAAGAGTTCCTCTAAACTAACAGCTCTCTTGTTATCTGACTTGTCCATGCTGTGCATTCCCTATTGCAAAATGATACATTTCCCTGTACTTTCAGCTTTCTCCAAATACTACATATTGTTTTGACTGCTGATTCATATGTGGATATGTGTACTGTCATTTTGTGAACTCTGATTCTCAGCACTGCATGCTTTCTGGTTCACTTCATCTTTTCTTGTAGTATTTCTATTCTCTAGGACTGTTATTCTCCATAAGTGATAGTTTGGAATGATTTTGAATAGTTTATTTTGGATGCTATGCCAAAATTTCATTTTGTGTTTTCTAGAAGACAGTACTAGGCTCGTTTGGCTTAGATCCAAATTGTATCTTATTTGAAACTGTAAAATTACAGTGTAGATTCTTTGTTTTCCTGAGTGTCTTCTTCAGATTGTAGTGTAAACTTCTCTGTTTATCCTTTTCTTTCTTATCCTCTAATGTTTTTCCAAGGTTTTTTATTTTTATTTTTCAAATTATTTTGTTTCCAGTGGTCAGTGTTCACTAAGAGCTGAAATGGGTAAGAGAGAATTTCTGCTTTTATGTCCAAGTTTTATGGATTTGTTGGCTGTTGTAGATCAGCCCACAGCATTGTCTTGCAAATTTGATTCACTGATGAAAAGAAATAATCATCATAAATTTAGGAGAGAATCTTGTCAGAATATGAGAGGATGGCAAAGGCCCAACACAAGTTAAATCTTTAGTGCAGTTACCTATCTGTAATTCTTAGAGAAATGTGTACAAGTGGTATGTGCAAATTGCACATTCAGGTATTATAGATATTGAAAACTTGGTAAAGCAGGACTTTTAAATACTTACGCTTTGCCACATATGTCTGTTAATAATGTAAATATAAAAATGCACTTTCATGCCCTACTACCAACCTCATAGTTCAAGCCATTACATAAAATCAGAAGATTAAACATAATTTCAATAACCTTTTATAAACCTGGAAAATAATGTGTTCTTTAATCTCAGTATAACAGTTTTCTTTCTTTCTTTCTTTTGCTTTGTTTCTTTTTTTCCTCTTTAGTAGAAAGGCGAAAATGATTTAGTTTGGAAAACTTAAAATTAACTGATAACAAGGCTTCTGAATAAAAAATTCTAGGTGACAAGATGTACAAGTGTCATTGTAGTTCTGTAAGTTCTATCAGCAGGCTTGAAAGGACACGTCAGTAAATATGTCAGCAGATGTATCTGCTGTGAATTGCTTTGTCTATTACTGAATGGTATATATTGATAGATTGCGGATATATTGTATTTTATTTTCATAATTTTCATTTTAACAATTTCATTTCTGAGAAAAAACAATCTTTTTTACTGAAACTGCCTTATCTCATAAATACTACCCTGTGTATGTAGAATAGTTGCTGAAAAATACTACTCTAGGAATTTATTGTTAAGCCTTTAACATTTTGTGCTCTATCAATAAAACTATTGAAAGATCCAACTCTATTTCCTGTATTTCATATTTTCAGAAATTAATTTCCCTTGAATATTCAGAAATGACAAATAGATTTTATGCAAATCTTATTAAAAATTATCTTTGAGAGAACAGAAATCAAGAAAAAATTATTTAAAGGGTATAATTTCTGAACAATATGCTTGACAAAAAGGCAGGTTAAAGACTGTCATAAAAAAATGAACCATAACATTCAGAATAAGCTAATGAAATGACTAGCATGAATTTCCTCCCTTTCTTACTAACCTAATAGTGGTTATTGTAAAATAAGATTTGAAGTGAGAAATGGGAGAAGTAAAAATTAAGGTACAAATGCAGAGATAAAAGGTTCTACTAGGAAAATATAGTATGATATGAATTTATAGATGAACTCAGTAGAAAATGTATTCTTCTGTCATTTAAACTGTTCAATGATTTATGACACAAATGAAAGTTGTAGTCGGGACTAGGACTTTCATTCCACATCTGCAGTTAAAGATGATTCTGGTAATAGTTATGTGAATTGTCTTAGAATTTAATATTTTTTCCCAGAAAACTTGTAAACTTGTGCTGTTGTGTCTAAAAATCATGATGCATGTGATTTTCCTTATCCTGTATAATGATTTATTATTAATAAGAAATACTAAACAAACACATATGTTGCTTGCATTTCTGATACTCAGAGTACTGAATTCACTGTGAACGGAGGTTCCAATTATGATTATTGTAAATAGTACTATTTTGGTTGTCTTTAATGACATTACTTGTCGTTTTAAATTCATGTACATATTCTTCTATGCGACCAGTATATATATATATATATATATATATATATATATATAAAACAGCAAAGTCTGTCAGGTATAGAACAAAAATCAATATCAAAAATATATTCCTATTACATTAGTAATTTGCTCACTATTACCTGCAATTTGGGCAAAGGCATTTTGTCTGAAAACAGGTTTTCCAGATGTAGTGAAAATCAAGGCCAGATAAATTCAGGGAGTAAATGGAAAAATATTCATAGAAAAGTTATAGTGAAAAATGAGATTCTTTCTTTCTTTAGAACAGAACTCCAGCCCTAGGGGGCAGAATGAAATCCACAGAAGAATAGGTAATGAAGAGAATGAAACTTCCTATTTTACTGTATAAGCACATGACAGTCGTTTAGGAAGCAATTTAAAATAAATATAGAAATTTCATATCAAGCCATCATTTAATTAACTATTTAATTCTGCAAGTGACAATGCTTTAAACTGGTATTTTATAAAAGGGATTCTAAATGGAATAAAGTCCCAAAGCCAAGGAAGCAAGTCAAACTTTGCTTCTAAGGCACTGGAGTAGAACATAATACAGGAGCAGGTTGCGTCAAAATAGCTTTGTACACCTTTATCAAAATCACTCAGTGGCAACCTTTATCTTGAATGGCATTTAGTAGTAGGTGAGGCATATGTTTACATTTCTGAATAGAAATGTTTCTACTCTAACATCGTTATCCCAAGGAATGGAAAATATTGGTGTGGGTCTGGAGTTTTATCCTCAGTTTTGAAATTCTCATCACTAATGCAAAGTGATTTTAAGGAAAAGTTTATTATGTCTCTCTTCAAAATTATAAGTCCTAGAAAAGCTAACAGGAAAAATAATAATGATGTAACACTTTTTTGTTGTTGTTGTTGTTTCTTCAGTTAAACTTCTCTCTCTCTATTGGAAATTCAGTTAATATTTTAGCTGAGTCTGTGCAGTTTTCTACCTGCATCTTAAGGGAACTATAAGTCTTTCTTGACAACAAATGTCTCTTTTCTGAATATAACCAGGAAAATGGATTATTCCTTATGACTTCCTTGAAAATTACTGTTATAAAAATAGCAGTGTAGCCTCTATATTTTGATTTCAATGTTGTCAGATTTTATCTATGCTAACTGTATTTTCTATTTATAAACATATTTACCTTCTGCTTCATTTCTCTCCCCCCCCCCCCCCAATCCCCTCCATTTGTACTTTTCAGATTATCTACAACCTACAGCCTTCTCTTTCTGTTAGTTTCACTAATTAGCTTTTCAAGGTATTCACTCAGATTTTACCCAGCTCACCAATAGCTTCCTTGATACTGATGATCTAATAAATTACCAGGCCTTTTCACTCAAAAAAAGTTTCCACACTTTTAGAAATTTAACAGATTAGGCTAAGCATTTGAGATACATATTTAGGCATTTACTCAAGTGAAATAACATTCAACAATGTCATATACTCATTGGTTTACATTCATTTCTGAAGTACTCTGGTAAAAAGTTCTTGGCTGATTTTATCTGTAACAACAACAACAAAATTATGATATGGCAACAAATCGAAGTAACATAGCAAGACAAGGTCACCTTATCACATTGCTTCATCCTGACTTCCAGCTAAGTCTTAAGACTGCTGTTTCTTGTTTTGAAGATCCGTCTAAATCCAGTTGTTGGTTTCTAAAACTTTAAAACCCAAATGTAAAATTATATGACTCCAAATGCAAGTTATGAGATACCAAGCAATATTTGTAACCTACTTTGTAGCTCATTAAACAAAATGTATCAGTGGTAGCTAAAATGGTTTTCAAGTAGATAGTTTATGAGTCCTAACAAGGGTTAACATCCCTAGTTCATAATTAAAATTAAATTAAATTAAATTAAATTAAAATAATAAAATAAAATGAAATAAAATGAAATAAAATGAAATAAAATAAAATAAAATAAAATAAAATAAAATAAAATAAAATAAAATAAAATAAAATAAAATAAAATAAAATAAAATAAAATAAAATAAAATAAAATAAAATAAAATAAAGTCGAAGAAGAATAGCAAAATTGCCCTCCAGGAGAATAATCTTTTTTACTATACTGTTGAGTAGGCCTGAGTTGTAGTTCTGTCCAAAAGTGTTGCCTCTTATTTATTTCCATGGAAAATATAACATTCAAAAAGTACAATGACTATTTGATAGGGAAATTTCTCAGTTACAAAGCACAGTTTCACAACATAGTCACCAACATAAGCTAAATGTTATCACTAGCAGTCAACAAGAGCCTGAATGCTGTACTTGTAAGAATCTTCATGGCTATCCAGAACATAACTTGTTTTTTCCCTTTGCTGTTGCCACCACTAAAGAGCACCACCCACCACCTCACTGTGACAATATTCACTGTTTTGTCTCCATAAACATTCAGCAAATATTGATGAGTGTTAATGGGTGCTATTTGCATGCATTTTGCTTCATCTGTGCTTCTATGTCAGATGCCAATTTTTCAGATTGCCCCTCTGTATTTTCTCAAATAGGAAAAGTATCTGTTTATCCATGAATACATATGTAGAACTTATGTTCATCTGGAAATATTAATTCTAAAAACAAGGTGCAATTTAGCTGATAATCAGTATTTTTTTGAAATTATGATTATGGAGAGAAATATCCAGGGGCTAGAGTGGCAAATTTGTGTCTTTAACAAAGAAAGCATTAACAGATAAATGAAACACATTTTTTTCCCCTAAAATTTTATTTGAACAGGTAATAGCCCATCGTTAATGAATTTTGAATAGCAACAGAATGGATCAACTTTCTTATTAGAATTGTTTTGGGAAGAATTTAGTACAAAAACAAATTTAATGATTAAACAAACAGTAAAATCAGTTTGGTTATTCTGTAACTTTGTTTATGTAGCCATTCTTGTACTGTAACAGAATGCACAGCTGCAAAAATGTTTATGATGTTCATAAATACAAATCAGTTTGGTTTTCATTTAGCTTCACTATATTTTCCATTTCTCATTGCATGAGAAACATGGATGCATGAGAAGGTAAAGACTCTCCTCTCTCCATACAACTTTTATAAACGAATAAGGAATCTTTTTCACTTCCTCCTGGAATCACATATGATTTATAAACCAGTTGTGACACAAGTTATCAAGTGTGGAACAGTAAGTGTCAAAAGCTTGCAAGTTGTCTTAAACTGACAGTGCTCCTCCAGTAAGGTGGAAAAAATCTAATATCACTGTATTTTTAGATTTTTTTTTTGTCTTTATTTTGCTAGGATTCTTTTTAGAGCTACATGAAACTATTATGATTGCTGCTTTCCTTCTCAAAAGTGTTCTGAAGTGGATGAGAAAAAAAGTTAACTGAAATAACACTTCAGACATTCTAAAATCTTGATAGTGGGTTATATATCTATCACTACAATCAGGATTAGTGAACATCCAAGAGCATCCTTTCATTATAGTTAGTAGCATCTACTTATTAGTTCTTTTTCATAAAGTAACTCCGAATTGGTATAATGAAAATTTTCCAGTATATTTTCTTGTACTATCCTGAGCCTGTTGAATATATATAATTACTAAGCATCAGCAAACACGTGCACTTACATACATGTGAATAGAATGTTGAAAAGTAGCACCTGAAGCTTTCTGAAGTGGTTTGTAAAGGAATATTATCCACATTGATGTTACTGATGTCGTTTATGTTATTAATGTGATCAGTTCCATAACACTTCACCAATCTTAATAAACAAATAAACAGTTCACTTAAAAATGGAGGCTCAAATCTGAATCACATTCCTTTATGCTTGAGAATGTTCTTGTGTAACTGCTAGTACCAGTACTATTTCTGTCACGTGGAAAAATGATGCAGGTCCACTACGGAGGAGTGAATTATTTAGTCATCCCATGTGCATTATTCTTGCCTATTGAATCCAATACAATTCTTCAAAGTGCCTGTTGTTGTTGTTGCTGTTGTTGTCGTCGTCCTTCTTCTTCTTCTTCTTATATATTATATTTCTGTTAGAATTGACCTTGGTATTGTTATCACTGCATTTCTTTAATCATTTCTGCACAGCAGGATGGCTTTCCATTCACGTATTCTTTCATAGGTGTCTTGTAGTGAAGTTCATTTTGGTTTTGGTAGTAATGCTCCAGATGCAACAGAAGCTCTGCAATGTATGTAGTTTTGGTGTGGTACAGGCTTTGGAATATCCTGTTGCTATGAAAGTTGCTTCTAAGCAGTTACTGTCAGTGAAGGAGATTATACATTCAAATGTGATTTGAACATCAATAAACAGCGAGTACCTGGGATGACTTGAAAACCAGCAAACCATGACCTGTTATACTTTGGATGATTTCTGTTCTTTGTGCATTGATTTTAATGCATGGGTGAAACAGAGTGAGGTAAATAGGTATCAGTAGCTTAAACTAGGCAGGCTGATGAGTCGGTCCATTCTTAACTCAAATGCCTCTATACAAATGTAACAATTTCCCTATGCATGTAACATGGGGAAAAACTATAGGGCATGCATTCAGGTGACGTTATTACGAGGGCTTGCTACAGGCCAACTGATGACGCCCTCTGTTGACAGATAGAAACAACTTCACCTCCTCAAGCTCTGGTCCTCATGGAATACTTCAACCAGCCCAATACCTGTTGGAGATAAAATGCAACAGTGCATAAGCTACAAAGTTGTTTCCTAGGTTGCATTGATAACAATTTCCTTTGCTAAGTGATGAAGGAACCAATGAGAGAAGATGCCATGCTGTACCTTGTTCTAACCAACAGGGATGGCTTCATGAGAAATATAAAGCTTGAAGACTACTTTGGCTGGAGTTACTGTTGATATCAAGTTCAAGATCTTCGCAGCAGTGAGGAGGGAAGCACAGAAAGCTCACATCTCTGGATTCCAGGAAAGCAAGCATGAGACACAGGCTTGTGTGAACCTCATAAAGTTCAGCAAGCTCAAGCACAAAGTCCCACATCGGGGCCAGGGCAATCCCAAATATGAATGCAGAATGTCTGAATGTGACAGTATGCTTCCACCTTGTCCTCTTCTTTACAGACAGACCTGAGCTAGTACCAGCCCAACCACCATTCTGAATACTGAAATCAGCTAGGTTTTTGAAGAACTAGCATCTAGCTTAAAACCACGACCAGTATTAAATATGAGTCAGTCATTTGAACTGCATCAAAAGAAGTGGAGCCAGCAGGTCAAGAGAGCTGACTCTCCTATTCTATTCTGCTTTTGTGAGAACCCACCTACACTATAGGGTTCAGCTCTGGCTTCCCTAACATCAGAAAGTGTCCAGAAGCAAGTCCAGAAGAGGGCCACAAATACACTCAGAGGGCAGGAGCACTTCTCTTTGAAGTCAGGCTGAGAGAGCTATGAATGTTCAATACAGAGAAGAGTTTTTGACAAACCTCATAACAACTTTCTAGTACCAAAGGGAACCCTTCAGGAAAGCTGTGTAGAAACTGCAGGGACTATAGTGATAGGAGAAATGGTAATGGCCTTAAGCTAGAAGACAGTAGATTCAGATTAGATACTAAGAATAAATTGTTTATAGATTCATAGATTCATACACACATTAGGTTGGAAAGGACCTACAAGATCATCTAGTCCAACCATCTTCCTATCACCATCCCTACCCACTGAACTACTAAATCAAATCCCTTAGCACCTCATCTAAACGCTTCTAGAACAGCGCTAGGGATGGTGCCTCAACCACCTCCCTAGGCAGGCCATTCCAGTGCCTGACCACTCTTTCAGAGAAAAAATGTTTCCTCAGGTCTAATCTAAATCTTCCCCGGCGCAACTTGTGGCCATTACCTCTCGTCCTGTCATCATTTATCAGGGAGAAGAGGCCCACCCTCTCCTCACCACAACCCCCGTTCAAGAAGTGGTAGAGTGCAATAAGGTCTCCTCTGAGCCTCCTCTTCTCCAGATTAAACAATCCCAGCTCCCTCAGCCGCTCCTCATAAGACTTGTGCTCCAGACCCCTCACCAGTTTTGTTGCCCTTCTCTGAACACGCTCCAGGGCCTCAATGTCCTTCTTGTAGTGAGGGGCCCAAAACTGAACACAGTACTCGAGGTGCGGCTGGACCAGAGCTGAGTACAGGGGGATGATCACCTCCCTGCTCCTGCTGGCTACACTATTTCTAATACAGGCCAGGATGCTGTAGGCCTTCTTGGCCACCTGGGCACACTGCCGGCTCATGTTAAGCTGAGCATCAGCCAACACCCCCAGGTCCTTTTCCTCTCTACATTCTTCAAGCCATTCTGCCCCAAGCCTATAGCATTGCATGGGGTTATTGTGGCCAAAGTGCAGGACCCGGCACTTGGTCTTATTGAACCTCATCCCATTGAGCTCAGCCCAGCTGTTCAGCCTATCCAGATCCCTCTGAAGGGCCTCCCTACCCTCAGGCAGTTTGACACATCCTCCCAACTTGGCGTCATCTGCAAACTTACTGAGGGTACACTCAATCCCCTCGTCTAGGTCATCAATAAAGATATTAAACAAGATGGGCCCCAGTACCGACCCCTGGGGGACACCTCTCGTAACAGGACGCCACCTGGACTTAACTGCATTAACCACTACCCTCTGGGCACGGCCCTCCAGCCAGTTCTCCATCCAGAGAAGAGTGAACCTGTCCACACCACGGGCTGCCAGTTTCCTCAGGAGAATACTGTGGGAGACTGTGTCGAAGGCCTTGCTGAAGTCCAGGTAGACTACATCAACAGCCTTTCCCTCACCTACCAGTCTGGTCACCCAGTCATAGAAGGAGATGAGGTTGGACAAGCACGACCTGCCCTTGGTGAACCCGTGCTGGCTGGGTCTGATCCCCTGGTTGCCATGTACGTTCCGTGTGATCTCCCTTATGATCATCTGCTCCATAACTTTCCCTGATACCGAGGTCAGGCTGACAGGCCTGTAGTTCCCCGAGTCTTCCTTACGGCCTTTCTTGTAGATGGGAGTCACATCAGCAAGCCTCCAATCTTGTGGGACCTCTCCAGATAACCAGGAATGCTGATAGATGTCTTGGCAATCACCTCTGCCAGCTCCCTCAGCACCCTTGGGTGGATCTCATCTGGTCCCATGGACTTGTGGCAGTTCAGATGGAGAAGTAGTTCAGATGGAGTGCCTCACTATTTACAACAGTTACAAACAGTTTACAAACTGTGTTTACAACACTGAGGCACTGGAACTGGTTGTCCTGCCATTGAAAATGTTTGGATCCAGGTTGGATTGGGCTTTGAGCAACCTAGTCTGTTTGAAAGTGACCTTGCCATGGGGAGAAGGGTTGGAACTCTGTCGTTTTAAAGGTCACTTCCAATCCAAACTGTTCTATGACTCTGTGATGAAACCACTATTTTCCTTCCTAAGAAATCTTCACGGTTCTGATGAAAGGCAATGTGTATCTGGCTTATTAGAATATCTGCAATCAATTTACACAACTTTCACTATCTTTTTTGATTCAGAACATAAAATAGATGTCTTTGTTGAACTTTGAAAATAGGGGAGGCTTCGAATGTGATTCATTACAGTCATGGCTCTTTCAGCAGTGTAGTGTGGAAGTGCAGAAAATATTGTGGTTTACTGTGGAGTAACTGGAATATTCTACAGCCCTAACTTAATGGTTCTCTGCAGTTCTTAGTAAAACTGCTCTAGTCTGATATAATAGAATCGGTGAGGGCTTCCAATAAACAAAATACTAGGCTTCAATACAGACAGTAAAAAACTGTTTATTTTAAGGCTGAACATTAAATCAAGACCAACTTTACTTCAACTTCCGGACAACTGTTTGCTTGCAATCTAGAGTGTTTGTTGATATTTGATATTTTTCATCAATTGAATAGGAAGTTAGTTACCCAAAACTGCATTAAAAAATCTCAGATAAAATATTTTCACTGAGATAGGAGTGAAATAAACTGTCATCTTCTTATTTCTTGTGAAACTAAATAGCTTTCCAGTGACAGACTGCTGTTTGATTTGCCATATCAGTATCTTCCACTTAGGAAGAGCAAGGTATAACTGTGAGAAGTAAACTTCAAATATGTCTTCTTTGAAGATACCTCAGTGATTCCATAACTTTGTTAAGGAACGAAGTTAATCATCATAAATCTCTTTCAGTGAATATCCACTATCAATTAACAGATCTAATTAAAATTTGATCTATCTACTCTGGTAGAAGTTATCTCAGTTTCACTTTCCAAGAGTTTAATTACACTACAGAATCTGAAGCAAAAAATTTCTTTCTTTCTGCCTGTGTCTTTATCTGTACCTGTGCCTGAGCCCATGTTTCCACATCTGTTTATATGCATATTCTATGGAATGAAAAGTACCTTGTTAAAAAAAATGATAATAATAATAATAAATATAAAAGACTAGTTCCATTTCCGTTGTTGTCTCATTCAGGAAATGTTTCTATTCTTTTGATTATTAGACTCGTAACTTTAAATTGCATTTATTTATTTATTTATTTTTTGCTGAAGAAATCATGCTTACTCCAAAAGACTGTTTAACTGTACACATTTCTTTGTATCACACATGTGTCTGTGAAATTGTATAGAGACAGTTCAAGAACAGGAAACGCTAGAAGTGGTAACCATAAAGAAAATGTTCTCTTTTCATAAGAAAAGAAAAGATAGTTTTAATTTAGCTTAAATGTTTTGGATTTGCTTTAAGAACTCATACAGTATAATTGAATGCAGTAGCTATCTGTCTTCTGATTGAATTTTCAGTACTTGGAATCTGTTTACATTTTAAAATCTTATTTTTAGATTATGTAGTCTTCACAGAAACTGTGCAACTGGATGGGAGGTAGTCCAATTTACTTCTTACTATCAATAGTTATGGTGCTGTTTTGATTTTAGACGGAAGATTTTTGTAAATAAATTAGAATTTATCTAACAAGACATGAATAAATTATACAAAAGGATTTTATAAGAGCTCTCGTCATCTTAAATATGCATCACTTTAAGATGGAAGCAAATGATGATTGCATCTATGGACTGTTCATGCTGTTGGATTCGCTACCACAGTATTTTACTCTTTCAAAGATTTGTGATCTCATGCCCAAGATTTAGTTCCTGTTGACAACACTTCGCATAGTTTTTCATTTTTAGTAAGGATTTGTATTTATCAGCATCACAATTTTATCAGTAAAACTCAGTGTTCGAGTCTTACAGAACTGGATATTGAGTAAGTCAGAAGAGGATCTGAACTGCATATTTTGAATGATAAGGAAGCAGGAATATGTTTCTCTCTGGTGGAATTTGTGTAAGGTAAGAAAAAGAAAGCAATAGTTGCACTATCCTGTGGTCAATCTGAGATAATTTTCTATTACCTAGAGCAAGTAAAGTGCACTTCCTATTATGCAATGTCCCTGAATTTTAAAAGTGTTGTCTTATATTTCAGCACTGAAGTATGCTGTTTGTCTGGACTTCTCTGTGAAATTAGCTTTGAATCACAAGATTGGCAGACATAAATAGTTTTCTACCTAGCAAATTTTAAAGAAAAGCTCAGGTATTATCTTCTAGAAATTATATTTATATAACTGATAAATAACTGGACATTTCTTTAACTCTCTAGAAGACCCAGTGAGAAAATGTAACCAAGATAATTACGTACAATGGAATCCAGTCTAGCTGCAAAGTCGAGATTTATTGATACCTGTGAGACTAAATAGCCAAGTACAGGGAGCTTCTATTTTGCCTTGTGCAAGCTAGGAGATTTTGTCATCTAAATATTACATTTTCTTATACTAATACAGTGTAATCTACTCACCTGATAAGAGGTTTGAAAGCTAAGAAAGATTGTTGTGGGTTCACCCTGGTTGGCAGAGGACACCTATCCAGATGGTCCCTCACTACCAGTCCTCAACAAGATAGGAAGAAAGACTGAAAATTTGTTAGTCACCATCCTGGGCAAAACAGACTTGACTCAAGGAAGATTAATTGAATATATTTAAAATAACAATCTAACTGGATAGTGAGAATGATAAAACTGAAATATTTTCACCTCATCCTGCCACTATGTTCTTCCCTGTCGAGACTTCAATCCTTCATTCCCAGCTAATAGCAAGCAGTGTAGAGGGTCAGGGGTTGTGGTCAGCTCAGCACAGCTCCTTTCTGCTACTCCTTCCTCTTCACACTTCTTTCCTACTCCAGAGTTGGTCTGAGTTGTAGTCCTTGAAAATAAATCTATCCTTAGCTGATCCTCCTGTAATGTAGGTAACTGCTCTGTTATGATTTTCCCTATGGGATGTCGTACCTGGATCACCTACTCCCCCTCCTTCTTCTCTGACTTTCATGTTTGCAAAACAGTTCCCTGCAACTTTTTTGATCATTCCTATTTATGAGTGCAGCGTTTTACTCTTTGTAAAATCCATTTCCTAATGGCACCAGAAGCATGGGGCAGCCCCTACCTCACCTCACAGAGGAGCTCTGCAGCTTCCAGCCAGCAGCTGGGACGCTTGTACCAATTAGGACTGAGAATACAGTCAAAGAATCATAGAATGGCTTGTATTGGAAGGCACTCCACAGATCACCCAATTCCAAATCATTTGTCACAGAAAGGGCCACCAATCTTCAGATCTGGTACTAGACCAGGGTTCCCAGAGCCCCATCCAATCTGGTCTTGAACACCTCCAGAGATGGAGAATCCACAAACTCTCTGGACAGCCAATTCCAGCACCTCATCGCTCTCTCTTTGAAGAACTTCTCCCCAACATCCAATCTAAACCTTCCCTCCTTGACTTTAAAATCATTCCCCCTTGAACTGCCAAGGCTGAGGGACTTAATTACTTCTTTGCCTCCATTTTTAATAATAAGACTAATTGCTCCCTGGGCACACAGCCCCTTGTGTTGGAAGATAGGGATGGGGAGGAGAATAGGTCCTGTATAACACACAATGAGACCTGCTCCAAAAGCTGGACACTCCCTAGTCCATTGGGCCAGATGGACTGCACCCTAGAGTGCTGAGGGAGTTGGCAGATGTGTTTGCCAAGCCTCTTTCCATCATCCTTTGACAGTTCTGGCTAACCAGAGATGTCCCAGTGGGATGGAGACTGGCAAAAGTGACACCCTTCTTCAAAAAGGACCCCCCCAAAAAAATGATCCTGGTAGTTACAGACTTATCAGTCTCACCTTGGTGCCAGAGAAAGTTATGGAATGGTTAATCTCAGGAGACATCATGGATCAATTAAAGGTCAACCACGGCATCAGGTCTAGTCAGCATGAGTTCATGAATGGTAGATGCTGTTTGAGAAACCAGACTTCATTTTATAACAAGGTAACCTGCACAGTGGATGAAGGTGAGGGTGTCAGTGTGGTCTACCTAGACTTCAGTAAAGTTTTTGACAGTGTCCTTTGCCATGGATTGGAGTCAGGAGTTGGAGCTGGTGATCCTTTTGGGTCCCTTCCACAGGGACACTTGTGAGGCCTTACCTCGAGTACTGTGTTCAGTTTTGGGCACTTCAGTACAGGAAGGACATTGAGGTGCTGGAGCAGGTGCAAAGAAGGGTAACAAGCCTTGTGAAAGGCTTGGAGTCTATCCTCTGAGAAGCGACTGAAGGAACTGGGGTTGTTAAGTCTGGGGAAGAGGAGGATGAGGGGATACCTTACTGCTCTCTTTAAATACCTGAAAGGTGATTGCAGTGAAAGCAGGCTTGGTCTCTTCTCACTGGAGACAAGTGATTGGACAAGGGGAAATGACCTCAAGTTACACCAGGGGAGTTTTAGATTGGATATCAGGAAGAACTTCTTTATAGAAGGGGTTGTTAAACACTGGAATGGGCTCCCCAGGAAGGTGGTTGAGTCACCATCCCTGAACATGTTTAAAATCTTTTTGAATATAATGATCAGTGACATGATTTAGTGGTGGGTTGTTAGAGTAGTATGGTTTGTATGCAGTTGAATTTGATAATCTTTAAGGTCTTTTCCAATGTGAGCAATTCTATGGTTCTTGATTCCATCACTACCTACCTGAGTAAAAAGTTGTTTTCCCTCCTTTTTTTAGTCTCCTTTTAAATATGGGAGGGCTGCAATGAGGTCTCTGTGCAGCCTTCTCTTCAAGCTAAAAAAGCCCAACTCCCTCAGTCTGTACTTGTAGAGGAGGAGCTTTATCTTTGTGACCTTCTTCTGGATACTCTTTAACAGCTCCATGTCTTTCCTGTACTGGGGGCCTCAGATCTGAATACACCAGATGGGACATCACACGGGCAGATTAGAGTGGGACAATCACCTCAATGTCCCTGCTGGCCATCCCTCTTCTGATGGAGCCCAGAATATCATCGGCCTTCCAAGCTGTAGGAGCTTACTGTCTCATGTTGTTTTTCATTCACCACGACCCCCAGGTATTTCTCTGTGGGGCTACTCTCAAGGAGTTCTTCAAGTCTGTCTTGGATTTTCAGAACTCAAATTTCTAAATGATCAAAGGTCTGTCTGCTCTTCACTTTCCTGTCTTTACCAACTCCCTTCTTAAAAACAGACAATCTAAATTACACAAATGAAGCCAGGTTCCACAGGGCAGTGTAAGGACTAACACCGACTGGTGGGAAAATATTAGCATGTCATAAGGAAAGACCATTTGGAAGATCCGAGTCCACTGCAGACACACAACTTAGGTACAGTGCCCAGTGTGTGACAAGTGAAGTATGGGATGCTGTGGTGCCTGTGATAGTTCTATATGTGTCAGTGTGGTGTGTTCTGTCTCTTCAATGTATCAACAAAATGATGCTGAAATAGTGCTTATTGCTCCCATTAGTTATTCCTCTGTCCTTGTCAATCTTGTAATTACCCCTGTTAAGCTACTCTATGTAGCATTATTTATATGTGGTAAAGAGAATTGTTAGGAAACTGAGAGTCACTTGCAAGAGAGAATATACTGTCCATCTCTCTGGATGTTATTGCTCAGCAAAGGTCACTGTTTCAGCCTGTAAGGGTAATAGTCTTCCCCATAAACATAGAACTCTGATCTCTGGGTATTTCATTATATCCTGTAAGTAATTTCTCTGACCTGCACGTTTTTCAGCTTTCTTCAGACACCCACCGTTGAGAATCCTAAAATATTAGCAGCCATCTTGAAAAAAAAAATATTGTGTTTTTTTGAGCATTTCACTGACATTAGGTATTTTGTCTGAGTTGGCACATTATCTCCTCCTTGGATAGCAAGAACTTTTTAACATTTAATTTCCATATAGTCATTCATTTAAAACTCTGTATTACACTGTTCTAGTTAATAAGAATTTATTGGCTACATTTTCGCAGACTGCCTAAAACAGCCAAGCAAACCTTCTGTAACCTAAGTTATATGCTAATGAAGAAGGCTCCTTCACTTTGCCTTCTAAATTAAATTTACCAGGAAGATAATTCAGCAGTGCTAAATCCTGACTTTTTTGAATTGAGGCTATCTCTTTCAAAGAGGAACTAACCTTTAACTAACACACTTCATTCTGCTTGTCCTCTTTCTACCCTGGAAAAGGAATACCTCATTCACCATAGTTAAGACCAGGATAATTCTCTTTTGTATAGGTTCTTTTGCAACTGAAGCTGTTCATCCATGAAATGTTAATTTCTTCCCTGCCAGATTCTGCATACCAGCTAACCATACAAAGGATGTAACCATACAGAAATGTTGTCAGCCTTTTTATGGCTTCTAGAATACATCCTTGGTATAGGTTACATGCAGACTAAATTGTTTATCATAATTCTTGCCCTCATGGAGAAAAACATTCTAATTTGGTTTTAAAGTCCAGATTAATTTAATCTGGGAACACAAGTACCATTAAACATTAATGACTATAGTATCGTTACCCTATGGTGGGATTATTATAGGATTGAATTAAGGTTTTCATTACCTAAGGATAACCATAGCTCATATTTTCAGATTTGTATTACTTTTAATAGTGTATCAATGTTTCCTGGGCTTGTAAAATTCTGGAGAGAAATATGACTATAGTTTTAGTGTTTTACTCTAGAACTCTGAAAACTCTGAGTATTGATTTTTCAGAGAAATAGAAACCTTAGGTTTTAAATAGCTAGACTTGGTTTACCAAGCAGACAGGAATAAAATTTGCATTCACAATTTCTCTTAAAGCCTAACAGGTAGTTGGCACCTGTGAAATAACATACAGGAGTGTTTGGGTGCTGCGTTCCTAGATGTTGCCATCTGTTAGCAGCAGCAGCTGCCTGGAAAGGAGGTGGACAGAGAGTTTGCTGGTGTGAGTGCAAGTGATACGACAAATAGAATACTTGGGCTTGTTTTCCCTTGAGTGCACATGGAATGATGTAGATGGCTATGTAGATTGATTTAAATCCCAGAAGGGTGTCTGAAAAGAATTCTCCCAGCTAAACTGCTTGTCTGGTTGAGAGGAAGGGGTGATCTCTGAGTGGTACTTGAAGCCCTTTCTCTCAGCATTATTGCTACAGAGTGTTTATTAACGAAATGTGCCTCATTGCTGTTAAAATTAGCATGCTTACACATGCATTTGAAATTCATGCTCTCCCTGAGGGAAAGGAGATAGAATTACGTGATATGTGCAAACAGGGATTAATTTAATCTTCAGCCAAATCCACACATTGCTGTGCAAGTGAGGTTTGCATAGGATTATGAAGGCAATATAATTAGATACAGTTAGACATCTTGTTTTTGAAGCTACATATATTTCTTCCTTCCCCCCCCCCCCCTTTCTAAATATTAATTCATCGTATCTTCTGATTCAACAATAAAAGAGATTAAGAACAAAATCAAGTTTGCATTATATCGCACATACAACAGGAAAAAAAAGCTGTTTGGTATCTGAGAAAGGGAGTAGATTTGATGTAATGCTAAAGGACACCTCAATCCTCTCTGTAAAATGGCAATGCCCAGAGACATATGTTGCAACATTGTTCATAACTTGGGACATCTTTCTCATTTTGATTCCCAGCACAGTTCATCACTGGATTGAATAACATTTCTTCTTTAACAGCACATGAACAAAAGACTGAAGGAATGAAAAAAGCCTAAACAAAATCATTCCTTCCACTCCCTGCCAAAACAGAAAGAGCAAATTCACCCTTTATGAGTTGCAACATGCAGAAAATGATATGATGGAGTCTTGTGGGCTACCATTTCTATCTTAATTTTAAGCTATGAATTTCTTGCTTTTTATTTTTCCTAATTATAGTGAAATAAATCTGATTTTGATCCAATTTGGAATTATAGTTATTGCAAATTTTAAGCAAATGAATTTCATTAATCTTACACAAAATTCTTCAGAATTCAAACATACAAATGAAAACTCTGTGATATCTAAATTGCAGAAAAAGCCAAGCATTAAAAATAAAAATTAACACTAGCCTATTGCACTCCACTCTTAGACATAAAAAGTATCATTTTTTAATTTGTAGAACTATTGTATCATCTTCTAGAGTAGTATGACTGTTGTTAGTAAGAGAAACTTGAGTTCTCCTGAATTATCTTGAAAAAAGTTATTAATCATTTTTGTTTTATGTGCAGTTTCAGAGTACCAACATGCTAGCTCCTGGCACTTGTGAGCTGAGATATAGATAATTAGAAAAAATCAGTTTGTGACAAGAAAATTCTAATTAAAGATAAACAGAGAAATTAAAAATTAAACAATTTACTTTCTCTGTTTTTCATGTGTAGGTTGCATAATGTATTGACAATATGTGCTTTAAAGAAAAGAAATTTATGTAGACTGGGAAAGTACCATGAGATCATATGGAACATTTATTAATAAATACAGTGAAAGCGAAGAATTGTAGAAGAGCTGTATGATGAATAAGGATATGTTAAAAAACAGATAATGGCTGGAGTTATTTCTGTTAGTAGTGAAGTTGGTCATAGGATGAATTTTGCTTGTTATTTTCACATATATGAAGTGGAAATATCCATAGGAACAATTAAGGTGTAAATCTGGACACAGCTTGAATTTTGTGGAGGACTGGGATAATATGGACAATCACTAAATCACCAAGGTTGGAAAAGACCTATGTGGTCGACCAGTTTAACCATACACATATCATCAATATTTATCACTAAACTGTGTTCCTCAACACAATGTCTAAACATTCCCTGAACACCTCCAAGGTCGGTGACTCCACCACTTCCCTGGGCAGCCCATTCCAGCACCTGATCACTCTTTTGTAGAAGCATTTCCTAACATCCAGCCCGAATCTCCCCTGGTGCAACTTGAAGCCATTACCTCTTGTCTTATCCCTATTTACAAGAGAGAAGAAGTCAACCTCCAGCTCACTACAACCTCCCTTCTGGCAGTTATAGAGACCAATATGGTCTCCCCTGAGCCTCCTATTCTGACTGAACAAGCCCAGCTTCCTCAGCCATTTCTCATAAGGCCTGAAGCAGTCTGCAGATGACAGAACTTCTGAATGAGATGAAATTAAGTAGTAAAAAATGCAAACTTCTGTTCTTTGTGACTAATAAAACTATATTACAGACGCCGAAAGCTCACCAGTTAGAAATGTCAGAGAAGAAAGCACAGTTACATTAATCAAATGCAGAATGATTGAACTGCTGATATGAAAATGGCAAATGCAGTACTAAGCTGCCTCAGATAAGGTAGTCTTAGGAAAGACATAGAAGAAATAAAATCTAACCACAACATACTGTGGAGATGTAATTTTAAATACTGTATTCAAAGAAGACTAATTCAGTCTCAATTAATGACCAAGAAGAGAATCTATTAGAATCTAAAAGTGCATGGCTTGTGTAGGCTAGCAAAACAATGACTAAGAAGGGAGGTAACAGATGTTTCTGAATACAATGGGAGGGATAAATAAATAAAGAATAAATTAAAACTGGAACTTTTGAAACCTCCAGGGGAACAATAAATGATCTTTCAGTGAAAGTAGTGAGGACTAGATGCAAACTTTTTTTTTTTTTTAATAAAATGTTAAAAATAATAATAAATAGTCATAAGAATAAGTAAGTAATAAGTAATAGTCATAAGTAATAAGAATAGTAATTCTGAAATATGGATTGTTATTTCCTGTGATATCAAAGGACTTAAATGCATGACCTAGGAAATCTTCTCCTGTCCATTGTTTCTGCACTGTGCAAACATGACAGGTAAAATGAGTATTCCCTCTCTGGTCTGTTTTAATGTAAGTAACAAGGAACATGCAACTATTGTCAACAGCAGGTACACAGTCTATTATTTAATCTATTACAACACTACTCTAGAAAGAAGATTTACAAAATAAATCAGTGATAATAAACTTTTATTTAAAAATATTTGTTAATAACATTAATTAATGAATAAATATTTTATTTAAAAGAATAAGAAAAAAGAAAATATAAAAAACATTACCCCCAAAACTTTCACCTTCATAGTAAGAAAATAAAAAGAAAAACAAATAAATATATGTAGGCTTTTCTTATGTCTGACTGCTCCTCATTAAGAGGACTGTAGCCCAGCTTTCTGCAGATGTGAAATTTATTAAATGACCCAACACAGAGAAAGGACTAGAGTGCATTCCTATTGCATGATCTGCCACTTACTCTGAACAATGTTTCTGAGATTTTGCTGATTCTGTATTTTGTCCCACATATGTCCCATACATGCTTACACATGTTGAATACAGCTCTCAAGCTTAAATAAATAAACTAAAAACTCCCATCAATGTTTTTAGAGACAGAACACACATCTGTCAGTGGAAGGCTTTTCAGCTTTGATTATTGCTTTTTATAAACAAGAATATCTCCTTTTTTCTGAAAGTGTTTTTCTCTGAGGTTGGCTGTTGCCACTGAGAAATTGACTTTGAATATAATTTCATCTCTAACAGTCATTCAGCATCTCAAACTTGTATGCAATGTCTTGAGACAGTAGCCAAAGGCTATAAGAGATCATATGAGACCATAAGAAGCAGTGAAGTAAATAAGAAACTTTCAACTAACAATAAGCTTTGATTGGACTTAATTCATGACGACCTATGATTTAATGTTAGTTGCATGTTTCTTAAGGTTTATCTTCATGAAGACTTTGAATGATATCTCAGCCTACAGAGCAGTCACTTCTGCAGGTTAGTTATTGTTGATCAAGCCTGCATAATTCTGAAGTTGTTTAATACTGTTTTCTCCTAAATAATGTGTTCCCCTGAGTTCATCCTCATGTGGATGCAACACCCCTCATTTGCGCTGCTGCACTTTCCTGTTTTGCTTCATTGCAGTTCACTGTCTTGCACCCCAGGCAAAATCGTAGCTTATCCTCCCATACCATCACGAAAGGTATAGCCCTTTGACTTGTTACAGTGTGTCCTGGCCTCAACTGTTGAAACTGTTTAAGCTTTGTTTCAATAGCAAAGATGATAATTCTATATTTATCTTTTCACTGTTGCCATGTCACCTCTACTTTTATTTTTATTTTTATTTTTTATCTTTCTGGTCTTCCTTGGGGAAGGATTGTATGATCTCTGGAGGTGATAAGTTAGACAGATGGAGTGTCAGCACAGCATCTGTCGTAAGAAAATTAGCACAGAAGATATACACTGGCTCTGGGACTCCAACTTCATTTTTGAAGTGTTTTTGCACTTCTTACGGTGTGTTGCAGACACAACAGTGTCTTTACTGTACTTTAAAAAACTGCATCACATAAAAACAGATCTTTTATTTTTCCCTCAAAATTTGTTGTTACTAAAAAAATGTTGTCACTAAAGATCGAAGTACTTAGTATCTTCCTCAGCAAATACTTTTTTGCTAGAATTTTGCACTGTATATGAGAATCTCAGATTACCTGTGGTTTTGTGAGATAAGCCTGAACTGTTGTATGTAAGCTTGTAATGCTGTGATTTTACTTATTTCTCTCTTTAGAGTGCAACATTGTCTTTCTGATATTATCATCTAGGATACGTGTTTAGTATAGTATTCTAATATCATGTACAGATAGGGATGTCTTTCCAACTAAATTATAGGTAGGTGACAATGAGGGAACAGGAGAGTTTGTCAAAATGAGTGCATACTGAAGAACTCTGCCTGTTACTCAATATCTTACTCAGATTTCTTCAGGTACACTAATGAAAGTGATACTGATGTTGGAAAACACCCAGCTTGGTCCCGTACCAAATTGACATATTCTAAATTAAATAGATTTTGACCTCATCAAGTGTGAATGATGGAAAACTTTATTATGTTTTCCATTTTCAACTTTTTTTTTTTTTGTAGGCTTAGATGTTACACTAAAAATACCAGCAGACCTCCTGAAGGCAGGAAGTGAGACTCATTTCAATTTCAAAGTACATTAATTCTGAGTGAAATCAAACTTATTCTCACATTTATTAAAGCAAGCAAGTCCATGTGAAAAATTGCAGATTTTTAATAAGGACACTTTCAGTGGTTCCATTCCATTCTGACAAACTCATAAATCAATTGCTGTCTTTCAGCCATTACAGATTTATCAGTTCATGTAAGTAACTATGACAGCTGAATCCTGCTGAAATCCAGAGAGTAATATCTCTGTTACCATGATAAATGCAAGTTGCTCTGAAAGATGCACTGTTAGGTTTGTTGGGGCTATCAGACTTCTTGTTTTGTTTTGCATTGCTTTAAGAATGATCTTGGCTATAGGAAACAAAAGGAAAAACCTGCCCTAAAAGTATGTTTTGCATCCCATCACACTCAAAACACCTGTCAGTGTTAAGCAGATTTTCATCATGAAAATATTACTCTATTTCATTTAATGCTTCAAATTATGAGAAAAAAAAATAATAACATTCAAGGAATGTGCATCTGTAGAGCTCACCAACTTTGTAACTTGCAGACTTCATTTACCCATAGAGATGACTGTATTTTCTGACTACTGTAAGGCTAATCATATTCATTAATGGCTAGCTGTGATTCACTGCAGTATGGACAGTATTCTGTACTTACACTCTCCATGGGCTAATTAAAAATATCAAATTTGATGGACATTGCCTTGCTGTTTGTTTTGTTGGATTGTAAGTTATGAGAATGCTTCTAGAAAAATATGTGTTTACTGCAGCAGGAAAGCATGTAGAAAACAAGTTAATGGAGGGCAACTGGGTTAATAAGAAGATTTAAAGTCCATAGTTTTGCACTGTCAAAACTCTTCTGAAAGTGAATTTTGGGACAGTAGATACAGAAGAGTGATTTTATTTGAATGTTTCAAAATTTGAGTATTCAAACACAAATCACTTTTTAAGGCTACTGAATAGATATTTAGGAACATTCAATAGTACTAATTTGTGTCTATTATTTCTTACTGCCACTCATGTAGCTCCGTAATTGAATTGCTTAGTAACAGTTTCCACTCTTCAGTTCTAATGATGTCCTTCATAATCTTTTTAATGCGGTGCCTGAACTTTAGAAATGTTGTTTGCTGCCAAATGTCAGTTCATTGCTAGTTGAAGCAATGGAAACCCTGATTTTAACCATTTTGCTAGATTAAATTGGTGTGGACCAATAAGATTGCAAAACCCTTCACTCTTGTTTCTTGTTTATCAAGAAAAAATGTGAATAAAATAAGTCCAATTAAAAGAACACTTCTGGCCCAATCCCTCACTGATTCCAAGGCTAACCAGAGTCCTCCTAGTAAATGCGGGGAAAGAAGAATCCAAATAGGCACCTTACACTCCAGCAGAAAAGTGAAAACAAAACTCATCCCCTAAAACTCTTTCAAACTGAATATCACCTGATCCACCTCAAAACAATTTCATACAGAATGTAGCCTTTTAGCAAAGATGCAAACATGTCAAACATGAATTCATAATTATAAGCTGATGCAGACTTGAAATCAAAATTGCAGTTTCTACCTAGATCAACTATTTACCTGTTTAGCCTTTATGGAAATATATATATATATATATATTTATATTATATGTATTATATTATTATATATAAATATAAATATATTAAGCAAACAAAGAAACAAAACCACTTCATTGTGATTTGTGGTCACAACAAACTTTATGGCCTGAAAACATACTGCAGTGGTATTTGCATTACTATGGCCATAATGATATAGTAAGTCCCTATTTAAATAGGCAAATTTTTAAAAGCAATTGTAATGTTGTTGGGTTTGTTTGTTTGTTTGTCTGTTTTTCAGAAAAAAACTACTTTGAAGCTGGAGGGCTGTGTAATTATTGAAGGCTATCATGTATCTAATGTTGTCCATATGATGACTGCTTTCAAACCATTTGTATAAAACTGAACTTTGCTGAAATGCTGAGAAACTACAGACTATGCCAAATGTAGCTACTCCAGGCACTATTAAAAGCTTTCTCCTATCACAGAAATAACTGTGCCTCAGTGTTTTTGAATTGGTTCTTAAGGTGTGAAGAAAACCTATTTTTTTGTCTCCAAGGTTCCAACTATAGCTAGTATAAGCACTTGGCCAGTCTTTTACCTCCACCTTCATCCAAATGGTTTCTAAGCTCCTGCAGAAAGACATGGGGTTCTGCTCTGCTGCTCAGTTGGAGGATGAGAGGAAGAGCCTCCCTAAAAATGAGAGCTGACTATCTGAAAGGAATGCAGAAGAAAGCAGAAATCTCCTGGAGAAGAACTATGAAATATTTAGTAGGTAGAATAAAAGCAAAAAGCTGAAAAGCAATAAAATCACATAGATTTACTTTTTTATGTAGTTCAAACATAATGAGTAAATTAATCACCTGTAAGCTTAGCTTTGTCCTTGACACTCAGCTATATGAAAAGATCTCAGAAATGTGAGAACATTTGGTTGAACAGCCATGCCTCGAACCCTTGTTTAGGTTTGTCTTCTTGGAGCGCTTACCACTGCAGAGTGCTCAGGAAATTTGGATACATTTTAAAAGTGGTTCTAAAATTACCCTGAACGTCAAAACAGCCAAAACACTATGCTATAGTTTAAGAAACTTTACCACGAAAACTTCCATCTCGTGCTCTTGTGTGCCATCAAGTAAACAGACATCTCAGAGCGCTGCTTCATTCCTCTAACTTGGATCAGAGTGAACATGAGCTTTGGATATCAACATGATTAGACTCTTTTCCTCAGACTTCGTACACACTGTCACAGTACTTCATTGTGAACCATCACTTTTGCACCTGAGGACCAATGATTTTCTACATAAGCAATATGCATGAGCTTCACTGGCCATGGATACCAAAAAGGAGAGGATGCTTGTCCTGATCTCTGATTGATAAGGGAATTTTGCAGCTACTCTGGTTAACACATATTGTACTTGCAGGCCTTGTAGAAGTCTGAGTGCAAATTTAAGCTGCCACTTTTTCCAAACTGCAGCACGGCTATGTAAACATGACCCATGGTCAAATAAGAGACCATCCACCTGTGCTGCTTCTTTAAAAAGCAACATACTTAACCACTTGACATTTCTGTTTCCAGACTGTGGTTTGCTTTGGCTGTCTTTTTTGATTCTAGGCTTATGCAAGTCACTGATCAAATATGTCCTTGCTCCTGACAGAATTATATGGTGTGAAAAAGATGAAATAGCAATCTCAGAGGAAATACTGGTGAATGATACAAAGGGAAAAACTTGTAAGCCTTGAAAACTGTCTCTCTAACATCCAGAATATTCTCATAATATCTTAGTGAAATAATGAAAAATTGGGTGCAAATCTCCTTAAAACCTTGTGATACACAACTGAAAAAAAGATGTGTGAGAAGGAGATGCTGGCAACACTTCTTACAAACACTGAACTCTATTTGCTTAGATTTGAATGCCTATATAGGATACCGTGTCAAGCAGTTTTTTTATTTCTGTTTTGTTGTTTCTGTTTTTTGTTTTGTTTTGTTTTTTGTTTTGTTTTTGTTTTAAATATATTCCTGCACTGCATAGCCTTCAGATATATGATTAGTTATGTGATTAGGCAATTTAGCAAAACATGCAATAAGCAAACATATGCCAGCATGTATTAACTATTCACAGTAATAAAAATTCCATGTAAAAAGTATTATTCTCATGGCAAAAAAATAAAAATAAAAAAAATCATCTAGCCATACACACACGCACAAATGTATCCAAGGAAAATGAGTAGCTCAGTTCCATCTGGAGAACAGTATCCTTTGGAACTGTTATATTCTGCTATTGTTAACTTAATAGATGGCAACTGAGAAATTTAAGAGATTTTTGTTCCAAGCACAGTAGTTCAGTTAGCATTATTAATGATTAACAAATTATTGTTTCTTTAAGCCTTAACGTTTCTGACAGTATTCAGCCTTGTGCATTGTATCACTTCAGTGCCTGGTAATTGGTTTTGTAAAGGTTTCCACTTGAAGATAAGAATCTTATATTTATTTGCTGGTACATTTTCCCAGTTTTTAAGAAAATAAATTTCAAAATGAAGTTCCACCCTGCCTCAGTTACCTGAGGTATTTGTATCTGGATGCCTCACAGACTCTTAGGAATAAATACTTTTGTGCTGCTGGCTATACTTTTTGAAACTTTAAATCTTCAGTGACACTAAAGGTAAATTATTTGAGGATTTGAGCTTTTACAGGGATAAGTGATGCAAGTCTTAATTTTTAAGTACATTTCTTCAGACTGAAATCTGTCATTCTGCGTTAGGCTCCCCATACATGTAAAGAAAGAGGGCTTCCTAAAATGGTTTACATAATGAGTTGTATGCTCGGAAGGACTCTGTCTGAAGTGACATTAAGAAGTGCCATGATTACTACAAAAACTCTTTTGCCCTCTGGGAATCAGATGCGCCTCTGTAGACTGTATAGAAATGTCACTTCTTGTCTTCCAAAGAACAATCTCAGTGCCTCTTTTCTTTTAAAATATTCAATTAAGCAATGAACAAAACTAATATCCTACTTTCAGAACAGCAGTGTGTTTATCAGTTCATTTGTGATAGAAGAAACTGAACTGAAAGTATTTCGTCCAAGAGAGCAGTTTGGTTCCAACTTTGAAACCCTTTTGAGCTGGACAATCGCAGATGCATAAACAGAATATTGTGTACCTATACTCATCAGATATTTCAATAGCATGTTTCATTTTCTTTAAAAACAGTTCTATTATATTCCAACATAAAAATTGCAGCATTTTCTTAGCAAATTTAACAGAGTGTATACCTATATAAAGACGTAGTTGCACTTGCATCACTTTAATCTTTGACATAGATTTAATCTCAAGGATTAGTGAATGTTTTAGAGGGAATATTGTATTGGCAAACTGAATTTTTTTGGAGATAATAAAATCAAATACCAGAATCTTACAGGAACAAATAAACTGTCTTCCTCTGCCTCTCCAAAACAATACCACAGGCCTTAAAATTAGTGTCTGTTACAGGAATTGTTCTTTCTATTGGCTCCACATCTTAACTAACAACCTGAACACATTTTGTTGTGTTGTTTTATGATACAAATGTGCATGGGAACTTCTTCAAAGCGAGAGTAGCAGAGTACTGGCACAGGCTGCACAGAGAGGTGGTGGAGTCTCCTTCCTGAGAGACATTCATGACCTGCCTGGACGCCTACCTGTGCTACCTGGGCTAGGGAGCTGCTTTGGTAGGGGGGTTGGGCTAGATGATCTCCAGAGGTCCTTCCAAACCCTACAATTCTGTGATTCTTTGATACACTGTCAGAAAATTTGGCCTATGGTCAAATTACAATTTTACAAAATTACTTACATTAATTCTCTGATTTCAAATGAGTGGAAAACATTGAAGCAGTGCAAAAACTGAATTAAAAGCCAGGATAAAAGAAGTGTGTGTTGTAGCTCCAAAAGGAATATTTTAATAGATTTTGCACCTTATATCCATTTCAACTAAATGTCCTCTGTCTGATAAGATTCAGCACAGGATTTATATACTAGCATAGCAGGGATTCCCATGGTTTGGGTAATGTTAAACTTTCTCACTGACTATTATCAATTTAAAATTATTGTGATTAGTTTGAGATGGCTGCAAAAATCTGCAAGTGGCATACATCTGTGTGTCTTCTCTGTCTTCTTACTCTAGCGCTGCCTCCATTGTGGAAACATCATGTATAGGTTGTGTTGGTAAACTTTGCTTGAAAATACAAGTCTAGGCTTCATGTTGAGAAGGACAAATATCTGCCATCTTACTATGCAGTGTTTTATGCTGATTGCAAATGCAGGAGAGGAGTTAGAGAGGAAAGCCCCCAGCTGAGAACTCGCATCTGCAATGTATAGCAAGACATCTGGACTGCAGATGTAATCACTTAACTTTTCAATTATTTTTCATGAACTGCAAAATAGTCCTGATACTTGTACAGCCACAAATAAAAACTGAGATTTGAAAGTGATTCTGTGTTACATAGAGGGAGCTTTATGTTCTTGTAAGAAAAGAAAGTCATAATTTTCAGACTAACAAACCTTTGCTGGATCAAAATTGCTATGAGCATTAAAAATTCCCACTAATTATAAACTATATTCTGCACAAATATTATACAGACCTCCAGTATTTTTACAGTGCTTTATAGTCTCATAATGTCTCTGGTAGGGGCTATTAAAGATTATGCGATAAAGAATGACACCAGTGCTAGAGGAAGCCCAAGAAGGGGACACAATTATGAACTCTTATGCTAGACCGTCTTTTCAGGGCAGAGAACACATAGGCTGTTCATAAAATGATTTTATATTTGTTCAGTTAAAGAAATGGCAATATAGATTCATAAGCCTGATAAGCATATCTCTGCACAAGAAGATGTAACAAGCAGAAGGAAGAAATGGAATTTCTTTTTACTGATTTTAACACAGACATATAGCTGTGTTTCTTAGTTTTGGGGTAAAATGAAGTCTGGTTTCATAGTTTGTGGTTAAAATGAACAGCACTGAGAAGTCTACTTTCTCTGCTACAACTCTGGACTTAGATATAGAACATAACTGTATTGTTCTGCACTGCCTAAGTGAAGTGCTTCTGCTTATGTCCAAGGAGAGATAAAGGGTGGGAAGCTCCACTATCTAACACTCAAGCAGCATGTGTACAGGAGATTTCATGCAGCAAGTTTAAATGCTGTCAGTGTAATCCCCTAAGTTCTTTTTTGCATTTGATGATTCATGTGATTAAGGGGGGTAGCTATAGCTAAATAGATAGATAGATAGGGTTGTTTGCACATAATAATAGTGCATGAGCAAAAAGCAAATTAGCTAATGATTCTTGTTTTCATGTTCTTAAGGTACAGAGATACAGATACACTGAATGAACTGAAATTGAAGGTAATACAGAAATTGCTCTTCCATAAATCACATAATTTTTATTTCCTACTCACTGTCCACTATTATGACCGCATATTCCATGATTAAGATAATCCTACAGTATAAATAGTTCCTGGCACTTAAAGCATTTAATAAATAGACAAATGGAAGAGAATGAAATACTGAGCTTATCTACTTTAAAAATATTTTGTCTTTATTTGTTTATTTATTTAAGAACTACAAAATCTATGGATGAATGTAAAGTAATGAATGTGTTAAAAGAAGTAATCTCAGCTAAAGAAATCATTGTCGCAGGAAGTGCTAGGGGAAATGTTATGGCAAATGATTTTCCATGTACTAATTCTATTTTCAATGTTTTCATGTTCATTTTTACAAAGATTAATGTAAACACTGTCACATTTTTTATAGATGTTCATGCATTAGTAATTGTCCCTCTTTTTTTTTCTTTCTCTCTTTCTTTTTCTCTTACATTTTCTCTGTATTATCTTGGGCAAGAAAGCTTATTTCATGTTCCAGTCAAGAAACACTGGCAGGAGTTTTGTAACTAAAATAGCTATTGATGTTTAATAATGATCAGCGGTAAATAACAATAAAGAGGAAGTTCAGCCTGCAGCTGTATGACTGGCTGATGTCAATTTGTGTGGATTAAGTGAATGAGGCAAATGGAATTGAACACTGTGAATGGATAATTGTCTCTCACAGCAACTTAAATATTGGGGAACTGTAAGTAAAATAATAGAAAATAAATTTTCAAAACAGGAAACAATTTTCCAGTCACATAGTTTAACTCCACTGCCACTGATGCTATTATATGAAGGATTAATCTTTCAAAATCAATAAATAAATGAGGGTGGTTTTGTGGATCAGTGGAAGAACTACCTGCACCTAAATCCAGCATTTCGATTTTCTCTTGCTACAGGCATTTTTTTTTTCTGTGTATGCTGAAGATAGTTCACTTAGAACTAGGCTATATGAGCAGAATAAATTGGGGATATAGTTCCGGTGGTATAAACAAACTTATTGATAAACTTCCATAGGGTAAGTATGATAGTTATGTATAGGAGGAAAAAACTAAATGTGTTTTATTGCAGTAAGAACTAAATTCAGGAACAAACTGTGTCCTCAATAATTAAGAAAATTATGATAGGAGGAGCTCAAACTAGTATGACATACTTTCTGAGAGGGTCAGAAGATATTAAGACACATTTACCTTCAAATATTCAGTCAGGAAATGAATTAATCTTCTCTGAATTAAAAACTTCATATGTCAGTTAAAGCTCTTTTTTGTTGAGAATAAGTTCATATGTTAACACGGGAATTTTGAGTGCCCATCACATCTAAATGACATGAAATCATCTGAAGATCTTTCTGTTACTAAGGTCAGTGAAGAAAATGCTGTTATTTCCCCTTTGTTTTTCTACTCTTTTTATCTGCTGCTGTCTTCCTGTCTTGTGTTTCTCAGTTATTCTGAGATTATTGACTTCAGATGACATCTTCTGATTAACAGTGACTGAAAATCCAGATCCTTTGTGAGTGTACTGAACCAGTTTGCTGCCACTCAGGCTTGGTGATGTTAGTTGGAGGTCTCTCCGGCCAAATAATGGTTTGATGTACAAGTGTATAGACATATTTAGCACAGGCTGAATCTGTCTGAACCAAGTAGTTCTTGGGATGACATGATTTTCAGAACAGGATTAGGCCTATTGAAGCCAATTCCACATATTTAATTTGACTGTCCAGGGATGTCTGAAGAGATTTATTCTCTAGTGGTTTTCAAAAGCTTGCTAAATGTCTTTTTGCATTTTATATTATTGTCTTTTATACATTTTGGAAAATGTTATCTCCATTCTACTTAACTCATTTGTCTACCTAGAGAGTACATATTCCTGTTAATGAAATAATTTTGTCATAGCTTCACAGGGTCAATTGAAGGTTGTTATCATGCTATCATTACCATGATAGTAAGTGACAGTGATTCAGGAAGCCTGGCTTCTATTTTGATCTATTCTGATGATTTCTTTTGTCATTTAGGCTTTCTGAGATTTGGTGAGGATGTTGTGATCTGCAGGTAAGAGGCTTGGTTTAATCAAAACTGTTACTCTTTGGTGTAAGCTAACATAGTTCCTGCTGTAAATATAATACTACTACATATAAATGTATTTTAAATACCTACTTTCTCCTGCTTTGTGTTCTGAAAATTGCACACCAATATCTTGTTTTTATTGATCAATTTATAACAACAGCTGTTTTAGTTATGATTTCTTTTAAATTTTTTTATTCAGATGTTCATGCATAAATCCATAATAATATCAGAATCACAGTAATATTTATAACTTCCAGAAAAACATGTATTTCAGCTTGGAGAAGAAAATCTGCTTTTGCTAACGTTCTTGACATTTTGAACTCTGCCTGGGAGATGTTTAATTTCTGTATTTTGACCATGAATCAGTTGAAAGACAAACTGCTGTATATAAGTGAGAAAAAACAGAGAATATGAAGAACAGAGACAAAAATAAGGAAAAGGTTAATGTAGAATTTTCAGTGGTCAGTCAGTCTTCTCTGGAAAATAACAAAGCAACTTATTTAAAATGTCACCAATTGGATCTTTTTTGACAAAGCATAAAATATTTTTCTTTTCTACAATGAAAAGTTTTGGTTTCATCAAAAAAAAAAAAAAAGGTAGAACATTACTGGGAACATGCAGAAGTTTTGATCATTAAACAAAGGTTCAGAAACAGACTCCTTATTTTTTCTTTGTGTTTATGGAAGATTTCACATTTCATTTTGAAATAAAACCTAAAACCACTTCATACATATCTGTGAACTGTTTTCTTAACCCTCACTGCGTACAACTTGGATGCAACTCTCTGAAGAACCTACTCTTTGTGGACCATTAACAGTTTTGGCATGCCTTCCAATTGTAAACTTACTTCAGTCTGTAGAGAAAATATTTGGTTAGTGTTTTTGTTGTACTGGCCAAAAGGGCAACCGTTGACTTGCAGTTCAATTAATCTTTAATTTTAATTGCCAAGAGTGAAAATCAGGAAAAGAAGAAACAATAACGACAAAGCATGTGCTGCTTATTTCTTGTTTAACAGTCTGCTCTGAACTGAATGTAAACTTGTAACATATCTGTAGTACTAAAAAGGATGAAGGTTCGGTAAACAGAGAGGAAGATCAGAACAGACATAGACAGACTTTAAACATTTGTAGATTATGTCTGACATGATATATTTAGCGAACTGCATGAGTTTAAATCACCTCTAGAGTAATCCATTAGAATTAAATTGATTGCAATAGATAGCCATAGGTCTTAAGGGTATTTTTCTTTCCTTAGGTTGCATCTACAATACTCCATTAGCTGTCTTTTTTATTCAAATACATTTTTATTTTATTTAAAAAAAAAAAAGGATCCCTGTATTGAGCACTGTGTTGAAGACCAGCTACTATTGCATTTGCCCTGAGACATGAAATAAATCTTATCTTTTAGACTTGTAGTCTTGTAAACAGCCATAGTTTCAGTACAGAACTTTTCAGCTAAACATTATGACTTAGTGAAATTTCTGCTTCTCATTGCTGCCTCTGATTTTGTTATACATTTGCTGCTGTGTTTGGACTTGTCTACAGATATTTGAACTGTTATTGCTAGTAATATCAACATACAACTCAGGTTAAATTTAGTATTAAATTTTTAGAATACCATTTACCATTTTTTGAAGCCTTAAGGTAAACATACATGCCTGGCAATAATTCACACAGGAATATTTCCTATTAGCATGTGTTACAGCAAGCAATCTTCATAAAAATAGTTGCATTCCATTCTCCAAATTGACTATGTGTTTCCTTGAGACTGACACTAGTCACTAGATCAGAGTAGAGAAAAAAATTTTATAAAATATATTGGTCTAGCTCTGCTTGTCTAATGCATGATTGCAACACCTCTCTCTCTACTGGCAGTCTGCTTTCCCACCAGTGGTTTAAAAATGATTGCTTTGTACTTTTAAGAACATACTCTGACAGACTTATTCTTAAATTAATTCAAAGACAAGAAAAACAGTCTATGTATTTCACCATATTAGGAGATTCTGGTGTTTACTCTGAAACAAAAGACCTTCAGTGGGAACTCATCTACACTTTTGACTGTCCACATAGTAGCTTCTGGGATAGCCATTTTAGAGGATCCTAATAATTAGGACATTGATTATTGTCTGCTTAACTTATTTAGAGAATAACTACTGTAACAAGTGGACAGCTAAACTGAGAAAATTGATATCTTAGTATCTGTTTCTATACATTTCATTTATAACAACTAAAAAGCAGCTGAGTTTGCACTGCTATCCTTAAAGTGTTGTGATTTTTGTTCAGAATAAGTTCATAAAATAGGAGATATCACTTACAAATTAAAGAGTTAGAAAAGTAAGAATAATGATATATTAAGGCTTACAGTTAAATGCATTGTAAGCGTGAAAAAAAAAAAGCTAATATAATGGAAAGAATTAATATAAAAAGGAAATAGAAATTTAGGTAGCTTTTAAAGCCTGTCTTCTGAAAACAGAACAAACATACCATCAGTACACTACATAACACATGCAAATATTCTTACCTGTAGAATTCATATTTGTATAGATAGGTTTAGAACAGTTTGTATATCTTTAAAGGAAGCTGTGAGTCAGAAAAGATGTTCACTACCTGACTAAGCAGTTAATTCTGGTTCTGCTTTTTGTACATTCCAGTTAGGATGTAATTGAAATAATTCGGAGGAATAGATTCATAGATTTATAGATACATTAGATTGGAAAGGACCAACAAGATCATCGAGTCCAACCATCCTCCTATCACCATCCCTACCCACTGAACTACTAAATCAAATCCCTTAGCACCTCATCTAAACGCTTCTTGAACAGCGCTAGGGATGGTGCCTCAACCACCTCCCTAGGCAGGCCATTCCAGTGCCTGACCACTCTTTCAGAGAAAAAATGTTTCCTCAGGTCTAATCTAAATCTTCCCCAGCGCAACTTGTGGCCATTCCCTCTCGTCCTGTCATCATTTATCTGGGAGAAGAGGCCCACCCTCTCCTCACCACAACCCCCCTTCAGGAAGTGGTAGAGTGCAATAAGGTCTCCTCTGAGCCTCCTCTTCTCCAGACTAAACAATCCCAGCTCCCTCAGCCGCTCCTCATAAGACTTGTGCTCCAGACCCCTCACCAGTTTTGTTGCCCTTCTCTGAACACGCTCCAGGGCCTCAATGTCCTTCTTGTAGTGAGGGGCCCAAAACTGAACACAGTACTCGAGGTGTGGCCGTACCAGAGCTGAGTACAGGGGGATGATCACCTCCCTGCTCCTGCTGGCTACACTATTTCTAATACAGGCCAGGATGCTGTTGGCCTTCTTGGCCACCTGGGCACACTGCCGGCTCATGTTGAGCCGAGCATCAACCAACACCCCCAGGTCCTTTTCCTCTCTACATTCGTCAAGCCATACTGCCCCAAGCCTATAGCATTGCATGGGGTTATTGTGGCCAAAGTGCAGGACCCAGCACTTGGTCTTATTGAACCTCATCCCATTGAGCTCAGCCCAGCTGTTCAGCCTATCCAGATCCCTCTGAAGGGCCTCCCTACCCTCAGGCAGTTTGACACATCCTCCCAAGTTGGTGTCATCTGCAAACTTACTGAGGGTACACGCAATTCCCTTGTCTAGGTCATCAATAAAGATATTAAACAAGATGGGCCCCAAAACTGACCCTTGGGGGACACCACTCGTAACAGGACGCCAGCTGGACTTAACTCCATTAACCACTACCCTCTGGGCACGGCCCTCCAGCCAGTTCTCCATCCAGAGAAGAGTGAACCTGTCCACACCACGGGCTGCCAGTTTCCTCAGGAGAATACTGTGGGAGACTGTGTCGAAGGCCTTGCTGAAGTCCAGGTAGACTACATCAACAGCCTTTCCCTCATCTACCTGTCTGGTCACCCAGTCATAGAAGGAGATGAGGTTGGACAAGCACGACCTGCCCTTGGTGAACCCGTGCTGGCTGGGTCTGATCCCCTGGTTGCCATGCACGTGCCGTGTGATCTCCCTCATGATCATCTGTTTCATAACTTTCCCTGATACCGAGGTCAGGCTGACAGGCCTGTAGCTCCCCAGGTCTTCCTTACGGCCTTTCTTGTAGATGGGAGTCACATCGGCAAGCCTCCAATCTTGTGGGACCTCTCCAGATAACCAGGAATGCTGATAGATGGCAGAAAGTGGCTCGGCAATCACCTCTGCCAGCTCCCTCAGCACCCTTGGGTGAATCCCATCTGGCCCCATGGACTTGTGGCAGTTCAGATGGAGGAGAAGATCTCTGACCATCTCTGCTTGGATCACAGGGGTGCATTATGCGCCCTGTCCCGGACTTCCAGGTCAGGGCAAGTACCCTGTGGACAACTGTTTTGTCTATTCAAGACAGATGTGAAGAAGGCATTGAGAACCTCAGCCTTTTCCTTATCATCTGTGGTTACATTCCCTGCCTCGTCAAGTAAAGGAGAGAAATTTTCCTTCGTTTTTCTGTTGCTGTTAATATATTTGTAAAAGGGTTTCCTGTTCTCCTTTACAGCAGTAGCCAGTCTAAGTTCAAGCTGGGCTTTAGCATTTCTAACTTTCTGCCTGCAAATCTTGGCCAGTTCTCTGTAGTCACCCCAAGTAGCCTGTCCCATCTTCCAGAGGACATAGACTCTCTTTTTCTCTCGGAGTCTCAACAAAAGTTCCCGGTTCCACCACACTGGTCTTTTTCTCCTCCGGCTCGACTTAAGGGACTCCGGGACAGCCTGCTCCTGTACCTTTAAGATTTCCATCTTGAGGAGCATCCAGGCTTCCTGGATCCCTTTACCCCTCAGGAGGGAGTCCCAAGGGACCCTTGCAACAAGTGTCCTGAACAAATGTTTTGCCTAAGACAATCCCAGTAAAACCACGGTTTGGACAGAAAATAGTAGAAAACACAGAATTAGCTGTTACTCCTACAGTAGCTTCCTTCTTCATAACGAGTAGTCCTTCATCAAGGCAGGGAAATTAAATTTTGGAAGTAATACTTTGAAAATTATGTAATTCTGTGAACCATCAGTTTTAACCTTCAAAAAAGAAACACTTTGCATCTGTTAGGAATTTTTTTTTTTATTTTTCTATCAGGAAGCACTGCCCAGCCACTTCCTGGGCTTCAGTATACATAGCCATTGCTTGAAGGTATATGCCTTTGTGAAGAATGTTCATCCTCATCCTCACCAGTTCCCCAGCTGTCTTAGCTTTTGCTACTGAACATGACATTGCATATTATGGAATGCCCCTTTGGCTGGTTGAGTCAGCTATGCTGGCTATGTTCCCTCCTGATTTCATCCCCAGCCTGCTGGCCTTTGGAAAGAGCTGATGAGACAGACATGATGCTCTACAGGCATGGTTCAGTAGAAGTCAAAACACTGGTGTGCTATTATGGTTGATCTAGCCACAAGTGCAAAGTATATGACAATATGGGCTGCTATGAAGAAAGTTAACTCCACCTCAGCCTGATCTGCTACAGGGAGATAGTACTGGCTGCTACACTCCAATATAAAGGATGGAGACGAGGTTCTTAGATTATGTATATACCTGGCGTGAGATTAAGGAGCAACGGTTCAAATGTTGGTCCAACCAGTTTATTACCAATACTGACCAGGGATATGGGGAATGTGGACACTGACAGGAAGGTGGACACTGTTACCAATAAGGGTGATGGCGAATCAATAGGACAGATATGAAAGAAGGAAGGATTTGTACAATGCAGGGAAAGTCACCAGCCAGGATCCCAGGGGCGGTCCGGTTGCAAGTGGCTCCGATGGTCTGAGGCAGAAGAGCAGGTGTGGAAGAAATGGGGTGAACAGCAGCAGTGATGGGCAGCCAGGAAGAGGTAGCAGGGTCCAGAAGAAAGCAGCACGTCTCAGGCAGCAGGCCCAGGAGAGAGTCCATCAACATGCAGGGATCAGCTCATGATGGTTCAGATGGCAGAACACCTAACCTCAATATGTTCGATCCCTCTTTTATCCTCCATTTTTTCTGCCTACAGTGACAAATCCCGTGCTACGGTGCCAGGCAAGCTTCTCCTGAGATGGCTATCTCCCCATGGAGATGAGTACCACACAAAAGAGTGTTCAGCTGCCACTGAGCTGCAGCTTATCTCTTTTTAGTTGCCCCAGGACACGCCCATCTGCTTGTCCCTTAGACAAAGGATTTTGCAACCCTTGCCCAGGACTTGCTTGACCTTGTTTGGACTTGCTCATTAGCAAACTTTGAGGCAATGGTATAAGAAATAATAATCTCTTACACTGGCTTGTAAAGGTCATATTTCAGAATCAGCTTGTGAGTTCATTACATTTCTGGGGGAGATGGTACTTTCTAACATGAAATTTATGGCTTCCTGCTACCTTGTTAACTCAGCATAAAAGAGTATGTACTCTGGACAGTGCTAAGTAAAGGTCAAGTGGGTGAAGCCTGCTTGGCCTCATCTCAGCTGCCACTAGTCCATGCAAGTTGAATGCCATAAAAAGTCTCAGGAACTCCAAAACTATATATAAAACATTCTTCCAACATACAGATGAAAGACTTTGTAAGTCTTCAATTTGTTACCTCTACTTTTGCAAGAACACATGTTCAGTAGATTATCAATTAGGATAGGAGAGATAAGCTTGTTAGCTCCTTGAGCCCACTGATGTTTACTTATTATGTTCAGGCTTCAGGTGAAAAAGGATTGATCTTGTTTTGGTCCATAGTCCAGATTAAGGTATTTTAGGTGAAGGATTTCATAAGAGGAGCCTATGATGCTATTGAAACATGGATAATCCTGATGCATAACCAAGGCAACTCTTTAATATTTTTAACAATGGTGAATTAATCTAGTTTTTCATGGCCTTAGTTCCTGTTCTTAGGATTAAGATAAAACAATATTTTGAAAGCAGATCTTTCTCACATAGCATTATGACATGATTGTCTGACCTTTTAGTATGCTGAATTGAATGACAAGAAATTGTCTTGGTCCTGATTTAGAATATATAATACAGTTAATGTTAACAGCTAACAAAACTTACTTTTCTAGTATTTTTTAATTAAAATGTAAAAAAAAAAAGGGCAATAAAAACATAGAACTAGTGGAATATTTGACTTAATTCTTATGAAACTGATGTATCAGTCCGGTTTAATGGAAGTGGCTGTGATTGAGTGAGTTTTCAAAGTGCTTGTTGCCAATTTTTTATCTAATTTTACTCTTCCTGAAAATAGTTTACAAAGGTACCTACTGCCAAAAAGTGATTATGTGAATGTAGAGTGACTGTGAAGTGAGAGATAATTGTCTTCCTTTGAACTGAATTGAATTGCAACTTTTTCCATTCAATTTGAAAATTCACAGATAATGTAGTTATGATGACTGAAAATGAAACCACAAATGCACAATAAAATTGATGATTTTTTTTTGAAATCTTGAAACCAATTCTTGAATTCCTTTCTCAAGTCAGAAAGCATGACTGCATATTTTTTTGCTGCTAATAGGACTGTAGCTCTTCCAGTGCCCTTGTTTCACAGAATCGCAAAATCACAGAGTTGTAGGGGTTGAAAGGGACCTCTAGAGATCACGTAGCCCAGGTTGCACAGGTAGGCATTCAGGCAGGTCTTGAATATCTCCAGAGAAGGAGACTCTACAACCTCTCTGTGCAGCTGTGCCAGTGCTACGTCATCCTCACTGTGAAGAAGTTCCCACAGACATTTGTGCAGAACTTCCTATGCTTCAGTTTGTGGCCATTTCCCCCTGTGCTATTGCCACACACTGCTGAGAGGAGTTTAGCCTTGACACTTTGCCTCCTACTCCTTAGATATTTATAGACATGGATCAAATCCCCACTGAGTGTTCTTTTTTTCGACGGTGAACAGACCCAGGTCTGTGGGAATACAAGAAAGTATATTCAGAGCAGAAGCTGTGGAGCTGGATAAACGGCATGAGAAAGGAAGGCTGAGAACCAATGACACTCCAGAAGAAAAGGAGAACAAATAACTTAAACAATTTAAAGTAACTTAAAAGAAAACAGGTAACTTAAACAAATTCAAGTAAGCTGTGTGATGGCAGACCCTAATTAAAGGAAGAGTGCATGGCTTGAAATGACTCGTGACCCTGACTGGATAACCCCTTTATGAATGGCTAAGGACCGTTTGAGGAGCATTTTTTTGACAAGTAAAGGTGGGTGGGAAAGTTACAAGATTTTAACATCCCTTACAAGAGAAAACTTGTAAGGGATGTTAAAATCTGTAATAAACAACTTGGATTGTCCACATGAGCCTACGCCTCAGATGCTGCACAGGTCTATCAGTCTTTCCTCATAAGGGAGGTGTTCCAGGCCCTTTATCGCCCTTGTAGCCCTCTGCTGGACTCTTTCAAGAACATCCCTGTCTTTTTTTTACTGGGGAGCCCAGAACCGGACACAATACTCCAGGTGAAGTCTCAACAGAGCAGAGGAGAGGGGGAGGATCACTTCCCTTCTCCTGCTGTCAATGCTCTCTTTAATGCACCCCAGGATACCACTGGCCTTTCTTGTCCACCAGGGCACACTGCTGGCTCATGACCAACCTGTCAACCAGGTCCCTCTCCTCAGAGCTCCTCTCCAGCAGGTCATCCCCCGACCTGAACGAGTGTATTCAGTTATCCCTCCCTAGATGCAAGACTCTACACTTGCTCTTGTTAAACTTTATCTGTTTTTTTTTTTTTTTCTGTCCAACTCTCCAGCCTGTCCAGGTCTCGCTGAATGGCAGCACAGACTTCCAGCATGTCAGCTATTCCTCCCAGCTTTCTATCATCAGCAAACTTGCTGAGAGTGGACTCTACAATGATGAGGGCATCAAGGTCACTGATGAAGATGTTGAACAGGACTGGACACAGCACAGATCCCTGAGGTACACCACTAAGTGCAGGCCTCCATCTGGACTCTGCACCACTGATCACAACCCTCTGAGCTCTGCCAGTCAGCCAGTTCTCAACCCACCTCTCCATCCACTCATCCATTCCACACTTCCTCAACTTTGTTGCAAGGATGCTGTAGGAGACAGTGTCAAATTCCTTGCTGAAATCAAGGTAGACTACATCCACTGCATTCCCACCATCCACCAGCCAGTAATGACATCATAGAAGGCTACAAAGTTGGTTAAACAGAACCTTTCCCTGGTGAACCCATGCTGACTACTCCTGATAACAATCTTCTCTTCCATCTGCCTGAAGATGGCATTCAGAACAAACAGTTCCATTACCTTTCCAGGGGTAGAAGTGAGGCTGACTGGTCTTAAGTTACCTGGATCCTCCTTATTGCCCTTTTTGAAGACTGGAGCAATATTGGCTGTTCTCCAGTCTTCAGGCACCTCTCCCTTTCTCCAAGATTTCTCGATGAAAGAGAGATGAATCACCTCTGCCAACTCCCTCAGCACACATGGATGCATCCCATCATGGCTCATGGGTTTACATACATTGATGTATACACTTCCAACTCAGATGGTGCCAGCTGCACACCTGAGTTTCATTGTTGTGAACAATGTGTGCAATCTCAGCGCACACATGATAGCTTGGGGCAGGGAGCAGCCTTAGGAAAGGCAGTGCTAGGCAGCAGTGTGGCCCTCAGGCTGCATTTTGGACACTACTGCATTATGAGGTTGGAAGAAGACAGAATGTATCTAAGTATGTTGAATCCACCAGTTCCATAGGGGAAGATGAAGAAAGTTGCATATCACAGAGTCTCAGCTTTGTAATCAATTTCATTTTTCATGTAATTTTTAAATGACAGTTGTAGACTAAGTACGTAAAATATTGGGAGGCTACAGTTAGACTCTAAACTACATATTTAAGCATCAAACTCAATTACTTTGACTTCTGAATTCATGGTTTCTGATCATTTTCTCATGCTTCAAGTCCTAACTATGTAATTTAAAAGGCAATTATTCTTCTTCCTCCCTTCCCTTCTCTCCCCTCCCCCAGCTTTTTTATTTATTTATTTATTTAACTTACTTGCATACAGAGATGTTAGGTGATTCTCCATAAACATGTATCCTTGACCCACCTACATACACATCACCAATACTAAATGCATCTAAACACGCAGCTAGATATATGGACCAAAATAAACTCTATATGTATGATTTTCTACTGAAAGTTGATCTACAGTGACTTTGAGCCACAATGGAGTCTGCCTTTCTGTAGTAGAAAAAAGCTGAAGAAAATCCTACTTTATGTTGCTGTTGTTGCACAGCATCAGCAACAAATACAGCATAAAGTATATAAGACATGTAAATTATATTTTAGTATTTTGTAAGTAACCTTGCAGTAATTGTTTCAGTCACTCCCTCTCATGAAAACACATTCTACCTGCCTGACAATGCCAATGTCCTTATAAAAGATGACTGTGGAGGAGTAACTATTGGAGAATACAACTCCAGTCTTTGCAAAACTTTTGCCAGTTAACAGTGTAATGATAATATTAAATAATTTTTATTTTACTTTATTTGTCATGTTATCTATCCAACATTAAATTTATTTCCTATCCTCTTGTATGCTTGTTCAATTGAAACCAATGGGATATGCGAATACAAGGCAATGGTTGAATAAAACAATCATAGCACCAGATAAAATGAGTTTCTGAGGCTGTGTCATGGAGTTTTGATATAATTTAATCACAGAGATGTATTTCTACTTCATCCTGTGCGTGTCTGATGCACACCAGTTTGTAAATTTACTCTAGGAACATATTAAGAGAATGTAATTTTCCTTCTAGGCTCTGTTGCTAAGGAATTTAAGGTAAGTGAAAACAATCATTCTTGCCTTGAATGAATGCTTGTCTCTCCTTTTTTTTTTTTTTCTTTTTTTTCTTTTTCTATCAAAAATAAAGTTGAAATTTAGTCTAGACATAATAAATCTAAAGCAGTTATAAAAACCACTTTCACCAGATTAAAATGTCATGAGCACTCTGCACTATCAATCTAGTTATAATTTACAAAAAAAATTTTTAAATGTCTTTACTGACTTAAATTAATATCTTTTATCACTGAAAGAACTTCTAATCTTCACCTATCTGGTGGAGAGACTGATTATAGAGTCATAGTTCATATTATCATACTAGGAAAAAATACAGAAATCAATGTTTTGTTCAGAGCAAATGAAATGCAAAAGTTCTAGGAGAATTTGTTTACCACTGTGTTTATTTAAGCTCAAATCTTAATAGTTATCTGGAAAGTACTCTACTCTATTGATCTCAGGCTAAATGTATGTGGCAAATGTCTGCTTTCAGTGCAGTCTAGTAAGAAAATCCATATGATGTCTATAGTAATTAGCCCCACTCCCTTCCTTTTGTGATAACCAGTTCTATCTCCCTGACCAGAGATCCATGCAAATACAGGGTCTCTTTCAAGCACCCAGTAAATGAGAATACAAATGTAATATTTTGACTCACATTTCTCCCTTCTTCCCTTCTATCCTATTCTAATTTATGACAGCATCTACCTTGTATGCCAACTCTATCCCCACATGATCTCTGCAGGAAACTGAAGTGATCTGAGCCTTTTCATCTTCCTCATGACCCTGTTCACAAATACAGGGATATTCTGAAAGTACAAGATCTATAGTTCAACTGTCTGCATTTCACTTCTAATGTATTCATAATATGAACTATTTCAAGAGGTGGGCCTAGAAAACTGTCTTTCAAAACTCAATGCTAAGTAGACCATTTCATTACATTTATTTTTGTTTTAAATGTTAAGACAAAGCAGGATTCTAGAAAAAAGGAAAATTCTTGGCAGCAGTAGAAATTTTTGCAAAAGTCTGTCCACCATTTACTATGGCTACAAAACCTAATTTTAGTGAAATAACAATCAGCATTATAAAGCCTTACTTTGGTTAAATGTTATCATAAAAGTGTCCCTGCTAAAATTTTAGTATATCTGATTTATAATTTCTGTAGCATTTAACTGGCCTTGATTTGATTGTAAGTAGTCAGTATTGCATGCTATATTTTTAGTCATGGAAATCATTATTGGGTAAATTTTTTTCACCACTTCTCATTATTTCAGCAATATTCTTGGAGGCAGAGTGCTTAGCAGCACTGTAAAAATGGCTGCTCAGCAATATCTAATGATATCTATATTTCACTGCTTCTATATTATCTTTGATGTGGAGAGAATGGTAGGCCAGAACTTTGAAGCTTGCTGCTAACATATAATCTGCAACATTTCTGCCCTTTTAAACTCTTAGGCATAGGTAAGAGGAACAGCTTACATTAGAAGTTTCAGAAGATAATGAATTTAATACAACTACAGTCTTCAACAAGAAAAAACATGTTCTTTTGTTCAATTAAGAGTGCTAAGATTCAGTATTGGAAAGGTTAATAACCAGTCTCTCTTTGCTTTGTTCATGCAACTTGCAATCATCCCTGATATTCTTTCATGCTATTCTTCTGGGTGTGGATGAGCTGTGGGCTTGAACTGATACAGTGACATTCATTTGATTCTCTTGAAGTGTGACGTCTTTATTTCTTTATTTACTACTTGTACATGGCACTATGTTGATATTTCGATTCCTCCAAGATCTTATTCTTAAGCTGCAATAGTCATTGTTCCGTAGGCGAAGTGAGAACTGGGCAGGGTTTGCCTGTTCTTTTGTACATTGCTTTATGTTTATCTAAACTGAAGTTGTTTAGATTCTATTTGTCTTCACCAAAATCAGAACAAGGTCAAACCTCTACTTTGAAAAAAACTATTTTATATTTTACACACTTAGAAAAACAAAAGCAGAAAAAAAAATCAAAAACAGAACAAAAAGAACAAACATCAAAATCATAACATCACCATCAACAAAAAGCCACCAGCCAGAAAAGCTGAAAATCTGCAGGCATAATTATAGAAGCACTTGTACAGAAGTGGAGAATCTAAATTAGAGACATAACTGAGACTTATGGCATAAAATCATAGGCTAAATGTTCTGTATTTTAATACAAGACTGTGCAAGGGAAAAAAAAATCAAGATTAGTTTAATATATAAAGATGTTTACAGGGGGCACCCTGGATGCTCTGCTAATAAAAAGCATTTGGGGAGCAATTACATCTTATTGAGAGTATCACAATAGTGGTTTTGAAAGAAATTTCTTACAGTGAGATTTTTTATAGGGGTTGTCAGTGACCTATGTGATGGCCCTGTGTGAAAGATGTGAACTAAGCTTTGAAAGGAACAATGGATTCACTCTGACTTGGTCAGATAGATGCTCAAGGCATGAGAAATAGCTATAGAGAAGGTGAGATGGAAAGAATTCATAAACTATCATATTTGTGTATTATACTGTACAAAAGTTAGTGCTTGTTATCGCTACTTTTTCAATCAGAAATTTATATCTGTGAAAGAGTGCAAGAAATTACATACTGTGGCCTTGACTGACAGTTGAAGATTTCTGGCCATACTCCTTCCAGCAAAGGTAAGTGATTTTTCCATTTTCAATTGGCATGTACCAGATGAACAAGCTTAGTGAAACAGCTATGCTTGTTACAAAATAAGCAATTAAAACAAAATCAGTGTGAAAGTATATGCAGGCAGGTACTTTAATACCTAGGAATACCATATTGTGTGATTGTGTAGCATCATTCCCAGTGACAGATGCCATTAGTCAGAATACTGATTATTAACAAAGTAGTGTAGAAAAATAACGGGTAGATGTGTCAATAAATGGCATGAGGAGAGAGGTAGAGTCTGAGAGAAAATACATACAGACTGAACAGTCTTTGCTTTTCTGTCTGTCTTTATCAAACAGGAGGAATGAGTTAGGACTAGATATAATTATTTTGTTTTGAAGAAATAATTTATTTCCAGAGAATTAGGAGTGAAATATTTCATTCACCACTGACTAAGGTATTAGTTATGAAACTGACACATAGTCTGTATTCAGCAGTGCAGCAACATGTGTTGTAAGGAAATTTTACACATGAACACTGAATGCAATGGAAAGAGGCTTACACAAAATTGATTAGATTCTAATGGCTTTCCATGCTCTGCTTATGTGAGCAGCAATAGAGGCTGACCAGGGAATAATGTCCTTGTTGACCAGACAGCACTTAACAGTTTTTGTATGTGTGGGACAGTGTTTCCCACTGGAGTATTTAAAACCCCCGATTCACTGAATCCCATACTAGAAGGGCAGCCTATTGATTCAATTAGGAAGGCAGCAAAAAGAGAAGAACAGCAATGTCATTGTGTGTCACAAGTTCTTTGAAGGCTGATAAAATGGCATTTTTAGGTTCTGCCACTATAAACAAACAAACAAACAAACAAAAACCCCCAAGAAAGATGTAGTACTCATTAGCACAATACAGATATTAAGACTCGTATGCTTGTCAAAGCAATGTCAGCTACAGGGGTGCAAAAAAGCTGTGTACTTCATCTCTGTAAAAGGCATCCATAGTAAATTCTTCTGACATATATCACTTCTTACAATGCTCATAGCAAAATCTCCCTATTTTTATATTCAAAGAATTAAGTAGTTAGATTGAATGGCTGTCAGCTCAGGTTGCCTTACATACCTGTCTGGTCCTATCTAGTTTAGTGTTATTTCCCCACTTTAAGTCACTGAGAATATGCCTTTCGTGTACTTCAATATAAAATGATGCTTCTCAGCTTCTCACTATGAGTAATTTTGCCTCAGCAGCTCAGAAGCTATCCAGTATTTTGCTCCCAGTTACTTCAGCTCTGTATGTGCTGAATATCTGCTATTCAATCAGTCCTACTCAGCAGAATTTTCCAGACATGTGAGGAAGCATCTACTATTTCCAAACGATACTTTCACTTTAGATACTTATTATTATTTTAGCCAGTGCAATATGAATGGTAAAAAGCAAAAATGATTGGAAGACCAAAGTAGTTCTGTTGTCATTCCGAGTCAGTTTCCTTTTTTTGCTACCTATGAAAATGTAGATATGGAAAAACATGAAAAACACCAGCACTTTTCAACAGAAAGCTCAGAAACATTCTTTTTAATCAGTGTAGGATGCACTAATACAGTGTTTTGATTTATGTTGTTTTAATTAATTGCTTAGAAGTATTGGATAGTTTCCGGAAGACATGATAAATTCGTAGACTGGAAATGCTTTTTTTCTATGTCCTATACTGCAGTACTATCCTACTATTTCTTTCTGTAACGAAAGAAGCAGGGCTTTGAGAACTATCTTATTATCATCTGGGACAGAACTGTTTCCCTCACAGTGCCTGGTATGAATGCTGTATTTTGGTTCTAGGAGAAAAACAATGTTGATAACATATCAATGTGTATAGTTGCTGCTATGCAGTGTTGTACAGAGCCATGGCCAATCTTGGGGAAGGGCCCAAGGAGCTGGGAGGGAACAGAATAAGGACTGCTGACTTAAACTGGCCAAAAGAATGTTCCATATCACATGAAATTAGGTAGAAGAAGTTTCGAAAAGGGTGAGAGTTCATCTATCTCTTCCATTGTTCGGTGTGCTGACTGGGGATTGGTCAGGAGGTGGTAAACAATTGCTTGTTTGTCACTTGTTATATAAATTCATATATATATAAATTTGTCATAACTGTCATCCTTTTCCTTTTCTCTGTCATAGTAAATAGATTTACCTCAATCCACGAGTTCTACTTTTTATTTTTATTTATTTATTTGTTTGTTTATTTATTCATTTATTTATTCTCTCCCTAATCCTACTGTGAAGAAGTAAGTGAGTTAACAACTGTGTGGTGCTCAGCTGCCTCGCAGGTTGAATCACAAGAAGAACTTACTAGGTGTCAGTGTATTCTATCAGATTAGTAAAATCTTATGAACACCAACATTTTTTTCAGCACCTTCCTCATCAGCCATTTTGGTTATCACTGACTTACAGTGCTGAGGTTTAGTATTTTCTCCTGTTCACAGTCCTATATGCCAAGTGCAGCTAGCTATACTGAGAAGTGTTACCTTCATCGGTTTACACTGGCTGACTGGAGGCCTTGCAATGTATCTATACTCCTTAATACTCGTCTTTTCTTCTGAGACCTAGGAGTGTGGTCAAGACATTTTCATAGCCCTTGCCTTTGTGTCTTCTCCAAAGCTCTGGCCCAAGGAGACAAAGAGAAAACAGTAAGAAGATAACAATTTCATGTGATTTTTTTAAAATTTGATTTTGTTTCCAATTTTGGATAGGAATGAAGTGAAAGTTGTATTATGTGCCTTGAGGCATGGCATAAAGACAGGTGTTTGCAGAAGTAAAGCCTGATGATGCAGAGCCAGCAGGCTGTGCCAAATGGGAAGAGGAGCATTGGCTGGTGCTGTCTTGTCTACACTGTCTTCTGGAAATGGTCTTCCTGTACATGCCATTTCATGAAACATGGCTGGGTTTTATGTCTGGAAACCTTGTAATGTTTTCATGTAACAATAGAAATACAGTGTCAGGAGATTCTGATCTCTTTAATGCCCTTCCAACTCATGTAATAGTATTATTTCATTCCAAGGGAAGAATCAAGAAAGAAAATTTAAATAAGGTGAGTTTTGCAAAACATACCAAGATTTCAACATTACATGGAAGGATTATATTAAGGAATTTTTGATCATGAAAAATGTGTGTGAACTAATTGTACAAACTATCAAAACAGTCTCAGATTGTAGTAGTTTCAGGAGCTCACATTTGTTGATAAAAACAATAATAATAACTAATGATGAAAATATCCATCACATTTTGATAAACATACATTTTCATAATGTAATTAATGTAGTATTACTTTCTTTGGTATCCTATCAGCATGCTTTTGGCTTTTTTTTTTTTTTGTGTGTGTGTGTGTGTGGCAGAATTGCAGATTTTTGGCAAAGGCTTTCCTTGCAACTTTCCTGATCTAATGGTGGGCAATCCTGCTCGTGGCAGCGGTTTTGGAACAAGAAGGTCTTTAATGTCCCTTCCAACTGAAGCTTTTCTATCAGTCTGATAATTCTGTGACTATCTTCTCCTATATTAGACATGACTGTATTTTTGATTAAGTAATTATTGAACAATTTACTCTTTAAAGCTTTAAGTAAAGATATCACAATTATATTATTAGAAATAAAAAATTTCAAAATTATGACTTATTAAGTAAATAAAATAGGTTAGAACATATAATGTAGAAGGAAAATCTTCGTTCTTACAAACTTGTGTAAGTTGTCAGAATCTCATTGCATTTACATGGGTAGCTATATGTAATGCTAGACATAATTCCAAATTTTATTGCTAACAACCCTCAAACCTATGGCAATAAATACTGATGAGGGAGCTTTTGGTCTAAATATCACAGACCGTCCAAATTAGAAATTTTTTTGAGGCAAATGTTCAACATTATCTGGAAGTGATTTCAGAATAATATGTGAATTGGAAGCTTTTAATTTGTTTTGCTCCATTTACAAACAAAATTTGCACTTTACATAGAAAACTGAGAAATAGGAATGAGGCTCTCAAAAATTCTGTGATAATCTCCAAGTAACTGAAAACTCTCAGGATCTAGCCTTGAATTTGTACTATCACAGGTTTCAGAAACATCTGCCCTCTAGAATATTGCTTACCACATTATACATTAAAACAGGTTCTCTATAAATAGCAGATTCCAAATCAGTTGAACAATTTTTTTCTACAGAACAATTACAATTTTAATCTTTCTTTGACTGATATTATTATATTGAGCCGATGATATACTTACACTGTGCAATAGATACTTACACCAATGCAATGTTCTTTCCAACATTTTTCACCTAAAATGAATTTCTGTACATTATCCCTGGGAGATGCATGTTTCTGGGACTCTTTTATGCCTAAAATAATCTAAAAAACAAAAACAAACAAACAAACAAAAAAGAAAGAAAGTACACCATGCACATCTGATCAGCTATACCTTTATATTAATTATTTCAGTAATAGTTGATCAAAGATAGGAACAGATCCACTAAGTAAAATCTCCCCTTGTATCTAAACAAATTGTGGAACTAAAATTGGTTTTGACAAGGCCATATATAGACATCAGTTTAAATAATACTAGATTTGTGTTAGATATTTTAAAGCTTTCCTTATGCAAATAATTGTAAATACCTTAGCTTATCTTCCCTGATATGCAACCAGGTAGATATCTATTTTCTTCCAAGTAAAGTGCTTGCTATCTGTCTCTATACCAATGTCTTACAATTTTTACATCACTTTTCTTAGCTGATCTCAGTGGTTATGCTCATATGCTCTTGATGGAGAGAATAATAAAATATTCATCTTTTCTGTCAAGACACAATAATTTTATGTCAGAAAGCAGCACAGAGAATGCTGAGACTATGTTCTTGCCTTATCCTCTGTTTTTCAGCAACTACATAAAAAGTGTACTTTTGGAACTTTAATACTACTGTTATATCAGGAATGAGTTAATACACTGGCTGCTAAGAAAGTAATGTCTCCTATTTTATTACGTTGTCCCACAATGTCAGAAGGGAAGAGTAGTGGTATTTCAGTAGAATTCGAACTCTCCTGCCAATATTTTGCTGCATGTGACAAATAGGAGCAGAGGGACAGTCTGAAAAAATTGTGTCAGACATGGAAGTGCGTATGAAGCAAAGATGGGGAAGTGAATTCCTCTACGCAGAAAAAATTGCACCCACTGACATTCTTTGATGCTTACTGAAAGTTTACAGAGAGCAAACAGTGGATGTGAGAACAGTGAGGCAGTGGGTGATGTACTTCAGCGGTGTCAAGAGGGACAGTGGGACACCTCTACTAGTGCAAATTCTTGGCATGCAGGCTCTTGTTTATTGCTGGTGAAAATGCATAGCTAATGGTGGTGACTATGATGAAAGCAGTGTTTCATAGCTGAGAATGTGCTGTATCAAATACTGTTATTGTATTCTTTATGTTTGTTGTATTTTCCATGTAAATAAATAGGAAGCATTGCATTCAGAGTAACATACACATGAGACAACAATATCCAGCACTGTCAGTCTGGCCATTTCCCCAACACTAAATGAAATGAAAGATAATCAAATGACTATTTACAGATAAGAAGTTAGTTGAAAAATAAGATTTAGAAAATATATCTTGGTATTTATTTGGCTGATTATATAGCAAGAATATATATTAAGAAAAAATAACCATAAGGAATAGACAGAACTTCACTGAATAATTTTTGATCAATTCTCTGATCATTCATTTTCATTTTACTGAGGTACTTTATAGCATACTATGCAGATTGCTATTCTTTACTTTTTTCTTTTGAGATCCAAAGGCTGCAAATTTCAATTAAGTGTAGGGAGTAAAATAAGTGTAACATCTCCAATTGCTGTGAATTGTAGCAAATGAAGCTATATGTGATTAAAAGTGATGAGAAAGTAATGACTTCACAAAATCCAAACTCCATCTGTGAAGAAAGGTTACTCAGGGCAGACAAAAAAATTGCCTAAATGTCCTTTGGATTTTTCTTTCATGAACACTTAATAACAGTGTTCTCATATACAGAGTAAGATGTGAAAAATGACTTTTTTTTCCTTGTGGGATTGCATGGGATATCTAGAATGAAAGTTTGGGAAATGATTGTTCAATGTTGCAATTAATTTTATTTTTAGCAAAGTTTTTAAATTTAAATTAAGATTTGCCTTGTTGTTTTCCATGTCTGTGTAATTTCATGTTAATTTTCAAAAGAAAAAGCTATTTTATCGTAATATGCCTCTGTATTTTAATCTTAGATTAAGATAGTTGAATGTAAGTACTAAAATTACTCAAATGAAGGAAGAAAATTATAGGAGAGGTTCCAAACGAGGAGATAGCTTCTGTACTCATATTCATTCTCAAATGGTACATCTATTAATTATATATCTTTTTAAAGGATGACCAGACATAGTAAAACTAAATAACTTGAAGAGAAATATTAAAGAAAATAAAAATAAAAGATTCAGCTATTTAAGATAAGTGTGCCATGTGGTACACTAGGTAAAACTGTAAAAGGTTTATTGACATAGAAAGTTATTAGATCTAGTGAGTCATATGGTATTTGTTAAACACAAGGATAGTATGGAAAAAAATTCAAAGGAATAAGGGAATATATGCCAAATGTTATAACCCAGTTACCCCATGGTTGCCATATTGTCATTAGTACAAAAATGGGTACATGAAGAACTACATGAAGAACTTGTAGCTGATCCAGATATGGCTTTGTCAGTACAGTACATACAGTCAGTACAGCAGTCAGTACAAAATGCAATTTGGATGGCATCTCTAAGCTAAAAGCTATGGAGCCAAGCGCCTCAAAGAAATCACATTTTTCTCCCAGTTATTTATTCTAAACCTCAGAATGATGTTCAGCACAGACTGAGTACAGTGTTAGACTGAACAAAACTACACCGAATTTTCAAAAATTGTTCCTGTAATGACTTTTAAATAAAAGACAGCCTTATTACATATTTATTTATAGATTGAAAAATAGCCTTTTATTTCAGGAAAGTGGAATGAAGTACAGTTGGGTGATAGGAGAGAGAAAGGTCTGGTGGGCACAGTGGACTTGTTGCATAACCTTCATTAGATGCATTTGAAAAAAGGCAGCATAGGCGTCTAAATTTTTGCACACAAAAATTCATGTTTTGTAGTGCTTTAATGTTTTCTGAATTCTCTAATGGCTTTTGTCTTGGTTTATGGATCTAAATTGTTGTCTAGGTGATTCTCTCCTTCCCTTCTTCCGTTTTTTTTCTGTCACTCTTTGGACTTTCGCATGCTGAATAAACTCAGCCAATTTGTCCAAATCTTGACATGAGGCATTCTACCCTGACTGAGCTAATTTATCATGAAAACTTCATTTATATTAGCAAAGACAAAGAAAGAATTGTGCTGGGAATCTAAAAGTACTGATTGAAGTGAAAATTATATTGCTGAGCTCTCTATAATTATATGTCACAATAAAATTTGCCAAAGGGAAGATTTATTTTCAGCAGACTTCCACAAATTCCATGAAATTAAAAAAAAAATAAATATGTGCTTACTGGAAGGATATAAAAATGTTGTAATATCCACTTCCTTGGCTAGAATAAACAATCTGAATTGTCAGAAATGTGTGGCATTAAGCTGATAAGGCATATACCTTCAAACTTCATGTGATATTTGGAAGTTAATGCAAGTTCATTGATTTGTACTATTGCTAGTTTTAATTTCCCATTGTTACTAAAAAATGTCATGAAAACTCACTCAATATTATTGTTGTAGTCAACAACAACAAAAAAGAATAGCACTTCCCACAACTGGAATTATACCATTATGTATATAAGACATGATCTCTTGTGCAGTAGTGAATGCTGTCTGTTGATGAATATAGATTACCTTTGAGTAAGTTAAGTTACATAGAGAGTCACATAAAGAATGTGCACAGTGCTGGAAGTTGTTTAAAAATAAGCTTCCAAAACAGACTTCCTCACTTGGTTAAGAAGCAAATATGCTTCTGGAGTTTTTTTCTGGATGGAGTTTTTTTACTTTATGATACATAATCACATTTTATAATAATAATATTAGGACAGTTCCATATCATTTGGCACAAAACCTCTTTTTGTAATATTGCTTTGTCATTTGCTTATTGTAATCACCATCAGTTTTCTACCTGTACAGCAGTCTGTTTTCAAACCTTTTTCTCCTGTGAGTTAAAGCAGACTCTTGAACTTGCTATAATAACAATATATTCAATTGTGTACTCTCATAGACAAAGCAATTCTGTTATCTTTGATAAAGTATTTTACTTTCTTTATACTTTTCTGTGTACAGATACTTTCTAGAGGATCCATGACTAGATTTACCTTTCTTCTGAATATGCGGACATTGTTTTTTAAGCTAGGCATAGCTGCGTAGGTGGCCACCTTCTAAATGCTTGAGCATCTGTATTACTGAGTAAATAAAAAAAACCCAAGAAGATTATGTTCCTGAAAACTTTCTTTCCCCTCATTGCATTGGTTGTTTTTTAATAACAGAAATTTCCTCTCACTGCAGATCTTACATCATTGTTATATATAATCATCATGACTGAGGTAATAATTGCCACAACAAGCAGTATTGATCTCAATAGCACTCTGGTACTTAAGAGTTCTTTATGAAGCACTCAAATAAAAAAAGGAGGATTTTTGGCAATTTTCAGTATTGTTGTTCCAGGTAAGAGCTATCATCTTCCCATAAACTTAAACAATCTGTCCAAGACTCATTGAAAACATGTAGCACACCATAAATTTGTAGGTATTTAAATTTTTGAACAATCTGGTAATAATATCAGGAATATTCTTATGGAATATCTTACTGCTGTGGAAAACTTGTACAGAAGAAATGGTGTGGATCTCCAGGTGGAAAAAAGTATACTGACACAATCAAGTAAGGTTCGTTAGACTTGTCCCTCAGCAGGACTGTGTGGTCATTTTCAGACACCGATATCAATATTACAATTCTAGTGCTTTCTCACAATCCCACATGAGTTATTTCATTCAGCATGATTGTTTCAGTATGAAGTGGATTCTTAGTGAGTGATAAACTGAACCCATTTCTGTCATTCTTAAATTTACTGGACAGATTTCTCAGCAAAAGAGGCTCAATACCTTCAATTGCAACCAAATTAAAATACTATTTTCCTATTTCATTTTAATCTACATTTCTCTCTTAACTGGGTAGATAAATTAGTCACTTGGTTTTAAATCGCTAAGTAACACAAATGAAAGAACTACTTTGTTAGTGCCTATGATGATTTAGTCAAAGCAAACACTTCACTCAAAAACAGAAGACTGCAGTCAATAAACCCTTTCCCACAGGTAGATTAGTTACTCATTGGTGAATGACTATTTACTTTTGTATATTATTGTGTGCTGGAAAAGAGTAATATGTATTTATTTTATATGACCAATAAGAAGTGTTCAGCAGTTAAACAGATTTTGCATAGCAAGCCTGATTTGGACAATGTTCAAAAGGGGCTATTCATCCTAGCAGATATTTCATCCTATGCTTCCTGCAGAGTCAAAGAAAATAGAGATGAAAATAACAAAAAGTTCATCCTTTTAAAGTACCCTTTTTAAGAAGTCAGCTTTATTGTCCAGTGAATAGGGAGATAACTGGGCTATAGCTATTTGTGGTGAACAATCCTTTTCATCCCAGCCAGTTACTTACTGTTCTGACACTGGTTAAAGACAATTCCTTTGCATGTTTATTTCATGTAGCTTAATCAGGAATCTACTTCACAATTTACCAAAGCACACTGATAGTGTGGGCAGCTCAAGGCATAGCTCTCATTGAAATCCAGAACCACTGAAGCCAACACTTACTCTGACCAAAGGGACAAAAATCTTAGTGTTTGCACTCAGCATGAGTTTTATTTTCATGTTTCTGACAAGCTTTGTTAAATTTATTATCATGCACTAGAAAATGCTGTTTTTAAATAAACAGGACTGTAAGTAGGAAATAGTTTCTACTTTATTTTTTTTTAAGCTGAGGAATCCATTAAATGAATCTCTTTTCATTCTACTCTTTATTATTAAAGAACATTTGGTTCTAATACTCAATATTTGCCTCATGGACTGTTGACTCGGGATACTAACCAACTGAGGATATTTCTAAAAGTAACCAGCTGTTTCCTTTCTAGATTTGCCTGTTTTATTCACTTCAATAAATCAAAAGGGTATTTTTTTTGTACAAGCTTAAAGCTGTAATGCATTTTAATATTCTTTATTTTGATTCCCATTTTAATTACTAGGAATGTTCTATAGACCCAAGAGTTTATAGTAGACAGCTCTCAAGCCTCCCCTCATATAATAATGTATAGTGGACAGAATTAATACTTGAGTCAGTTTGTTCTGAGAACAATGACCCATTAGATGAGAAGCTCTGTGTATTTTTTCAGAAGACTATTTGTTGGAATAGGCTAAATTCAGAATATATTAGAATTCTCAAAACTGAAGTTATTACCACACAATTCTCAGTGCAAAAATATTGTGACCTTTGCAAATATTTACTTGACTAAGTTCTGCTACGTTCAACCTTCCTTCATCTGTAATTAGAATCCTTTTTTTGATTCCCAAATGATTCATGAGGCCTTTAGTTTTTCATCAGAAATAAATATTTTTTCAGAGGAGTTAAATTATTTTGTCATTATTTATATTTCAGTAATTAATAGCAAATATTTTGCTTGATAAACTGTTACTTTATTGTAGAAAATGTGACATTTATTGTAGATAGAAAAGATATTCTGAGGGATCGAACTATGATTCAGTGAAACAAAATCGTGAGAAACATAAGAAAAAAATAAGTTTGGTATTACTTAATTTTTAGCTTTGAAAAAATTAACTGTGTCTTTTTGGGCAAATTTGTTTCGATTCTAAATCTTTTGTCTTAAATTATTTTGTTGATCAGATTAGGACTACATTCTAGATATGCAGAGAAAACTAAAGAAATCATAGCAAAATGTATCGTGTATTTTTAATCTGCTTTGATATAGTCTAGTTCACAGATAGAACATTAAAAAGTAAGTTATACTGTATGTTTTCTGAAGATTGTTGTGAAATTCTTACAATGCTGCATTTCAAATTGTTGGAATTTTAAGATCTGTGGAACAGACATTCCTTGTCTGCCTAGAAAAAATAATAAAAAATACTAGGTTCATCATTAGTAAAATCAGAAAGAAGTTCAATACTAATTTTATGCTTATTAGTCCACAAGTCAAAGAAACCGATAAGTATGTCGAGAAGTGAAAGACTGAAAATGTCAGAAGATAGATAGACTAGTGGATTATGTTGGTGAGACTGCATTTAAACATGTCTCTGAAATATATGAAAGTGTATCTTGTTTCCTCAGAGACAAAAAAAAAAGAAAAAAAGAAAAAAAAGATTTATTATTTTAGTATATATTAAAATAAATGTCCTTCTTTCAAACATTCTTTACTATCTCATTTGTTCTCCATTACTTGACAGCTCTGCGGTCAAAATGACACTTCTGCTAATGCAGATTATCCATGACTGCTTCAGAGAACATACAATAACCAGCCAACCAAAATGACACAAAGATAAAGAAAATATACTGTATCTCCAAGCCCACTATTCAAAAGATCACTTATGAATAACCTATCCCTACATGACTTTATCTGTATTCTCTTCTCTGCCTACACTTCTCAATATTTTGAGTGCCAGAATATCGCTTTATTTCTTCTTTGTTTTCACTTTATTTTTCTCTGCTTTCCCTCAATTCCTCATTATTATTTTTCCCCTAAAGCTTTCTGCCAAGATGAAACATTGTAAGATGTTCACAGTTGAAAAAATAAGGACAGTGAGGCTGATTCAAATGCCAATGTATGCTTCTAGAAAAATGTATTTTTAACTTCCAAAGAAAGACTATATATAATCATATCTAGAAACAGTTTATCTTTTGGCCTACTCCTCCCTATGGATAATTACAACCTTTGGAGAGTTTAAATGGAAAATATTAGCAAAAAAAATCTTATGGTCTTGTCTGGAGTCATTTACTCTTCCTCTGCTTCACTAGAAAATTAAAATGTATTTTTAATAAAACAAGAAAGTATGGAAAGATTGATTATATAAATTCATATAGCCTAATAATCATTTAAAATACAATGAAATAATATATAAAAGGATATATTATTAAAACCACATCAAGAATGACAAGAATGACATACACTTCACTCTTTGGTTAGTTCTCTTTTCCTGGCTATTTACTTGTTTATAAAGATTCATCAATTTCTTAATAATTGTGTCCATACCAGAAAAGTAGTATCCTAAGAGGAGGATTAGGATTTTAATGTAGGCACAAGAAGAAGTGAACTTCTGCTTTTTGTCTCTTGAGACAATATCCAAAACATAATGTACTGTGTATGTTAGAAATGTCATGCTTTGCTCTCTTTTATTTTTACTTAATAAGTAGACTTCTTCTGAAAAGTGAGTATAAAAATGATTTATTTCTACTCTACACAATGCACAACAGTCAGATCTACCTTACAGCATGTGGAACAAGATTAAAGGATGAGAAAGACAAAGGCCTTTCAGCCTTGTAATGACTGTTCTGTATAGTGTTGTAGTCTGTGCTGCTGACGCTTTTAAGTATGTGTGTAATGCATACACAGATGTCCAACTCTCAGGCTGAATTTCCACAGTTCATGCCTTTCATCCAGTCTGTGACTCAGTCCACTGGGTACCATGCAAGTTTCCCTTTTGGTTGCTATGAGATGATCCAAATCACTAAGAGGCAAAATCTCATAACAGTACAATCCTTCTTCCATCAACAGAATAGAACTACAAAGGCACCTCTGGGGGGCATTTGACACATGTTGGACTAAGACAGAAATATGCAGAGAATCTTATAACAAATCTTTCGTGAGTCCAACTTTTAACTGTGAATTAAGAGGAATATGTATGGTTTGTAGCTTGCTCCTGTGTCTAAGTCTTCCCAGACTAAAACAGGATAGGTATTTTAAACAATTGGATTTAGTCTATTACTGCATGGCTATCCCTGCCTTTGCCAAATTACATGAATGTGCAAATTACATGGAAATGATGATCCTTTTTTGTGGTGAAAACACTTCAGAGCCTTTAGGCCTATGTCCTCTTGAAAAAGATCGCTGAGACCAGTAGCTCACCTAACACTCTCAATTTCATCATACTGAACTAGAAAGAGGAATAATTTCAACCTCAGTCACCTTTGTAGCCTGGATATAATAAGCTTTTGTGGGCTATTGAATTTCTTCATTTTTAATAAAACCTACAGTGAAGATAGAAGGAAATCTGTATGCTCTCAAGAACAGTATTAGTGTGCAAACCAAAGTGTTCCCGTGCTTTAGTAATATGTTTAGTAGTATATTTAGTGCATTATCAGCATTACATGAAAACTGCACCAGCAAAATATTTGTGGAAGATGTGATGGCAAAGATGAGACTTAAAATCTTTTAACACTTCCTAGGAGTGAAGTTCTAGCCTTTTAAGATGGCCATGTTTACTCAGAGCATTCATTCTATTCAGGTCCAGATAATACCTAGGTTCATAGGTTCATAAGGTTGGAAAGGACCAACAAGATCATCGAGTCCAACCATCCTCCTATCACCATCCCTACCCACTGAACTACTAAATCAAATCCCTTAGCACCTCATCTAAACGCTTCTTGAACAGCGCTAGGGATGGTGCCTCAACCACCTCCCTAGGCAGGCCATTCCAGTGCCTGACTACTCTTTCAGAGAAAAAATGTTTCCTCAGGTCTAATCTAAATCTTCCCCAGCGCAACTTGTGGCCATTCCCTCTCGTCCTGTCATCATTTATCTGGGAGAAGAGGCCCACCCTCTCCTCACCATCACCCCCCTTCAGGAAGTGGTAGAGTGCAATAAGGTCTCCTCTGAGCCTCCTCTTCTCCAGACTAAACAATCCCAGCTCCGTCAGCCGCTCCTCATAAGACTTGTGCTCCAGACCCCTCACCAGTTTTGTTGCCCTTCTCTGAACACGCTCCAGGGCCTCAATGTCCTTCTTGTAGTGAGGGGCCCAAAACTGAACACAGTACTCGAGGTGCGGCCGTACCAGAGCTGAGTACAGGGGGATGATCACCTCCCTGCTCCTGCTGGCTACACTATTTCTAATACAGGCCAGGATGCTGTTGGCCTTCTTGGCCACTTGGGCACACTGCCGGGTCATGTTGAGCCAAGCATCAACCAACACCCCCAGGTCCTTTTCCTCTCTACATTCTTCAAGCCATTCTGCCCCAAGCCTATAGCATTGCATGGGGTTATTGTGGCCTAAGTGCAGGACCCGGCACTTGGTCTTATTGAACCTCATCCCATTGAGCTCAGCCCAGATATTCAGCCTATCCAAATCCCTCTGAAGGGCCTCCCTACCCTCAGGCAGTTTGACACATCCTCCCAACTTGGTGTCATCTGCAAACTTACTGAGGGTACACTCAATCCCCTCGTCTAGGTCATCAATAAAGATATTAAACAAGATGGGCCCCAGTACCGACCCCTGGGGGACACCACTCGTAACAGGATGCCACCTGGACTTAACTCCATTAACCACTACCCTCTGGGCACGGCCCTCCAGCCAGTTCTCCACCCAGAGAAGAGTGAACCTGTCCACAGCACAGGCTGCCAGTTTCCTCAGGAGAATACTGTGGGAGACCGTGTCAAAGGCCTTGCTGAAGTCCAGGTAGACTACATCAACAGCCTTTCGCTCATCTACCAGTCTGGTCACCCAGTCATAGAAGGAGATGAGGTTGGACAAGCACGACCTGCCCTTGGTGAACCCGTGCTGGCTGGGTCTGATCCCCTTGTTGCCATGCACGTGCCGTGTGATCTCCCTCATGATCATCTGCTCCATAACTTTCCCTGATACCGAGGTCAGGCTGACAGGCCTGTAGCTCCCCAGGTCTTCCTTGCGGCCTTTCTTGTAGATGGGAGTCACATAGGCAAGCCTCCAATCTTGTGGGACCTCTCCAGATAACCAGGAATGCTGATAGATGGCAGAAAGTGGCTCGGCAATCACCTCTGCCAGCTCCCTCAGCACCCTTGGGTGAATCCCATCTGGCCCCATTGACTTGTGGCAGTTCAGATGGAGGAGTAGATCTCTGACTGCCTCTGCTTGGATCACAGGGGGTGCATTATGCGCACCGTCCCGGACTTCCAGGTCAGGGCAAGTACCCTGTGGACAACTGTTCTGTCTATTAAAGACAGATGCGAAGAAGACATTGAGAACCTCAGCCTTTTCCTTATCATCTGTGGTTACATTGCCTGCCTCGTCAAGTAAAGGAGAGAAATTTTCCTTTGTTTTTCTGTTGCTGTTAATATACTTGTATAAGGGTTTCCTGTTCTCCTTTACAGCAGTAGCCAGTCTAAGTTCAAGCTGGGCTTTAGCATTTCTAACTTTCTGCCTGCAAATCTTGGCCAGTTCTCTGTAGTCACCCCAAGTAGCCTGTCCCATCTTCCAGAGGACATAGACTCTCTTTTTCTCTCGGAGTCTCAACAAAAGTTCCCGGTTCATCCACACTGGTCTTTTTCTCCTCCGGCTCGACTTACGGGACTCCGGGACAGCCTGCTCCTGTGCCTTTAAGATTTCCATCTTGAGGAGCATCCAGGCTTCCTGGACGCCTTTACCCCTCAGGAGGGAGTCCCAAGGGATCCTTGCAACAAGCACCCTGATCAGGTCAAAGTCTGCCCTCCGGAAGTCCAAGGTAGCAGTTTTGCTAGTCACCCTCTTGACGTCACCAAGAATAGCAAACTCCACCATTTCATGGTCACTCTGGCCAAGACAATCTCTACATCTCCTACTAGTCCTTCCCTGTTAGTGAAGAGCAGGTCTTGCAAGGCATCTCCCCTGGTAGGCTCTTGCACCAGCTGTGTCAGGAAGCAATCATCCACACATTCTAGAAATCTCACTGACTGCTTCCTCTGCGCAGTATTATATTTCCAGCATATGTCAGGGAAGTTGAAGTCCCCCATGAGAACGAGTGCTGGCCATCATGCAACATCTACGAGTTGTTTATAGAACACCTCGTCTATTTCTTCATCCTGACTAGGTGGTCTATAACAGACCCCCACCATGATGTCACTCCTAAAGACTATCCCCCTGATTTTTATCCATAGGGACTCTATCATTTCCAACCTCAAGCTCTTCAACATCAAAACACTCTATATCAAAGAGAGCTATGCCACCATCCTTTCTTCCCTGAAAATAATACCTGAAAATAATGCCTGATATCTGTGCATAGATTCTACAGATAAACCTAGATTCACGTTCACAGCAAAAAACAATTTCCAGTCTAATGCGGGAAAAGTAGAGTGGCTCAAGGAGAAGTTCCACTGGTAGTGAGAAGTTGCCTGGAATATTTGAAAGAGTAAATGCAAATCCTTATAATGGTACACTGAAAAATCACCTGGCACATCACGGCCAATAAGACTAAGTTTCAAAGATTTATTCTCAAAACTTCCATCATTTTTAACACTAACTTTGATGAATTAAAGTATCATTACATATGAAAGAATATTTAGAAGCAAATTTCACTGAAATAGCAGGTTTAGAAACTTATTTTCCCACCTGAACAGATTTTGTTGTTCGAAAAAATTTGTCATCATTCATTCCATGTCAGAAGTGTGTACTGATTGGATAATGTTCACGATTCTTTTTTATATTCTGTTGTATTTGATCTAGCAACTTCGTATGAGTGTTTGCAAAACTAGTTTGAATCAACCAAAAGAAATCCAGATGCTGAGGAAAGTTACCCAACAGAAATGTTGATTCTGAGGATGCTACAGTGGTCATAGAATGCTAAACGACACCTCAGATATGGCTGTACTACTGGATGCATGTGAAAGAAGTTATAATCCAATTCCAGTTAACATGCAACATATTTCACCGGTATGAGGCAATATGCTACCAGCTTTTCTTTTTGTTACTTGGCAAAAATAATTTTTTAACCTTTTTTATAGTAAGGGTTCTGTTTCTGTGGTGTTGATCCCTTAGTCAGAGCATTAAAAAAATGGCATGCGAATGTCCACTATCCTAGTTCTGTTGTGTCGCATTTCTCAGGTAAATAAAGAGAAAAAAAAAAATCTGTGTTTTACCAAAGAGAAATTCCCACAAGGTGTAGAGCTGATATAGCCACCTGCAGTACTGTTCTCAGCTCCAGTTCCTGCCACAGCTGTTATCTCATACAGCACATGCTGCACTCAGGCTGCTGGCAGCGGAGAAAGGATACTTAGGGAGCTGCTGCAAGTTGGCAGAGTTTGAAATACCACCTGTGCTCTTTAAAATGTTGCTAGTGAGTGAGTGCAATTTGACCCATGATCACAAAGATAACTAGATCTCTGAAGTATTCTCATTCTCAGAAGAGTGTGGAAGCAGCACGACACGTTTTATATGAGTTTAGTGAATAATAAATACCCAATACTGTCGGAGGCACATAAGAACATTATGCAGTGTATTTGAGCTTTTTATTGAGCAGCTGAATACAATGACCAAATCAGAAATTAACTATGGCCTTTTTATACAATATAGTATCAGATCAGAAGAAGAAAAAAAGACAAAAAAACAAAAGAATTGTTTTAGAAATCTATTGCAATGAACAATTTGTTGAAGTACGAATTTCTTCACAGTGCTTTATTCTGCTTCCTTGTTCAGATAGTACTACCATTTTACTTTCACATTCTCCTTTTACTTCTGATGACTATTATTAATGACATCTGAGGCAATGCCTTCCAGCCAGTGCATACTTTGTTTTATACTGGAATTAAAACATGGTACACGTTTGATCAGGCAGAAAGTGGGATTAAAGATCTGTGAAATCAGTAACATACAAGGATTAATTGATACTCTACTGTCTTGTTATTTGTTTTGTTTTGATTTGTTTTTTTGCAGCTTTGTAGCCTGAGTAAGTGGAACTGAAACTCAAAATAGCCAATAAGATCTTTTGTTACAGAATTTATGTAAAGCAGAGAGGAATAACTTCGAGATCCAACTGAACTTTGATATGGGCTGGTCTAGATTATGTTGTTTGTTTTTTTTGATACTTCAGGTAGACATAAAAGTCAGCAATAATCTCTAGTGTAAATTGATTTATATAAGAAAGTTAATTTTTATAAAACATTTAAATGAGATCTCACTAAAACTTTGGAGAGTTATATTTACAGACACAACCAACATTTCTATGGTTCAGGTTCCTCTTTAAATGACAGCAAAATGAGATGTACAGTACCCCCCTCTGAACTGCCTGAGTCTAAGACATTGCATCTGAAAGGACCTGTCACAGAAATGTGGCACTTTTAGCCCCACAGATTGTCACAAAGTATATTAAATTCATGTAACAAAATGTAGATTAGGTAGCCCTCTGTGAATTGATAGCTAATCTTAAAATAAACTACTTCATAGTTATAATTAATAAAAGAAGACATGCCAGATAGTGGTGAAGATCACCAAGAAAAACACAGTTATACCTAAAGTTTCCACAGCTGTTGTACAGTATGAATCTAGTGGCAATTTAAGCTGATTAGACAAGTAATCTCATAGGGGACACCTTGCATATGCTTTATATACCTGTATGATTCATTTTACAGTTATTTAACCACAAAGGTTAAACAGGACACAAATATTTTTACTTCAACTTATTTATTTAAAGCAAGTAACAAATTCCAGTAGATAGAGCACATATCAATTTTGGTAGCTTTATTTAAAGTAGTAGAAATGCTGACTCTATCCTCAGTTGTTAAAATAATTAATCTTGATGTGAACTGTACTACTGATGTTATTATGTTTTAATAAGAAGTCACAGTAATGACAATGCTACCTATATTAGTACTTTGTACTGCCTTTGAGTTGGATCCTTTTTCTAAGTGGTCATCAGAGTGACACTGCAGTTAATTGTTCCCTGACAGTTTCTAGAAAAAAAAATAGTGGAGAATTTCAGTTTGGGCATTTACTGTGTTCTCTTGCTTAAACGTTAACATCTTAACATTATGGAATTTGTAGGAAAAAAAAGTGTGATAAAATTGATGGTCTAACTTTTGATGAAATGAATTGCAGAAGAAATGAAGAGAAAGAGAGGCTTCATTATCACACTGGATTATCCATTATCTTCAGCCATCAACAGGGTTAATAAGAATTTATCTGTACCTACTCAGGGAAGTGAGAAATGTGAAAAATGAAAGAACAGATCAAAGAGATCTTCTAAGGTAACTTATTTCACTATAAGTAAATTGCTCAGAATTTCTCCTTCATTTGAGAAGGTTGGTAGAAGCATCTGTAAAATCATCATTCCTCAGAGGAAGCATTATAGTCTTGTCATCACTGGTGTTCACCAGGAACAAATGGAATCAAATTACATACTCAGTTCTATGATTTCTATTCTGCACAGAATGTTTCCTGCACAGAATAGTGCTTAGTTGCAGTATAATAACTTGCTTTTAGGTAGTACCTGAGTAATGTAATTCTGGCTTGTGAGTGCCTGTTGGATGAGACAAGGTCAATGAAAAGGCTTTACTGATAAATTTTATGTCACAAGGTCAAATATGGTTCCTTGCTGTTAGTGTACTGCATAGGACAAGGGGAGAAAGAATGCTTGTTATGTAGTAGCGGTGCACCTTCAGAATACTTACAAGAATGATACGGCTTTCATACATAAAACTGTAGTATTTGTTCTGGAGTTAGAATGATATAGATACAAGGAATATTAAATAAAAGGTATAAGTCCAATAATAATAATAATTTCCATTAATATGCTCATGTACTTTACAAATAATTCAGCATCTTTATTCTGTTTACCAGCTGGATGTGCTGAGAGACACAGAAGATCCCTCATCAGGCCAGAGGCAGAGCCAAGACTTGAATGTCTGCCCTGTACTCTATTTACTAGGTTACGTTAGATTAACTGTAGTTAGTATGACCTAAGTTTTTGTTTTGGAAAGACAAGGCAAGACAAAGGAAAAGAAAGGAAAGGAGAAAAGAAAATCCATTCTGAATTATTGCAGTGGTCTTATTTTTCAGTATATAGTTTAAGTGTACAATCCCTTTTACTGCCTAACAATTAACAGATAAAATCTGGTATAATAATCTAATTATATGTCATTGCCAAATAAAAGATAAGCACCAGATGGTTAAGTTTTATGCTAAATTACTATGCAAACACATTCTGCTATTCCTTTACAGTAAAATAATATATTTAGACAAAAAAATCCCTCATTTTTAAAATGCAACATTCTCTGTATTTTGTAGTCTCTGAAAATATTTTTCTTGCAAGGAATATAAAACATAAACACTGGATCTCAAAAATTATAGCTCTTTTGCAGTTATCTTTTGTCTCAAAATAAAGTACAATTTCTTGGACTCATTCTTGGACCCATATCATGGGTTTATATCACACCTATGCTGAAGGCACATTTATACAAGCTATGTAAGAAAGAAAATACCCAATGAAACTACAATGAACTGTACTTAACAGCTCCAAGATTTCAAAGCTAACCTGCAGTTTAATAGTGTCTTGACAGTAAACCACACCCTCCTCTGCTGCTGTTGCCATAAACGTTTACCTCCAGATTTTCTTCCAAGATTAAAATTCAGTAAATACAACCTAAAGAGATTCTGAAGGGGCAGTACTGTAGGAAGAAATGTTTTGATAAAGAGCTACTTAAAAAAAGACTAATGCTCAATACAAGTAAAGTTTAGAGAACAGAGAGTAAAGTTACACTAAACATATAGTCTTGGAATTAGGTACAGGAGGAGCTCTGTAATTTGAAAGCAACTGGAAATTAAAATACATGAAAGATTTTGTAATAGAAGCCTATTTTTGTTTGTTTGTTTCATTCTATATTATTTATTTATGTATGTATTTATTTAATCTACGTTGGATGTCTAATATTTTAGCTTTATACACATCTTTTATTCAGCTTCTTGCTAATATAAAACTCTCATATCTAGGTCCACAAAGCTATAGATAACTGGTATCAACCATGATATTTTCTGGCTTTCATAGTTCTGAAGTAAAGAACTTTTATTTTTCATCTGTATTAAATACATCAGTTCCCATGAGCTACATAATACCATTGTATACTACGTAATGTTTTTGGCTTTTATGCTACTGAATAGTTATTACATTCATATGACTCCTGCTTACTCTAATGCTGGGTTTGATTTCAGTGCCACTGATCTTAAGCAGTGCATTAACTGATGGTAACTTTCTTTGAAGCCCATCTCTTCTACCATCTGGTAATTGTATGTTTTAATTTATTTCTTTTATTTCTTTTATTTTTTTTGTAATGAAAAGTAACATACATCTATGTTTATTCTATTCTCAACATTCTAGTAAGTTACAAAATAATTTACATTGTTGACTATGAAAATAGTGCTTTCTATTTATTTCCATGAAAACTACAACAGGTACAAAGAGCACAATAACACTATTTAATACAGCAATTTCTCAACTACAAAGCACCATTTTTCAAACACAGTCACCATCATTATCTATTCATTTTCTTTTGTTCTCTGTCTCGCATATATATGCTAATTTTTTCATTAGAAAATAGATTTTATATTAAAAAAATCAGGTAGCACTATTCAAGAAACCTTGCTGAGCCAACATTTAACTCTCACTGAACACATTTCAGCATCATAATTGTAAAGGAACACGAAAAATTGTTTCTTAGTAGCTTTCCCAGTGATGTGCACCATGAGTAAGTGCATACCCATCCTATATTAGATATTATTTACACTGCATCAGTCATGATTTCAATTATTATAAATCTCTGTACTCTGGGAATGTTGTTTTGCTCAAGAAAACAATCCAGATATTCTTCAATTTTTCTGGCTACACTGAGTGGAAAGAAAAAATAAATATATGATGCACTCAATGCTAATCAAAAGTTCACATACATAGAGTGAATTTACTGCCAGTTGAAAGATAGATCTGTTAGAGAAAAAAAGCCTGTGAAGGAGATTCAATACATCTGCTTTGTTAGCATTAAGTGTCAAATGTGCTATGTATTTTACTGTGTTTCTGGTTCTCTGAATCTTTCCTTTTTCTCTTAAGCTGAAAGGTGTCAAGTTTGTGGAGGCTGAGATTTGCTATTATTGCAAGAGGAGTGCTGTTCATATATTTATCTTTCTGGTTTTTTTTCCACTGACATTAGAAGTATTTCTGAGCTACCCTGCCTTAACCTTTTCAAACAATGACTGGGTTGAAAAAATCATTTTCTGAAGGTATTTTCTGGGTTATATTCAATTAATACATGCAACTCAGAATTGTCTTTTCAGTATTCAGTTTGTTGTGCTGCATTTTATGTAATGTAGCCTGATCATTCTGGAAGCTATAAAAACGTTTACTTTATAAGGTACTCAAAGATTTTTTTTTTTTAATTTTATTTTCCTCTCTGTTCAAGATGTTTTGTTCCCTTCCTTCTTTAGTTACCCATATGTAGCTTCTATACTAGCACTTAGAGTTATTCATTTTAATTACAACTCTTTCTCTTTACAATAGTGCTTCATACTTTATTTGTAAAACTTTTTCCATATGTAGTCTTGCCTTCTCATTCTGAACGGCATGAATATCAATTCATTTCACCCATTAGTTACCACTATACACATATTATTTATATATATATATTGCTAATTAGTAGTTTATTACCAATGGCAAAGAAGGAATGAGATTTACAGTGGGAAATCCCACTGATTATATGATTCACATCATATGATTGTGATGAATATCATTAGTCCTCTATTTTCTTTGATTAAAAAGAAAAGTCGAATTCATTTAGAAACTGTTCACTATTAAATCATGAATATATTCCTGTTAGATAATCCACTAAGAGGCAAATTCTTACTTATCCATAGTTTATGAGAAATATTATTATTTTTTGACTGGACATCTTTGCTGTAATTACACTTCAAAGTTAACCATTCAGAAAACATATTTCTGTTGGATCTCTGTGCCTATTTTGGATATCCTCCTTCAGTCTGAACAGATTATTGGGCTTTTCACTGCTGCTTTATATGCTGGAGTTAAATTGCAAACCCTCACGTTCACCGGTTCTCACAGTCTTATGTGCACTCAGATGCCCAGTTGAGAATGGGGGACATGAGTTGTCCTGTATTGTCTCTTGTTTTGTGGGTAATGTTCTCCAAATAGGAGGTGACACTTACAGTATATATGATGGGAAATTTGTCTGGTATTGCTTTTCCATCTCATGGAAGCTGTTTTACTTTGAAGAAAAATAAAAATAAAAGTAAAATGAAATTTAAAAGTGTAGCACAATTTCTGGGAAAAAAAAATTGATGCTCTATCAAAGTCTGAGTATATTTGGACTACTATGCAAAGATATTGTCCAAAAATATTTTACTTTTTTAGCTGAAACTTGGGCATTCTCTATTTTCAGTTTTTCTGACTCATTTCCCTTCCCTTCCCTTCCCTTCCCTTCCCTTCCCTTCCCTTCCCTTCCCTTCCCTTCCCTTCCCTTCCCTTCCCTTCCCTTCCCTTCCCTTCCCTTCCCTTCCCTTCCCTTCCCTTCCCTTCCCTTCCCTTCCCTTCCCTTCCCTTCCCTTCCCTTCCCTTCCCTTCCCTTCCCTTCCCTTCCCTTCCCTTCCCTTCCCTTCCCTTCCCTTCCCTTCCCTTCCCTTCCCTTCCCTTCCCTTCCCTTCTCTTCCCTTTCTTCCTTCCTCTCTCTTCCTCTCTCCCTTTCCTGTTCTTGTTTTGTTTTCTTTTTGGTTGAAAGAAAGTAGATACTATCATGGGTAAATTTTATTCAGGAGAACTCCTTCAAAAAACCTTTTCAGCAAATAATATTCAGCTAGGCCTATATGCAATAATAAAGCAGAATAATAAAACCATAGCAAGAAATGCTTGTAGTAGTGCACTTCACTAAGTGCCTGCTAAGTGACAGATTACTACTGAGCATCATACAACACAAAAGTATTTTCAGTGAGCTTTAGTTTGCCTAAATAAATTTCCTCCTACAGCTTTTCTACCTTAGAGTTAATGTAAACTTGTCATACGTTACACTTCCTGCTGCTCACAGCTTGTAGCAAAAAACCTGCCCACCCTAGTTGTTGTTTTGGTTCCTCTGAATAGAGGAGATTTGTTTGTTTGAAACAGATTACTGCAGTGCTCAGTAACCCATTTGTTTTTCAATTTTGTTGAGCTGATGCAATATCATCAGCCATATCACATAACAGTATCAGACAGAAGTAACTAGGCATGACATCTTGTAGTGATGACCCATCAGCCTGGGAAATTCTGAATGACATGCATTACTGAAAGCAGCCCTTACAATTAATATTTTTTTGAAACAAACTGCAGTGATACTCTTTGGATTGTTGTGGAAAAGCAGAGAAAAATTAGAAATCATCTCCTATCTGTAAATAAAGTCACACTGTAAGTTTGTACACAAAACACTTTCACCTAATCTCCATATGTACTGCCAGAAAACATACCTCCTGTTTAAATAACTTTATTAATGACTTGGAAAGGGATATGAAGAAGAAGAAAAATGCAATTTTTCATTTGTTTGTTAGAAGTGAAGGGGAAACTGAAAGTGTAGAAACTGCCTTGACTTTCCGGGATCTCTGCAGAAATACAGACTATGACTCTCACAGTTCCTCCCAGGCTCTTCTAGGTCACCAGTGAAGCATAGGTAAATATTCACCTGATGTTCATTTAGTGGTTTAACTGTTTAAAAATGATGTAAATGATGTAACTTAGAAATGGTGTTAAGGCAATGAAGGCAAATCAGTAGCTGTTTGCTGCTATCGTAAGTGTACTACTATTTCAAAAGGAAGTGTTCAAATTTGTGTGCAAACTTCATATTCTAGATGTAAACAGGAATCCTACTGTTTGTAAAGCTGAAGTAAAAACAGACCTGATAATGTGCTGCTAGCTAATGCTGTACTTGTGCTTACAGTAATGCTGAATAGGACTGAGTTGTTCAAAATTATAATAATGGAGTGATTTATGATTTGTGTAAGTTGCATGTCAGTGAGGAGCACAATCTTTTGTGGTTTAATATTAGTATAATTCTGTAACGTTTTTTCTGTAATTTGCCAACACCTATTTATCCTCAGAATTAGAACGAATGGTTAAAGCAAGGTCTTCAGTACATATCAGCACATCAGTAGCATGTAGAAACCTCATCTGGATGAAAGAATGACAGAACTCAGTAATACAAAAACTTATAGTGTTAAGGTAGTACCTGTGTATTTGTCTTTTATATCTGTGACAAGAAGGTGACAGATGTTTATTTATTTATTTATTTTCTTGTCACGCTCCAATATAAAGGAGGGAGACCAGGTTCTTTGATTATGTGTATACCCAGCATGAGATTAAGAAGCAACGGTTCAAATGTTGGTCCGACCAGTTTATTACCAATATTGACCAGGGAGATGAGGAAGGCGGACACTATTACCAATAAGGGTGATGGGGAAGGGAAGGCGAGCGATAGGAAAGATAGGAAAGAAGCAAGGGTTTGTACAACGCATGGAAAGTCACCAGCCAGGGTCCCAGGGTGGTTTCAAGCAGCTCTGATGTTCTGAGGCAGAAGAGCAGGGGTGGCAGAAGCGGGGAGAACAGCAGCAGCAACGGGCAGCCCTGAGCAGCAAGCAGCTGTCCTGGAGAAGCGGCACCGGGTCAGCACGGGAGAAGCAGCGTGGGGAAAGTCCAGGAACAGCATCAGTCAGCACCGGAGAAGCAGCGAACAGTGATCAGCTCGTGAGGGTTCAGATGGTAGAACACCTCGAAGGAGCGGCGAGGTCCAGGAGAAAGCAGCATGTCTCAGGCAGCAGGCCCAGGAGGGAGTTCAGCAGCAGGGATCAGCTCATGAAGTTTCTGATGGAAGGGCACCTCTTCTCATGGAGGTCGATCCCTCTTTTATCCTCCATTTTTCCTGCCTACGTGACAAATCCCGTGCTAGGGTGCCAGGCAAGCATCTCCTGAGATGGCTGTCTCCCCACGGAGACGAGTACCACACAAAAGAGTGTTCAGCGGCCATTGAGCTGCAGCTTATCTCTCTTCCGTTGCCTTAGGACATACCCATTTACTTGTTCCTTAGACAAAGGATTTCGCAACCCTTGCCGAGGACTAGCTTGGACATGTTCGGACATGTTCATCAGCAAACGTCGAGGCAATGGTATAAAATAATAGTCTCTTACATTTCTATACACAGAAACCAGTCTTCTGCTTTATTTTACAAGCTCTGGCTCCTCCTAGAACAATCAAACCTGTACTAGAATGATAATAAAAATGACTTTTTTTTTTTTTTATCTGGTACAATCTGTCTTTATTTTTTCACACAATTATAAAACCAAGTTATTCAATGAAAAATCTGTAATTGTCTTGAAATTATATCTTGTTGGCCATTTTTTCTTTTTCTTTTTTACTTCCTATTCAGTGACATTTATAAGAAACCACTTGTGTCGGACCCATGAATGCTGAATGCAGTTAATTCTGGAAATATACAAATTTATCATCTCACCAGCCTTTTCTGTCAAGATAGTATGCCACCCTGTTCATAAAAAAAATGAGTGGAGGTGAAAGAGCTAATCCAGGGACACTGGTGCTATGTACATCTTACTTGAACGTTATGAAGTCACTCTAGAAATGTATTTGTTGACAACACAAAATTCACGAGCTCTGCTAACTTCCTCAAATTACATTTGTGTTTTAAATTTCTCCCCTTTCTGCTCACTATTCTTCATGATTAAATAACTCTGAAGTCTACCTGCTATGGGAACTCAGTTCTTCTGCTATGTTTTCATACCTCTGTAGTTTATTTTTTCGACTGTGATGTTCATACTACTCCATTAATTTCAAGATCACTGATGACTTTTTTTTTTCTTTCAAATCATATTCTGAGGTGCACTATGTGAAGGCATTTCTATTTTCTGCTCTGTGTATTAGTAGTGATCATGGGGTGCTATTTCTTTATAAAGCAGACATGAGGAAGAGGACCATCATTCAGTGCATTTTTGTTTTGTTTTGTTTTTATCATTTAGAGTAAGAATAAAAGAAAAGAAGGCAAATCAAATTTCTATTGGAGTGGTCAAAATGCCAGCTTCCAAACTACAATGACCTCCAGTACTTATTAGGACATTAATCTAGGTTGAGAGTCACTGAAAAATGCAAAACAGAGCCATCAAAATGTATCGAATCTGGCAAAATCTGGACATTTTAAATTCAGCAGTACTTAAATACATTGTACAGAAAAGCAAGGAGCCAGATACTGGAAAAAAAAATAAATAAAGGACATTCACACTCCACAGTTTTCTGTAAATTGAGGTCATACTGTTTTTGCTAGCTCTTAAGTTGAAGCCTGACACCTTGCAAAGGGATAATAAATACAATGGACATATCCTGTTAATTGGTACACCAGTAGGAGGCTGACCTAAATTGCTTCTTTTTGGAATAAAATTTCCAGGAGGAGAGAAGGAGACTATATTAAACCAAGCCTTTTCCAATTTACGTCAGTGAAAGAGAGAAGGGTACACTTCATTACCCGTGTTATATGAGTCCACTTTTGACTTGCACTGTCTGAATAGTCTTTCTTAAAAGGCAATTTGGGGGATATAAACATATACATTTTCAAACTCGGTGAACTTTAGTGCTCAGAGAAGCTTTTCCACGCAAGATTGCCAAGGCTACAGCAGCTGTTATTAGGGACTTCCATGAATGCACAGAGACAGTTGTGCTGACTTACGTACCATGTGGTGATTTTCACATGTGGACAAATGACCAGTAAAGATAAAGCATATCTAAACAGCATGCAACACTACAAGATTTCCAGTTATATGTAGAGGTCTTCAAAGGTGAAAGGTCATTTCATGAAATCTTTGCACATGATTTAAAAGATTGCTGCAAGATTTCCACTATCAGTGCAGTCATATAAAACTTATATAAGTGAACAGGCTCATGCAAATAATCCTATTGGTGGCTCTTGAAGAATACCTGCTTATGTAAGTAAATCTTGTTATGAATTATACATGCAGCCTGACTATGTTAAAAATCCTATTGTTGCCAAGATCTTCCATGACTTTCTGTTCCCTCATTTACCTTTATAATCTTACTTATTATACTGTGAAGTCTTCTGTGCTGAGACTGTCATTTTATCCTATTTTTACAGAACTCAGCATAATGAATACACCACATATAATGAGAACATGCAGTGAATAACACAAAGGAATATCATGATGAAATAAAAAACTTGAGCACACATTTTGATGCTTTGCATCCATCCATCTGCATGAGAAATTTAGCTAATGTCTCAGAGCTAAAGAAAAAAAAAATTTGTAGTCTGTTGAATTGTAATAAGAAAATAAGGTGGATGCTGCCAATGATCATCACAGAGGAATCCTGATTATCTTTGTAAGATGATTTTTTTTTGCACTTCAAATACTGTGAAATCATAATCTTGATCATTTTCTCATAAAATTGAATGCATTTCACTCATCAGTGCATCCTCCTTAGCATAATCTGAAGCATCTCAAATTTTATTCACAGCTCATTGAGAACCAAAAAGGCCAATTAGAAGCAAGAATCAAGCAAAGTAGTAAAATCCCAATCTGTACTGAGAGAACAGGGCTGTATACTCTATTTTTATTACAAATATGTAAAAGCAATTTAATTTAATCACCTTGAATTACTAAGTGCTGCCAGAGAAATAGTCAGAAGAGAATGCATATTTTCTAGTTTATTCCCTGAACTGCACCACTGCTGCATATTTATGATATTTTTATGCACTACTTTAGTTACTGTTATGGCAAAAGCACTTAAAATAAAGTTTCACAAGAAGATCTCTATTGAAGTTACAGTGATACATCACTAATACATTCTGTCTGCTCTTCTTCCCAAGTAAGAACACAATTTTTTTTTCTTTACAGAGTTGTAGGGGCTGAAAGGGACCTCTGAATGTCACCTATTCCAACCCCCTGCTAAATCACATTCCATACAGGAGGCTGGACAGGAAAGTATCCAAAGGGGGTGTGAATATCCCCAGAGAAGAAGACTCCATGGACTCTCTGTGTAGTCTATTCCAATGGTCTGTCACTATGAAAATAAAGAAGTTCCTCATGTTTGTAAGGAAGTTCCTATTTCCCAGTTAGTGCTTGTTGCCCTTTAACCTGTCAATGGGCACCAATAAACCTGGGGACCTGGTCCTGTCCACTTGCTTCCTGCTCTTTATAAACATTGGTATGATACCATTTCAGGTTTATCTTCTCGAAGTCAAACAGTTCCATGTCTCCCTGTCCCTAATAAATCTTCGTGGCCCTCTACTGGCCTTCACTGTATTTTCTGGAAAGGTGGAAGAGTAAGGACATGGAAGATGGTCCTAAAAACAAAAAAGTGGCAATGATGCAAGATAACACTATATTATACGATATAGTAGGAATTGAGGTTAATAAATCAAATGAAATGAGAGGGTGAGTGTCCAAAACCATAGGCCTTACTACAATGAGGAAAAGCAAGATGGCTAGGGAGCATGCACTTCCAAGACCAGCAGCAAAAAACGAGGCAGTCTCAGGACTTGCACGCAGTTTTATCTTTCCCTCTAAATGGAAAATGGGGACGCAAAATTCTCTGAGTATGTAGTTCTTCTCTTCTGAGAAGCAGGTACCCAGAACTATTGATAATCCATGGAACTGGAGCATGAACGCTTTAACTCCAAGTGATTAACATGATTTTATGATGTGAAATTCTGATAACAACAATCATAAAACCATGACAACTGGGAAGCCCAGAACAGTACATAGTATTCCAGAGGTGGCCTCAATAGGACAGAGTAGAAGGGGACAAGAACATTTCTTCACTTACTGGCAACTCCCTTTTTAATGTACCCCAAGATACCATTGGCCTTCTTATTGAGTCATGGAATCATTAAGGTTGAGAAAGACCTATAAGATTATCTAGTCCAACCTTTGTCCCATCCCCACCATGCCCACTAAACTGTGGCCCGTAGGGCCACATATACTTCTTGAATACTGGAACAAAGACTCCACCTCTTTGGGTAGCCTGTTCCTATCCTTTGTCATTCTTTCTGAAAATAAGTTTTTCCTAAAGTCCAATCTGAAACCTCCCTGGCACAACTTGAGGTCATTGTTTCTAGACTTTTTGTTAGTTACATAGAGAAGAAGCCAAAACCCACCTCACTACGACCTCCTTTCAGGTAGTTGTAGAAAGCAAGAGGGTCTCCCTTGATCTCCCTTGAGCATCCTCCAGAGTGAAGGTCTCCCAGTTCCCTCAACCTCTCCTCATAAGACTTGTGCTCCATACCCTTCGCCAGCTTCTTGGCTGCAAGGGCACACTGCTGGCTCATGGCAAAATTGTCCACCAGAATGCTCATCTCCTTTCTGCAGAGTTGCTTTCTAGCAGAAATGGTGAGCTTCTGGAGTGACAGTCACTCCTCCTAGTTTTGTATCATCAGCAAACTTGCTGATGAGGGTGCATTCTATCTTTTCATCCTTGTCACTGATTAAGGTATTGAACAAAATGCCATCCAGAGGGACCTCAACAAACTTGAAAGGTGATCCCATGTGAACACGTAGTGAGATTCAACATAGCAAAGTGCAAAGTTTTGCGCTCTGATGAGAGTAATCCCAGACAGGTATACAGACTGGGAGAAGAACTAGAGATTAGCTCTGTGGAGAAGGACATGGGGTCCTGATGGACGAAAAACTTAACATGATCTAGTAGTGTGCTCTTGCAGATTGGAAGGCCAATAGTATCCTGGGGTCTGTCAAAAGAGGGGTGGCCAGCAGGGACAGGGAGGTGACTGTTCCTCTCTAATCTGCCCTTGTGATGCCTCATCTGACATACTTTGTTCTGGTCTCAGACCCCTAATACAAGGAAAGATGTGGAGCTGTTAGAGAGGGTCCAGAAGAAAGCCATGGAACTGGAGGTTGGTGGCCTTGTGGGAAGGATTGGGGAAGGGGTGGGGGTTTGAACTAGATAATTCTTGGTGTCCTTTGCAACCCAAGCCATTCTATGATTATAAGACTGGACCCAGTACCAACTCCTAGGAATATGTCTAGTTGCAGGACTCCAACTAAACCCTGATTGCAGCTGTCTGAGCTCTACCAATCATCCAGTTTTCAATCCTCCTCACTGTCCACTCATCTGTTCCACACTTCCTGAGTTTACTTATGAGAATGCTATGGGAAGCAGAATCGAAAGCCATACTGAAGTCCAAGTAGACAACATCTTCTGTTCTCATCTACTCAGGCAGTCATGACATTTTCAAACTTCAAATAGATATAAATAATTTAGAAACCATGAATGTCATTTCTTCCTGATTAAACTCATCAAGGACACACAGTGATTGCAGTTTGAGATTGACTGATCACGAACTTGACTTCATGTGGCCATGAAAAAAGATACCAGACACCACAAATGAATAATAAACCTAGCATCTTCTAACCATGTCTTCCATGATTTTTGTTGGTAATTGACAGTACATTCACATGTATGAAGCCTGTTCCCTCTTACCTCTATCTACGTGTTTGAGGTTGGCAGGAATTCATATCCAACATCTGGTCACTCTTCTGTTACGAAACAAGATATGGGATGCATGCTGGCATGCAATTTATCAGCTAACTTACATGTAACAGTTTTATCCCTAGTTATATGTCCTTCCCCTTAAAAATGTCTACATGTAAAGTATCCTTTTACTTTTCTATTCCCTGGAAGTTTAAGTTTGCTACTTTAAAGAAAGAATGCGCCGAAGCTATTTTCCATCTTTGAAAATGGAGGAAACGCTTAGGTGGCAGCACAGCCGCGGATTAGCGATTCACATTAAGTCGGCCACCAGAGGGCAGTAGCAGCAGGGCATAGATCCTTGTGGAGAACGTTGCTTCAATCGCATTTTTTAAGGATAGACATTTTTTGGCAGTCAGAAGAAAAACATTCCAGACTAGAACTGCGTTCAATAAATTAAATAAATACATTCTATTATGTACTGATTCTGTCATTATTCACTGTAATAAGCCATATGCAATTTTGTGGTGAATCTCTGACAGCAGTCATTTTGGAAGAAGAATATCAGAGGCCTCTTTAGGAGAAAAGGGCATCAATTTAGAGGAAAATGTCATTCTTCTTCTTTTTTTTTCCATTAATGAAAAGAAATATATGTAGAAATAATTGCAATAGGCTTAAAAGGATCATTACCTTAGTTCAGTTTTCCCCAAGATGCTGGCATTACCTTCCAAACTCCTACATACTCATACATATCCTGTTGTGAGTCTCTTCATATGTTTGATTGTTCTTTAAACTATGGTCTTGCACTCCTTTTATTGCAGATTACTAATTCAGCTGTAAGGAATAGAGGTTTTATTTATTTATTTATCTGTTTTCACTCCAAAGGAACAATAGTTTGAGAATCGGTACCTCAAAGCCTAGCTCTCCATGGAACTATACATTGCAGTTATGCTCCTGATTGCAGTGTGACAGCTGATTTTTAAATATTGGTTGGAACTTACACCACATTAAGGATTTCTTTACTGCTTTAATAGGTATTACGAGAGTCAGAAAAGCCTTCATTAGCCCTCTAGCCTTAATGATTCTGAAGGGATTGGTTAATGAGATACCCAAGTAAGTCATTCCAAGGAAGTAAAAATACTATCCATAGCAAGAGGATTACTTTTCTCCCTTCTTTGTATTACATCTTATTTTAACTAATGTGCCTGTTTGTAGTTTTATCTGGATTTACAGCACGGCTGGTGAGCTAAGTCTTTGTTATGTGTTACAAAAAAGGTGGATATTATTTCCAGATGCTTGACTAGGGAATGTACAGCCACTGTAGTTTGAACCAAATTCCAAGTAACAATCCATTTCTCTTTTTAAGATCTTGTTGACAACATTCACTTTAAATCTTGCAAAATTACGCTTGTTATTGGCTTTTCCTTCTCTGGAAGGAGTACAGAAAGCTAAAAGGTCGAAATAGTTTTAATTTTTCTCCAGAGGAAATCTAGCATCATTAAAGTTAAATCTCATGAAACAGTCTTCCCAAAAGAAGTACTCCTCCTCTTAAGATCTTCGTAAACAAACTTGCTCTCAGAAAGGAGAAATCACAGGAAAGAAAAAGTAAAATCAATGTTGCAACAAGTCAAACCAGCTCCAGATGCTCTCAGGAATTTTTGGGGGCATGCAGAAATGTCACTGTGCTCATTAAACTCCTAGACAGCACTTTTGTTTTCACAGTGAAAGCCATGCTGACCTTGCCAGTCCATTAAACTCTAACAAGGGTCTCTGCAGGTTCATAGTTCCAATTATGACTCAGTTTATAGGACCCTAGCAATAAATACAGTTTGACTTGCTCCACTGTGGGTTGATCTTTGCTCCTGCTGTTGCCAAATAAACAATGGACTGGAGGTGGAAACTTGAATGCCTTTTTTTCTTTTCTTTTTTTCTTTCAAAAGTAGAAGACTGAAAACATGTCAGCTACCATCCAGCTCACTTTCACAAGCAGGCTCTTATGAGCTTCTGTTGAAGCTCTGTGCTATTGCTAAGTCTAATTACTTCCTTTGATCGGCATGAAAAATTCATATCAATTCTGAAAATAATATTATAGAGGAAAATAGAAGGTAATATTATATATATAAATGTATATATAATAATGTGCATGCAAGTGCACAGATTATGTCTATATTCTATGTTATAGGTATGATATACCACTGAAAGCTGGTAAAGAGAAGAGAGGAGGTTAGTGGGAAGTTACTGTATTAGTCAAAGTATGATTTTAGAAATCAGAGTTTATTTTTTGAGAGTACACATGAGAAGGAACTAAGACTGAGAGCTGGTGTTCTGTACTGATATCGAAAGTGAATAAAAATGTTGTGTAGTATGATATTCACTTTTGTATCAGAGAATCATAGAATAGTAATGGTTGGAAGAGACCTCTGGAGATCATCTAGTCCAACCCCCCCCACCCCGCCAAAGCACCTCCCTAGCCCAGGTTTCACAGGTAGGCGTCCAGGCGGGTCATGAACATCTCCAGAGAAGGAGACTCTACAACCTATCTGAGCAACCTGTTCTAGTGCCTCTAACTATCAGAATTCTTGACAATGCTTACAAAAGTCATGGTTTTATGATTTTTGGTACTGGTATTCCACATCATAACATCATGTAGTGCATTTAGAGTTAAAGAGTGAATGCTCCAGCTCCGTGGATCATCGATAGTTCCAGGTATACCTGTCTCAGAAGAGAAGAAGAATTCCATTCCCCAGAGGACTTTGCGATGCTTTGCGTTCTTACGTGTTTACGCTCAGGGGAAAGATAAAAACTGTCTGCAGTCACGGGACACTCTCTTTCCTTTGGGATGGACTCAGCAGTGGGTGCTCGCTGCTGTCCGCCTTCAGCGTTAGCGTAAGGCCTTCGGTTTATCGGACACTCTCTCTTGCTCATTTTATTTATTAGCTTTAATTCCAATTATATTGTATTATATTGTGTTATTTTGCTTTCTGATATCTTATTTAGTAAATTAGCTTTCCTCCTCAGATCGTTGCCACTGTTTTGTTCCTAGGCCCATCTCCCTTTTCCCTTTTCCCTTTCCCCCTTCCCCTTTCGTGGGTCCCCCGCACCAATTGTCACGGAACCGGGCCGAACCTGCCCGTAAACTGTTGACAACAAACTTCAGAAGTGGCACAAGTTTAACAAAAGATGTGATAACTGAAGGGCAATATTTGTGTACACAGTTAACATATGCCAAAAAGAAAAAAAAAATTCTGAAAAGGAATAGCTTTCATTCAACACAAAATATTTGATAATTTTTATTGATAGTTACATAATTATTTGTCATTATAAGAAAGACTAGATCATTTTTATAATTGTAAAGGGTTAAGTTTTAGAATTTATTTTTAAAATTCAAATAAGAAAACACCAAGATATGTCAATTTCATTGGTGGGAAATAGGAATAAGAATAATATATGATCTCTTCCCTCTGATTCTAAGATGGCAAAATGTATTAAATCCATTAATGCAGTAATTCCCATGCAGAAAGTTTGGGCAAATCTATGTAAAGCTCTGGTATGATTTCAATTTCCAAACAAGTAGAAAAATCTATATTAGTGAGAAGATTAAAAACTTATTTTTAACACTGCTCTATGTAGGGTTTTTTTCGTGTTATTTTTTATTTTTATTATTTATTTTTTTATATTGCAGGTTTAGGTCCACAGTTAATATATAATTGTTGTAAAACTCTAAAAAAAAAAGTAGAAACAACAATTCAATATCAATAAAGCTCTCTGTATTATTGTTGTTGGTCCAAGACTTTGAATAACACCCTCCCCCCTATTTTTAATTTTTCATTTGCATGGATAGAGGCAGAAACATTCCCAGAACACAATTGATTTGCTCTCTTATAAGGCCTTTAAACTAGATATTTATAGAGAACTTGTGTACACAATTTCTGAATGGTCATCACATTTCAAATCTGAAAGGGCTATATACAGATCATGCAGATGAATCTTCTTGAGAAATATGTAGATTGCTTGTTAAGAAAATCCCAAAGACTAACAGTCACTCCTACAAGTTATACATGACCTGACGTGATATTCAATCAATAAACAAATCTGATAAATCCATAACATAAAATAAAATAAACAGTGAAAAAATTAACATTTCTTATGCTCCTCCCCCCCCCCCCCAAAAAAAAAAAAATAAAAAAATAAAAAATGGGATGCTAAAGGATTATACCAGGTTAGTTAAAGGTTAAGGAAAAAATATGGCCTGGGAAAAACAAAACAAAACAAAACTATTTCGATAACCCTGCTTGAATAAACAATCTCATTGATAAATTACCATGACATGAACATGCTATGAGATGAAACAACTATTGGTGTTTCCAGTGGAAATATGGGAAGCTGTTGGTTTTTTTACTGCTCTTGCAGTTGAGTCTGAAATCCCAAATAGAAAAATTCAGATACAAAAATCTGTATTAGTTCAAATGTATTAGTACAAAAGCAATAATTAATGGTTTTACGATGCGGCATGATTTCCATTCAGTGAGTATTTGCTCCAGTACAACAAACTCAGAAGATCAAATTGTCACTTAATTTTGTATACCCCAATGGATGTGGCCAACATATTCACATTCACATCTTATGCCACTTTTTGCTACAGAATCTGCACTCATATCTACTCTAGACATAAATTTGAATGATATTAAGATATTCAGGCAGGATTGCTGGAATGATTATAGAAACAAACATACAAATACACAAACAAAAAAGAGAACCAGAAGAAAACTTCATGTAGCTATGACTGTTGACTCCTTTTTGCTCATACTGTCCAGTTTTTCAATGATATATCAGTTTGGTAGCAAGACCGTAAAGCTGGATTTGTCTTTGTTGTGCTTTTAGTTCCTATAGCCCCAGAAAAATATTCTATTCAGCACAAAATATTGACAGATGGAATGGCAAAGGAATGTTAGTGAAGATCAGTAATCACTATGGCTCAGAGAATGTAAATATATTGCTTTTATACTTCATTGTTTTATATGAGGGATATGCCATGTAAGTTCAGGGTGTTCCAGTTTCCTGAGGTTGATGCTCCCTATAGGCCATAGGCAAACATTTTCTTCTTCCTTAGTTCTTTACAGTGCATTTCTACATTTCTATTCCCGGTGAGCTGCAATAGGTTGTCTTGCACATATGTCTCTTTTAGGAGATCATGAGCATATCGTAATGGGAGAGGGTGGGAAAGCAACCAGTCATTGCAAGTTTTTTTTCGATTGTTGTTGTTATTGTCATTTTTGCCTTGTAAGACATAAAAAATTGCAACATTGAAATGATTTAATGGCAAATTACTATCTAGGCTATGTCAGATGTATCTTTGCATCTTGACAATCTGATTTAACATAAGCAGAAAGGAGAAAATTGGGCAGAGGTAATTCAGCTATTCTGTTACGTACAACCTCTCCCAAAAATTTCTTATTAATCACAATTAGGCACAAGTCTTATGAGGAGCGGCTGAGGGAGCTGGAACTGTTCAGTCTAGAGAAGAGGAGGTTCAGGGGAGACCTTATTGCTCTCTATAGCTACCTGAAGGCAGGCTGTGGTGAGCTGGGGGTCAGCCTCTTCTCCCATGTAATTAGTGAAAGGACTAGAGGGAATATCTTCAAGCTGCACTAGGGGAGATTCAGGCTGGATGTTAGGAAATACTACTACTCCGGAAGAGTGGTCAGGCACTGGAATAGGCTGCTCATGGAGGTGGTGGAGGTGGTGGAATAGGCTGACCCTGGAGGTGTTGAAGGTATGTTTGGACATTGTGTTGAGGGACATGGTTTAGTGAGAGCTATTGGTGATGGGTGAATGGTTGGACTAGATGATCCTACAAGTCTTTTCCAACCTTGGTGATTCTGTGATAGAGAAAACCATCAATGATAAAACAGGTAGCATTGCAAGCAAAGCTAAGATTGTTCAAAGAGGTATGGTTAGCAGCTCAAGGTTACTAGAGGAAAAACACTTTTATAAGGTGATATAAAATCCTATGGTTGAACAAATAATCAAAACAGAGAATTGGAATATGAAGATATCAACTCAGACAAACTGTTCTAAGTAGCAAAAATTGCTATGCTTCCACTACCTGACTGATGGCCAGGGTGTTGTGGTAAGCATATCACTGTTTGGTGTTTAATTTGGTTGATAATACCAACTCCCAAGACCCAGATTATATTATATGTACATGGCTAGTGTGGCAGAGAGTGGTACCATAGTATGCCAGCAAAGATAGTGAAAGATCACTAGTCCACCTCAACAATATGAAGGCAGTTTATCTCCCTCTCTACAGCCTATGTCTCAGCTGTGAATAAACTGTCCCAGAAGTTCCAGTAATTCAAAGATGTTATGTCATGCTCCCCACATGTACAAACCAATATCTCAGCTACTAGAAATAGCATTCCTCTTCTCAAGAAACAGGATATAGTGAGTGCACATCACATATCATCCAGTGATTTTACTTGCGTGACCATGGAAATGAAGATATGAAGATACAGGATGGAATACCCACCTTGATCCTATAGGCATGGGAATGCGATTTGCAGGGGAAAACAATCTCAAGAGAAGGTCCTTCCAGGACTCTCTTTTTCCAGCAGACAGTTCTTCAAATAGGGAAAATGGTCTGATCTTATCTCTGAAGTTGACAGAAAGCCTTTTGGTTCTCATACATGAGAAATAAGTAATGAATGCAATAACCAGAACTAGAATGGCCCTGCCTCCATCTAAATGGAAGAAAGGGACAATTAAGTTTATCGGACTGCGTGCATTTGATGGCCTGTCACATCAGAACCACAGACATATTGATGACCTAGACGAGGGAATTGAGTGTACCCTCAGTAAGTTTGCAGATGACACCAAGTTGGGAGGATGTGTCAAGCTGCCTGAGGGTAGAGAGGCCCTTCAGAGGGATTTGGATAGGCTGAACAGCTGGGCTGAGCTCAATGGGATGAGGTTCAATAAGACCAAGTGTCCTGCACTTTGGCCACAATAACCCCATGCAATGCTATAGGCTTGGGGCAGAATGGCTTGAAGAATGTAGAGAGGAAAAGGACCTGGGGGTGTTGGTTGATGCTCGGCTTAACATGAGCCGGCAGTGTGCCCAGGTGGCCAAGAAGGCCAACAGCATCCTGGCCTGTATTAGAAATAGTGTAGCCAGCAGGAGCAGGGAGGTGATCATCCCCCTGTACTCAGCTCTGGTACGGCCGCACCTTGAGTACTGTGTTCAGTTTTGGGCCCCTCACTACAAGGAGGACATTGAGGCCCTGGAACGTGTTCAGAGAAGGGCAACAAAACTGGTGAGGGGTCTGGAGCACAAGTCTTATGAGGAGCGGCTGAGGGAGCTGGGATTGTTTAGTCTGGAGAAGAGGAGGCTCAGAGGATACGTTATTGCACTCTACCACTTCCTGAAGGGGGGTTGTGGTGAGGAGGGGGTGGGCCTCTTCTCCCTGATAAATAATGACAGGACGAGAGGGAATGGCCACGAGTTGCGCCGGGGAAGATTTAGATTAGACCTGAGGAAACATTTTTTTTTCTGAAAGAGTGGTCAGGCACTGGAATGGCCTGCCTAGGGAGGTGGTTGAGGCACCATCCCTAGCGCTGTTCAAGAAGCGTTTAGATGAGGTGCTAAGGGATTTGATTTAGTAGTTCAGTGAGTAGGGATGGTGATAGGAGGATGGTTGGACTAGATGATCTTGTAGGTCCTTTCCAACCTTATGAACCTATGAACCTAGGTATTATCTGGACCTGAATAGAATGAATGCTCTGAGTAAACATGGCCATCTTAAAAGGCTAGAACTTCACTCCTAGGAAGTGTTAAAAGATTTTAAGTCTCATCTTTGCCATCACATCTTCCACAAATATTTTGCTGGTGCAGTTTTCATGTAATGCTGATAATGCACTAAATATACTACTAAACATATTACTAAAGCACGGGAACACTTTGGTTTGCACACTAATACTGTTCTTGAGAGCATACAGATTTCCTTCTATCTTCACTGTAGGTTTTATTAAAAATGAAGAAATTCAATAGCCCACAAAAGCTTATTATATCCAGGCTACAAAGGTGACTGAGGTTGATTGAAGATTAGATTTGAGGAAAATTTTTTTCTCTGAAAGAGTGGTCAGGCACTGGAATGGCCTGCCTAGGGAGGTGGTTGAGGCACCATCCCTAGCGCTGTTCAAGAAGCGTTTAGATGAGGTGCTAAAGGATTTGATTTAGTAGTTGGGTAGGGATGGTGATAGGAGGATGGTTGGACTAAATGATATTATAAGTCCTTTCCAACCTTATGAACTTATGAACTTAATAGTCACCAGTGCACAATGTACTCCAATGCAATCAGTTTATAACCCCAAAACGAACTATATTGGAGCCCAAAGCGAGTCTAACAGGAAATGAGAGGCAAAGGCAGTCCATTACAACTTGTCCAGATTCTTTGTGCATCCTTGATATAGATTAGCTCAGAAGAGAGTATTTCAAGGACCAAAAAGGGTACTGTTGGGCTTTTGGTGTAGTTGCCTTGGAGATGTAAGACATTAAGCATCTGTCTACCTTTTCTGGTCTCTCAGAGCACAGTTATGTTGTGGGGTTTCTAGGAGTACAAGAATAGCAAGTGCTTACTGCTACTACAACAGTGTACTGGTAGCAATATGGCACCAACCAGAACTCCCTATTTCCCATTTGCCAAATGGAGTACTATGAAATTATTGTCAAGACTCACTCACCTCATAGTCCCATATGTCAGTAGCAGAAGTCCAATGGAGAGTGGAAACTAATAATGAGCTATTGTGACCTGAATGAAGTCATACCGCAGCTAAGCACTGCTGTGCCAGACATGCCGTAACTCCAATATGAACTGGAGTAAAAGACAGCCAAGTGGTATGGCACTATTGACATAGGTAACACATTTTTCTCAATCCTTCTGAAAGCAGAGTGCAGGTCACAGTTTGCTTTAATTTGGAGGGACATCCAGTACATCTGGGGTTCAGTGCCCTGGGGGTGGAAACTCAGCCCTATTGTTTGTCGTGCACTGATCCAGACTGCATTGCAACAGGAGGAAGTTCTTGAACACCTGCAATACATTGATGACATTATTGTATGAGGCGACACATCAGAAGTTTTGGAGAAAGGGAAGAAAATAATTCAAATCCTTCTGAAAGCTAAGCTTGCCATTAAGGACAATAAGGACTAGGCTGCCTAGGTCCAGTATAATCTCCAACTACTTTTGTGACATAAAAACTATATTTTCATTTTGAAGAAATCTGGAAAGAGTGCTTGCTTGATGTTTGCTAATATGAATCTCTCAACCATAACCTGGAAGAGTGTTGGGTAATTGCTTTGATGTATTGGTTTATATCTGATTACCCTTGAAAAAATAAGATAGATTATTTCAATATTTACCTACTTGAAAATGCTTTTAGATACTAGTTGCTATTTTAGTGAGGCTGTTCTTTATTAAGTTAAAGCTACTTTAGGCTTACTTCAAGCCTGCTTCTTAAAGATATTGAGATAATGAACTAGCATTAGTAAGGAGGTAGAACATTTTAAGATAGTAGTTTATTCTTCTAAAGGGCTATGATATGGAAAAGAAAACTTGTGTTACACAAACATTTTTGAAAACAATGTTAAGGTTTTAAAAAAGTATACTGTAAACTTAGTCTTTCACTCAGATGCTTTTCATTTCTAATCCTTAAATTCCATTAGGTAGTTCAGACCATGAGAATGCCATAGAGTTTTCATGTTTGTTATCTTGCCTTATTTTTTTCCCCATCAGCACTCTGACTGAATATCAAGGGCATTCTGCCCTGCCATCCCTAACATAATACCTGTTTTTCAGCTTGGGCAAGTGCAGTCTATGGTATCAGCTGTTGGAGGTATATAGTAGTAGACTGGTATTGTGGTCTGTCTAGTCTTGTGTCAAATGAAAAATAACCCGTCACAATAATCTTGAAGGGAAACCCTGGGTTAGGTTGACTATTTGTCATTTTACTCAGGAATTCTGCAGCTGCTTATTAATTCTTTATCTTGTTTTCACAACTGAGTGACAATTTGGGTAATAATTGAGGACATTGAATCAAGAAAGTTTAAAGTAAAACTTGAATTTTAAAACTTGTCAGTATCTGCAAATCTGAAGTGCAGGCAAAATATAACAAAAAACACACAAAAAATCACAGTGAAAACTGTTAAGATTGTCTTGAAGTTTAAAACTTCTCTAATACGAGGAGTCAAATGAAATGCACTACTCAAAATCAGAATAACTAAACTTCCTTGAGTTGGAGGGGACCCATGATAATCATCCAATTCCTGACTCTATGAAGGTCAACTTAAGAGTTAAATCATAGGTCTAGGGCCATTGTCCAAACTCTTCTTGAACACCAATAGGCTTGGAGCCATAATCATTTCACTTGGGTGCCTGTCCAAGTGACTGACCAACCTGTGAATGGTTAAAGGCCCTAAACTTTCTCCAAATACCCAGTTTGCTGGTGGTTTGAAAACATTCTTTTGTGTTCTGTCGCTGGCTAGAAAGTTTAGCACATGCATCTCCTTTTAAACTTATGAAGAAGGTACAAGCTGCCTTGAGATCAACCCTCTGTCTTCTCTTCCTCACGCCCTCTTTTGGACACATACCAATATTTTTATATCCTTCTTCTGTTATTGAAGCCCAAAAAATGCATTCAGCACTCAGGTGAGGCCATATCAATGCTAAGTATAGTGGGAAAATCCCTTCCTTCAGCTGGTTAGCTGTACTGTGATCAATGAAATCCCCACACAGTTGGCCCTACTGGTGATCTGGTCACACTAGTGATTCTTGGAGCTACACTCCAGACACTTCTCCCCCAGTCTGTCCATGCATTCAAGGTTATACTGTTATAGGTACAGAATCTGGCACTTACACTTATCAGATATCAGTGATTATATAGTGATATATATATATGAATCAGATATGGTGATTATATAGTCCTCTAATTTATCAAAATCTATCAGTAAGACCTCTATTTGCTCAAGGGAATCAGCAGCTTCTCCCAGGTTGGTGTAACACACAAAGGTACTTGTATGAACTCAAATTCAGTGTCCAAGTCATTAATAAAAGCTTGCAACTGACCATAAAATTGACTCAGAGGGAACATCATCAGTGATTGACAAAAAAGGAACTCCATTTATCACAATGCTTTGTGTTCAAGTCTTCTGTTACTAGTTCACCCAACATATGATGTCCAGCTATATGCTGGACATTTTCTTCAGAAAGATACTATAACGGACAATACTTTAGATTTGCTAAAAACTCAAACCGACAATCACTGCCTTTCCTCTCTACTCTAGGTGGCTCAACTTGTCATAAAAAGTGATTAAATCATTCTCCTGGTTTTGACAAATGACTGTATTGTCTTTCAAGTATTTTTTAGTAACTCCCAGAATAATCTTAATAATTTCACCAGGCTCTAAAGTGAGACTCACAGGCCTATAATTATGAGGATCTTCTTTCTTCCTCTCTTGAAAATGGAAGTAACTTTTTCCATCTTCCTTTCAACAGAGATATCTCTGGACTCCCAAGACTGTTGCTAAATAATGGAGAGAGATTTTATAATGGCATTGACCAATTATTTCAGTATCCTGTGATTAATTTCATTAGGTTCCAAACACTTTTGTGCAGCAAATTCCATATACATTCAACATCAACTGGGAGATTTTCAATTTTCCAGTTTTGGTCCTCCAACGCAAACTGCATAGGTCTCCAGGTCTTTCACTAGTTCTAAGGAGAGAGATGAAGAAGGTCTTAATGACTCTGCTTTATCTTCATCCTTATTTGTGAGGTGACCAACTGCATGAAATAATGAACCATTATTTTCCTTAGTCCTTTTGCTGTTAATATACTTTATTTTATTGTGTTTTATTATTTTTTTCATTGCTATCTTCAACTCCAATGGAGATTCTACAATAGATTTCCTCCTTAAAATGTTGAACAGCATCTTTGTAGTCCAAGAAAACTAACTTGATCATGGCCAGACCCAGAACAATCATGTAATCATCTTCTGTATCTGGAAACATTTAAATTAAAAATAAATTATTCAAAGGTTAACTGATATCAAACTGAAGTATTAATACACTCTTACAAGCATAGTTAATATATGATATAATAACAACTATTGGAAACAGTCTTGTGTATGTATAGTATAGGTGCAGTAACTTTTAGACTTCAGCTACTTTCAGATCAATTTGATTTTTGAGGATGACAGGATGTGAGGATCCCATTTTTACGTAATGACATAGTTACAGTACTTCCTGCCACAGTGTAGTTTTCATATTGCATCTTCATCTGGTTTATGTGTCAATTATATTAAACAGAGATGCTGACTTCAATTTCTGATCATGCTGGGTATGATGCAGAGAAAGACCATGAAGAAAACTGATGCTTAGCTTGATACTTATATGCTTATAATACCTATAGAAAGTTCCACTTTCATTCTGATTTTAAATCAGCAACATTTTGTGATTCCATTTGCTTCACATTGTGCAGCTAATAGGGCTTCTCCTCTACTGAATGTTTCTGTCTTAAATTTAAATGGGATTAATGCTGTGAAAAGTTCTTTTTAAATGATTAGGTTAATAATCTGGAAATTATGGCTCTCCACATAAAGCCTTAGAGCTAGTACCAGCTTTAGAATTTATTGCAGTTCTATATAAAATTGTGTGTGTGTTTGCATATAGTTATTAGTTTCTCAGGTCATAGTTCAAAGACCTAATTGTAGCCATAACTGTGATTTAACTCCTACTTATTTTCATTGTGGGGTCTTTGAAAATACTGAGTACACTCTTGATGGCAACAACAGCTGTAGACATTTCCAGGTGTCACATCACAAGCTAAGTGTCTGGCATAAATCTTGGTGTAATTAAAATTTTGGCTATAGTTGAATGGACACCTGCCATTATTGTTAGTTTTCCATTCGTCTGAGCTTCTTGGCTCTTCTTTAGTTGTCAGATCATAATTCTGAAACTTTCTGTCTTCCATGTTTTTTCTTTGTATTTGTTAGTGTTGGAGTCCCTTTTCCTCCTCAGAAACTTGCCTTGTTGAGAAGAGAGTGTGAGATTCTTTACATACTGCATTTTCCATACTGCACATACCTAAAATTAACCAAAAACCTACATGAAAAATTGTCAAATTATCTCTCATTTTGAACTTTCATATTAAATCCTCCTTAGTATTTCAATTGTAAGTCATGTGAAAAGTACAGACACCTTTCCTAAATAAGTATAAAGAGAATACTTAGAATGAAGTCGTAAGGATTTAAGGAGACTGGAGATTTTTCAATGGAGAAATAAAGTACCAATAAAGTACCTGAGGACATCATCTATTTCTTTTTCCCTATATTCCAGATCTGTGTATGGTCAAATAATACATGATTGTGTTACCAGACACATTTATGATTCTTTTTTCTACATGCTTGCTTTTCAGTATATATCTTTTTTTTCGCAACTAAATCTCTTTCAGCTCTCAGATCAGAAAATAAAGTGTTCTATGAATTGTTAGAGTGTAAGTACAAAGAAGATCCCAGATTATTATGCAAATGTATACTTGAATTGCCCTTTAATTAGTTCAAAAAGTATCTGCCTCTCAATAAATACTAGTTTAAGCACTGTTCTTTGTTGTTGTTGTTTTGTTTGTTTGTTTTTTGTTTGTCTGGATTTGTCTTTTGCAGTAAATAAAGGAAGCATAAGCTTCTGGACTGAGTTTGCTCAATTCCATGTATTCCACTGGAGTTACACACAGTGTCTCACAGTGACACTACAATCACTCTGTCCCTATGTGCTTGTTCTTTTCATTTTTAAACTGCAATTTCTGAAATGGTTGCTTTAAGAACCTACATTTTCAGGCCTGATAGTAACCGGTTTGATGATACATTAAATTGGGAAGGGTCACATAAGCAATGGGGCTCAGCAGGATCCATAGAGATGAAACTTCAATTCACAATATGAGGATTTACATTTATAGATTACCTCCCCCAGATCATCCCCTTATCCATGTTGACAGTATAAATTCATCACAAATTAGCTAAATTTATCCTGGAGAAAACTTAGAAGATGGAGTTAAGTAATTTGAGTGCTGGTACTATGAGACAGCCTTTCAGTTCTAAAGGTAAATATTCAAATCCATTTGAGGCTGATGGTGTCCGTGAGTAATTGAAGTCTGTAGAGCATATTGTGCTCTATAAGAAATGATGAGATGAGTTCAGTCTCAAATTTAATAAAATTATAGCTGTTATCTATCATGGTTAAGGCTGCTCGAAGAAAATTTCTGTCATTTAATACTGAAATTTTTTGGCATTTTATCTCTTGCTTATCTACGAGCACAGGAGTATCCGTAAGGAAAATATGATGATTGCTCTGGCTACAATTAAACATGAATGTGATTTCAGATGTGTTTCAGAGTGGCAACAGATCGAAATGCATTACTTCTTTTAACTTTCAAATACTGTTCCCATAGGTTTAAGAGGTGATATGCTCTGCAGCAGTAGTAGCAGCCATTCTATTTCTGTCCTTTCCTAGAGAATCTACTTGTGTTAGAGGAATGCTTAAATCTAATACAATTATGATTTGGAGTTTATAGTTTGGGGATTCTATTTTGCAGGGTGTCTTTATTTCAGACACTTCAGAGTTGATTTTCTTCATACAAGAGTTTTGCAGAAATAAATGATACTCAAAATCAGCTTCACCAACAACAGCACTGTTGGTCAGAACATGTTATAGAGGAGCTTAGCATCAAGCATCTTTACCTGAGTATTTATTTATTTGTTTATTACTTAATTTACTGTTACGATTGATTTTAAAATAATCAAGGCATCGTAAATCCAAATGTCATTTAGACATATTTTAAGGAAAGCTGGAAAGCAATTGTTTCTAACAATTGAACAGCTTACTTATGTTTTGCACAGCAATATCAGACTGTGACAGTAAAACAACCAGTTATTCTTCTGGCATCTAAATCATTCTTATTAAATAATTTTTACTTTTTTATCTTACTTCAGATAATTACTGCTTATCAGTTGACACAGCATAAATCAATTATGAAAACTGCTGAATGACATTAGTAAAATATCCCTTGACTTCTACATTCAAAAATTCAATAATTAAGTCAAGTAATTTATTTATTTCATAATTCTGAGGTCAATCTCACTAAATACGAGTCTTGTAAATAGTTGTTGGATGTGAGCATGCAAAATCAAAACCAACAGGAATGGTGGTGTTAATTTTATTACATAAAATGTAAGTAAGCCAAACAAAACACACAGCCAAATAAAGTAGTCACAATCAGCTAAACAAAACATTTCAGTTCATACATGCTGTGACAGACAACATATCTTCCAATTAATCAACATACCTATACCAATATGTTTTGAGTTCAGAAACAGAAAAATCAGAAAACCAAAAAAAAAGAAGATACTGACACATAGATTTTCCATGAATTTCTGATAAAAAATATTATATAATTGTAATCTTCTATTCATAATATTAACAGTTGCTGATTTCTGTGAAATATTCAGATGCCTTAACACCACTTATTTTTCTGTGGAAAAAGTATAGGAAATGAACCTGGCATGTGGAGGATTATACATAATTCTTCACAAGCTTTTCACACGTGGTTCTGTTCTTTAAATCTCTTGTGTAAAAATAAAAAAAAAGAGACATTTCCTTTCAAGTTTTTGCTTTTGCATTGACTTATTTTATACAACCAAATGTTTCTCATTTTGAATCCCATTGAATGAAGTAGATGCAATATATTTCAATTACAGTTGGGCTAATCTTTCTGCCAAATTCACCAGTCTGTGTAAAACTCTGATGAGAGCATTGACTGAAATTGATAAAATTAGAAACCTTTGAATGAGTTGCTCACATCTGAATTATAAGTTTAGATGACAAAACTAATTTAAAGAATGGACTTTAGTGATTCCTACTTTATAGCAATATTAATGCCACCAAGAGTCAGAACTGATGGATGACAGCATTATGAAAACATAGCAAATGGGAGACCTACAGGATCCATTTCTAAATTAGATTCACGAATTCAACCATGTGAGAGCGAGCTATGAAGCTGGTGCCACAACAGGAAATGGTCCACATCAGGAAAAAATAAAACAAAAAAGTTTATGACATTTCTTCTCTGCCTTAAATCATCACATGTATTTCACTCTCCATCTTTCACCTTAGTTTCCATGACCAAAGCCTTGCGGCTGAAATATTGTAAAAGTAACTGCCTCTCTAGAGGCGACTAGTTTTCAGGCTTGTTATGTGAAACAGGATCCACTTAATGCAATAAATCCATTAATATTTGAGTAAAAAATGAGATGCTTTCCTGCTCAAACCAAGTAACAGAACAGATTTTATTAGTGTGGTATTAAAGAGTGAAACAGTATGAACAGGTGAAACTGCAGACAGGCTGAACTAATATGAATGGAAACACAATAATTCCACTCTTCCATGCTTGCTGAGTATGTTATTATAGAAGGAGGGTGTAGCATTTACTACAGGCATTAACTGTGTGGCCCATTCACTAGGCTCATCAATGAAATAGATCTATGCTTCCTTACACTGTGCAATTAGTTTAAATCCTACATAAATTAACTTTCACTTCATGCAAGGAAATCAGCACAGTCAAGTTAGCTCCATGTGCCATGCAAGTAACAGAGCCCTGCTGACATGCAGCTTGCATGGCCTGAGCTGAGCACACTGCAGCTATAGACAGCTTCCTCCTCCTACTGATATTGACTTCAGAGCCCATTCAAATGTCTGTTTTCATTCCTGCTTCTAAAGACAATATTATCTTCTGTATCTGGAAACAATTTGTTTCTGTATCCTTACTAGTAAGATGGTCTCTCCAATGATTTGGCCTCCTGTATCTGTCCAGATGCATGAAATACACAGAGTCTTTACTGACTGCTGCAGGAACAATGGAGGGCAATATTGTTAAAACTTCTGTATTCAGTTTCAGATACTTTGGAAGCATCAGCTTGGCAGAGAAAACAGAATCCTAAACTTGGCAAACAATAAAGGAGCAAATTATTTTCAAATATTTTGTTTTAAATTTTAAATATAGTTACAACTTTGAAATGTGACACATATGGAATCTTAAATGTTCTAACAAAACCTTTGAATTTCAATTTAAAATTTAATGGAAATCTCATCAGTACTTTTGGATCTGTCTTTTCCACACATTGCTTTCACAATGGAAATGAAAAACATGAATATTGTATATGTTCAAATCTTAATTAAAGAAATGGAGAAGAATAAAATCCTAATATTCTCTTTTAATGTAACACCATTACTCACACATTTATTTATTTTTATTTTTCCTAGTTTTAGTCTTTCTAAATGTGTGTACATTAGGGTACAGATTTTATACTGTTCATTTACAGTGATCTTCTGTGAGGGATAGGAAAGTGAATGGAAAGAAGAAAAAAATAAAGGAGAAATGTCAACAGTTCGACTGGAATGTAATCAGCATTTTGACTGAGGATCTGAACCTGATAACTTTTCCGAATACAAGTATAGACCCCAGGATAATAATGCTTCAGCACTTCAAAAACCAAACGAAACCAAACAAAAAAAAATACAAAATAAATAAATAATAATATTAATAAAATAAAAAAAAATCTACCACAAACAACAAAAAACACCAAGCTTTTGAAATTGAAACACTTGTCTGGTTTTGATTTGTTATTCCTGTATGAACATAGAACATAAATTGCTTCCCATTGGTGCCATTTTTACTGCAAGATATGAGTTACATAATTTGGGAGCATGAAATATGAAACAGGTCATTTTTATAAAAGAAGATATAAACTAAAACCACATTTAATGCATTGCAAGACATCCCTTTTCCTGTCCTACACTGATATGCCCCAAATGATTTTTTTTCCTATACTATAAAGTAGGTCTTATCTCCAACAGCTTTTGGGCAGGTTAGACTGTCATTCAAAGGGATAAAGTAAAAATTCATTGAGATATGTCATGGTTTTTTGAGGTATCTTAACATCAACCTGCTTTGTATCATATTTTTATCCTATCTCAAACCTGTAATAAATTACTCAAGCTTGTTCTCAAGATTCTAAGCTAAACAGAAAGGGAACATATCCTTCGGCTTATCTCTCCTCTGATAATTCTGAACATAGATGTAAGATTATACTTAAAAAACCAACCACTTTACGCTATCTTAGGTATAAGTCTGAACAATGCCTGTTCTAAAATTAGGACAGAATCTGTTCTGCCTATATCAAGCTTTTAATGATACCCATGAACTTAATAAAGTTTTATTCTCCATATTACCTATAAATGTTGCCTCAGTAGTCTCTTGTGCTTCAGAAAGTGTGGAACTTTATGCAAATAATAAGTTGAAGAAATATTGAGAATTTTGCTAATAAGAAATAAAATCATGGAAGTCAGGTATTAGACATCCTAAATGGAGTAAATCAGGTGTCTATATTTTCATTTAGCTGGATGTTAATGGAGTCACCATTACCGAAAGGGCAATGAAAAGGTCCTGGATAAAAAATTAATTCCTTGATTTAGGAGAAGTTGTATCAAAGAATACATTTTGCCACTTGGAAACAAAAGGGAGGCATAGATATACTATTGTAGCACGACTTTGGCAAGTTTGTATTCTAGCCAGGGAGAGGCTTTTTCTCAATCAAGACTTAGGGACGCTCACACTTCTGCTGAAGTCAGACATGGTTTAAATTCTATGACTTGACTACCTTTGTACCTTTATCAATGAAGAGGAACGTGGTAAGGAAGAGCATGCCCTCAGAAAGTTTGCAGATTACACAAAGAGAGAAGGTGAGACTCATATGCTGGAGGTTATGCTTCCCTCCAGAGAAATCTGGACAGTCTGGAGGAATGGTTTGACAGAAAACTAATGTAATTCATCTCAGCTGGAGTACTCCATTCTGGCTTCTCCTGTACAAGAGATAGGCAGAGCTATTGAAAAGAGTCCAGTGAAAAATCACAAAGAGGGAACTGAATCATCTCTCCTACAAGGAAAAGCTGAGAAAGTTGGGACTATTCAGACAGGAAAAAAAACCTAAAACACTCACAGGGGCTTTCTTAAATGTTTATAAATATCTGAAAGATTTTGCAGAGGAGATGGAGCCAAGCTTTCTGCAAAGGTACTCAGTGGTACCAAGTTTTTGTCATTAGTACCCAGCGGTAAGTCAAGAGGCAGTGGACAAAAACTAAAATGTGGGAGTTTCCTCCTGAACAACAGGGGTACAGTGCAAGTGGTTGAGAATGGGTTTGAGTGGCACTGAAAGGTTGTGGAGTCTCTCAATAGAGATACTTAAAAGCTATCTAGACACAGTGTGAGGCAATCTACCCTAGGCTGTCTTGCTTGAGCAGGATTATTGGACCAGACAACCACCAGATATCCCTTTTAACATCAACCATTCTGTAATTCTGCAAAAAGGCAAAAATGCCTTCGTCCCTTCGGAGTTCTTTCTGGTCAAATACATAGATATTCATTAAGAAAAGGAGAGATGCAGGAAGGGAGAATAATTAAATCCACATTCTTGTTATTAGTGAGTTGATCTGACAGATGGTAACTGTTCATTTAACTCTTTGCTCTCATAGATACTTGTGCAAAATGGAAGTGCTCCAGCTGGAGAGATTGAGAAAGCTTGTTGTTCACATAATTTATCTGAAATCAGGATTCCAGTGATACACACAGCTCATACACTAGTTGTTTCTTATATGGGTTGTTTTTGCTTTAGGCTTCTTATGATCATACCTGAACAATTACTGCTGCTGGAGAAATCTTAGGCAAAGCAATATCCACACTTCATATTTACAAATCAGTAGAAACCATAGAATTATAGTATCTTTGAGATTGGAAAAGGTGATCTTCAAGATCATCAAGACCAGCAAACTGACAAAGTATAATGCTTTGTATCTGTTGTTAGCAACTTTAGTCATAAAGGAAGGGCATATTCAGTTCTCCATTTAGATGTCTCTGTCATTAATAATAGTCAAGTTAGTAAACCTTTGGAGGAAGCATAGGTTTTCCTAGCAATTCTGAGATGTCAAGCAGGATTTATATGGTGAATTCACGTGTTAATAGGGTTAAGCATTTAAACACTCTCCAAGATGTGGCTAAGTTGACCTAACTACTAGCATAAAAGGAAGGATGATGAGTAGGTGTCTTGAATATATTTGAATAGTACGTATGTAGAATATACTGCTCTACTATGGAGCCAGGTGGGTAGCAGAGAACAGGTGAAGGCTGGATAATAATGATAGGAAAAGATTGGGAATTTCTTTTTTTTCAGCCACAGCTGAATTGCCAGAGTAATTCTATAGAACATTTTAAAATAAAATGTGCAGCTAAGGATTTTTGAGGATGCTGGCCTTAGGAAAAAGAATGAAGTGCATTATTTATATCAATAAAATATAGAAAAATAGCTGGAGATTTCTGAGTGTTTTTTTTTTTTCTTTTTAATTTTCAGTGGTTTAGCGCAACCTATCCCTAATTCATTCTATTATTCTAAGTGTTGCTTTTTAAGCAGTTTTATTCTTGAGTAGATGTATCATCATTTCTTAACAGATAAATTAATAATATTGTTCAAAGACATACCATATCATTTTGTACTTTCTGCTAATTTTGCTGTTTCAACTAATAACACTACTACCAGAATTGAAGATGATAATGTAGAAAAGAGGTGCCTTGGTATAAATATACGTTATTACACAGTGAAGTTTTTATTGCTGTCAAACAAATAAAAACAGGAACTGTAAATTAGACAACCATTCTGTCACTCACCAAGCTTAGTAGGCTTTGTTATTAGTTCATTTACTACTTCACTGAAGAGGTATTCACTATGAAAAACTGCATCTTCTGTTCATAAGAACTCAACTGGACAGTACCAGTGCAGTTTGAAATGGATAAGGTGTCACCTGTGTGAACTTGAAAATATTTTGTCATTTAAAATCCAAAAATTGTTCAAGTTTTTCCACTAAAAGTTATAGTTAACATCCATTAACTAGAGTTGTGTGAGTTAATTGAAAAAAGATGTAAAAATGAAGGGACAAGACTGGGAAGAAGAAACCTAAACAATTTGACCAGACTGAAAAATATATCAAATCCTTCTAGGCATTCCTTTCCTCCTCTGGTACTAAAGGGTAGTGCTTCAGATGATTTAGGAGAAATATTTTTGAGATCACAGATTTTTTTTCTTGAACTATGTGTTGAAAAACACCATAAACCAAACTATTTGTTCAGGAGGGTGGAGCCAATGGTTTTCCAGTATTTTCCTAGGTGTTCTATGGAGATGTTTCTGACCTTTTATTCATATTCTCTACCTACCAACTGCGACTTTTCTTCCACTTTCTTCTCTACACCATTTCTTTCTAGAAATGTCTTATCATGACAGTATTCACAAACTGCGAAAATGTATGAAATTTTTAAGATGCTCAAGCTTCTAAAATTTATTAGCACTGAATTTCTGATTGTAGATAGTGGACTTCAACATCTTTATCAGTGATCTGTATAGTGGGACTGACTGTACTCTCAGCAAATTTGCTAATGACGCTAAGCTGAGTGATGCAGCTAACACAACAGAAGGAAGAGATAACATCCAAAGAGAACTGGACAGACTTGAAAAGTGAGCCCACATGATCCTAATGAGAATCAGCAAGGCCAAGGGCAAGGTGTTGCACTGGGGTCGGGGCAATCCAGACATGTATTGGCTGAGAGAAGAACTCACCAAGGGCAGCCCTGTGGAGAAAGACTTGGGAGTTCTGGTGGATGAAAAGCCTGATGCAAGCCAACAGTGTGCACTGGCAGCCTGGAACTGTATCCTGGGCTGCATCAAAAGAGAGGTGGCCAGTAAGAAGAGGGAGTGGAATGTCCCCCTCAACTCTGTGCAGGTGAGGTCCCACTTGGACTACTGCATCCAAGCGTGGGGGTTCGCAGCACAAGACAGATGTTGAGCTATTGAAGCAGGTCCAGAGGAGGGCCATCAAGATGATCAGAGGACTGAATCATCTCTCCTGTGAAGGAAGGTGAAGGGAGCTGGGCTTGTTTATTTTGGTGTAGAGAAGACTTTGGGACACTTCACTGTGGTCTTCCAGTATTTGAGTGAAACTTGAAAGTGGGAGGCCACCCAACTTTTTATGTGGTCTGTTAGTGATAAGGCAAGGGATTAATGTTTTTATATAAGAAACAGGTAGATTGAGATTAGATGTTATGATTTTTTTTTTACTCAGATGGTGGTGAAACACTGGCACATCCTGCTCAGAAAAGCTGTAGATGCCTTATCTTGGTGATATGCAAGGCCAGTGTGGATTGGACTCTGGGCATCCTGATCTAGTGGGAGGTAACCCTGCCCATGGCAGAGGGATTGGAATTAGGTGATCTTAAGTTTTTTTTCCAACCTAAGCTATTCTTAGATTCTATGATTCTATAATTATGTTATACTCTGAGGATTTTGTTGGAGACAGAAAGATGTATCTCTGTAAAACAGTGGGAGAAAATCTTCCTTCCCAAACAGTTATTACAGGCACAGTGGGAAGAACCATTTGCAGACAGGAGATCATTCATCTTGTTAGGTGTGTGTCTTTTTGAGAAAAGATAAAGTATGCTGTCAGTGTAATATGTACTGAGATACTTGTGACGTATATGTATTTATATTATTTGAACCAAGAAAAGGTCAATATCCTGTCCACTTACTATTAATCAGCACTTGTTCTTGATCTGTGACCTATCTGACATTTTTGTAAAAATGCAACATCCAATTAGTTTGAAAGAGCTACTTTTCAAACTTTGCACACCTTTCAAACATATTCTCTTAATTATAATTCTTTTCAAAATACAAAAGAAAAGAAATTACAGAATGAAATTAATAATAGCCATTTGTCATTTGCCAGAGTTCAAAAGAACTCTTTTCTTCCTCTTTTTGTACCTTTAACAGATCTTTTTTTGCTACAAATAAGCTTTGGCTTCCAGAATCACTACCATACTCTTGAAGTCTTGCCATTTATAATACTCAGTTGTCACCTAAACTTTCAACTTTGATATTACATTCATCAGGTAATTCAAATGAGGCACAGAGTACATGCTTTTAAGTTTTTCCTCTCAAACTCAGAAATGCTGATGGAGGGTCGACAAAGTGGACAACCACTTGTAGATGCAGTTTCCCCTTTGTCACTCTCCTCAATTCTCTGCACAAGAATCATATCTCTGTGCTGCTAACAAGATGTACTCTAAGACTTTTTGTAACTTGAATATGGACTTTCTGGGATGTCTGCTTGCTAGTGTTGCAGGAAGTATAACTTGAGTAAAAACAAGGTCCGAAGCAAGGCCAGGTTCAAGTGCCTGTGTCTGCAGGGATAGCTGAATTTATACATGGATCTGAGTGTGTGAATTCAGTGTTCACTCACACATGAATTTCTCAAGGTTGTATATAATTTTTCTTTACAAGCCTTAAGTCAGATCTTCTAAACTCTCCAAAGTTTCCACATATCTACTGATCCTTTGCAGTCACTCAGCCAACAGTTCTGCATTTAAGATTCTGAAATTTAGTTCCCTTACCATTTCTATTCCCTATAGAAGCCAGAAAATCTCAGTCAGCAGAAACTTGTGTGCATTTCTCAATACTTTATTTAACTCCTTTTTTTGGTTTGGTCATGGAAGTCTCCAGATTCTCACTTTCATAGGTTTTCCTTCATAGCTCCTATAAATATGTGGCTCCTCGTGTAACTGTATGATGTCACACAACATGCAAATATTTAATTATTATAATGGATGGAATGAAGAAAAAATGTCTTTAAGAAGTCTTTAAATTCTGTGCTTGAGAGGTTCAGGAAACTGACAGGATATTCTACAGAGGTTTTTTTATTAGGCAAGCTGATGGAAGTTGTCTGGGAATGATTTTGCCACTACACTTTAACTGAATGAAGAGCTCAGTCTTGGAAAATCACCTACCACAAGAGTAGACTAAAGACCATGATAATCCATTGTGTATGCATAAAGTATTTATGAAACAATCTGAGAGCTTGAAGGCTAGATGGCATGGTCTAGTAGTTTGGTTTTTATTTCAATCAGAGGCTTGAGTCATGTATGATGATGTTTAATTATATGAGCCAATACAAAACCAGAACAATCTAAAACAATAAAAATCAGTGGAAGTTAATGAACCCCAGGAATAATATAACTCCAGAAACTTCTGTGCTCACTGTCTGTACAGAAGTGGCCCACTTCAGCACAGGAATAACTTCTTCTATAAGCCAAAGAAGTAATTCAAATTACATCTGATGTAGTGCATATGCGTCCCACACAAAGAGGATTAAGAAGCAGGCACTTCATCAAGGGCATGAATCATTTTGTGCTTCATGATATGATAATTTAATTTTCTCCGCTTTATTCTATATTGTGGTTCCATGGGATAATTATTACAGCATTGATTCTGGGTCAAAATCAGAGCTTCTGTTCTTGTCTCTCTATTCATAGACAGAAAACTACTTTAGAACAGTAAGCAAAGATTCTCCTATCATAAATGGGTGATAATGGTGTCACAGATACGGAAAAGTGTGCCCGAAAAAGAAGAGATGAAGATAGTTGAGATGTTCTACTTGATTGCTTCAGTCTCTACTATTTAGATTAGAAGTAATGGCATTGTCAATGAAACTGAAAAAAAAAGTAGCTTCAAATCACTTCCCTTTCATGGTCTCCTTCTCATTTGCAATAAATATCAACATGCTACAACAGAGGCTGTTATAACAGTACATTGTTCCAGGGTTAGTTTGTAAAGTTTGAATATCTTTTATCAATAAACTCTGTTACGACAATAAATCAATTAATTAATTGCTGGAATAACTGCATCAGTCATCAAATCTAAATTGCTGCAAAAATGTTCCAGAAAAAAAAATGATTATACTCATAAATGTCTTTTCTTGTTCAATACATATCACTTCTGCTGAGGAAAAAAGATCTCTGTCCTTAGGTCGATTGTCCTTGAAGAGATAGACAAAAAGTAATTCTGAAGCTGTTTGTCTCCCATTAATGAAAAATATGATAGTGGTGCATTTACAGAAACGTCATTATTTTGTTCTTTGAATTGCCCTGGTCATGTTTTTCTGCTTTTCTCCCAATTCTGTAGAGCTTTCAAAGCAGTCTAGTATTTAAATGTTAAGTGATATTTCAAAATACTGCAAGGCCCCAAGGTGCTGGCACAGGCCCAAAGTATACAGGACTTTTTCCCCTTTAAAATAAAAAAGGAAAGAGAGTGATGAGAGGAGGAAAGAAACAACTTCTAATGAATTCCACACCTGCATAGCTGAAAGGCACTGTATATATTTAAGGGTCTCAGGAGTTTTCCAGGTCTGGAGATTATAATATAGCAATTAAAGACACATTGTAGTAGCACTCATTATCGTAACAGATCTCTACAATGTATAATTGACAAAGAATGTTTAATTTCATACATTTTGTAAAATAATGTGTGGAACAGTTACATTATTTAGAAGGGAAATAAACAATATTTGGAGTCATATTACATTTTGAAAAATGAAATTAGCAATAATTTATGATAATTTCCTATACCAAGGGAAAATAACAACATATATTAGGTTCTTTAAGTAAGATATTAAGTGAATTTGTGAGTATCATCCATTAATAAGGAGATGAATTACTGACATTCTTGGTTGTGTCTTCTAATATGTAATATGTGATTTTACTTTGCTCACTGTCAACAGTTGCTTTTACTTATTTTTTGAGTAAATGCTTTATAAAAGGAAAAACAGTCTTGAAAATACTGAAGGAATAAGATAAAAAGAAAGATTCTCTGAGGCAATATTTATTTGAAAAATGAGCACTAGGCACATACAGATTTTCATCACACATTCCACAGTGCATGCTGGCTTGAATCACTCTTAATTGTATTGATGTTCAGGATTGTTGTCCTTGCTTTATCTGGGATACAGTTATTTTTCTTCTTAATATCTGGTATGGTACTCTGTTTTGGATTTAGGGTGGGAATAAAGTTGATAACATACCAGTGCTTTAGGTTTAGGAGCTGGGAGGGCACAGAGACAAGGCAGCAGATCCAAAGTAGCCAAATGTTATTATTATTATTCCCTTCTTCTATCCTTTTAAATCTGTCTTTTTCTTAACCCAATATTTTTACCACTTTTATTATTCTGCCCCCTATCTCACTGGAGGTAGCTGTGTGGTTTAACCCAACAGGCAGCTCAGCCCAACAGCTATCAGTTACAACCATGCTAAGGAGTAACACACTCCTTTATGTAAAAATATTTTTTATCCAAGTAGTGAATCCCAATGACATAACATTCTGTGCTTCTGTGACAACATTTATATCCTACTGTAAATCTGATTTTTATGATCTAGTATAAAACAAGATAGGACCACTGCAATATTCTTGTTGGTGTGGATAAGCCATGGAGCCACAACTATGCTGTTAAACTAGTATTTATGCATAAAATAGACCACAACCTTGGCTAGGTTAGTTTCTTTGCAGCTGATATTATAATTCAGAAAATCTTGTCTTGTGTGGAAGAAGCTCTAGGAGTATCAGCACATGCACAACTGAACAACATCATAAGGATTGTAACAAGTAGCTTTCAGTCCCTCCTGAGTCGATAAACAGGAAAAAAGAGAGGTGGGATGAATGAAAGACAAAATTAAATCAGAAATTCAGACAATTATATTTTAAACCTTACATGTAAAAGCTAAAGCTCTATCACCCTCTTCACTCCATACTTGTTAAGTCTATCAACACGTTGCCATGTTAAACTATTATTATAAATAAAACATTACTCTTCAGGAGTCTTTTTCTTCCAACCATTCTTAAAGACTAACTTGAATTCCCATTCTGCCAAATTGTATTGGACGTAAAAAGACCTGTGTCATAGATACTCAGAAAACCTACTCTCCCCTCCATTCCCACATTCACAACAAAGAGCTGTTATATAGAATTAAGAGAATATGAGAATTATCTAGTAGCATAAAATTTAAAAGAGGCTGGAGTAGGGGTTTTTTTTACGCATATATAATTTCACAAATATACAGAATCACAGGCAGCAAAGTATACTTATATTCTTCAGAAAGTTACACTCCTTGTGTGGGGAATAAGTCCTTGAGACAGTGCATTCACCCCTCAGTCCTTCAATTTTCCTCCTTTGGCATAGCTGTTATGTACAAGGCCTTGTTCAGGCACACATTGAGCTCAGTACTGGTAGCATTCAAGGTCTCCTAAGACAGATAATGACAACAAATCTGTCTCAAACTGCAGGCTGAAATAGCTGATGGCAAAAACCTGGTTGAAAAGGTGAGAGCCAATTGATGCACCAAAAGTTATCACTAGCAAACATCTCACCCCATAAATTGTGGGAACCCAGAAGAGCCTCTTGAGCTCTTCTATATAGTGGCAGGTTGTACAACAGGAGCTTCCCTTGAGATGCCTCTCAAGGTTATGTCTGCACAGAGGTGTCTTACATTTTGATGATCAGTTACTATTCAGTAAGTGACTAATTGTACAGAATTTGCTGTGATAGCAGTATATCTTAGATTGCTAATGCTCTGAGGCATAAACTGTTTACAAAATTTGGGAATTGAAGTGGATTCAGCTGCACCTGGGCTCCTCTGGGAAGTTTAGAAAGTGAGGGGGAATCAATGGGAAGTGCACTTAAACTTATCCTCTATGGAGTAAATAGTCAAGTATACTTTGCTACCTCAAATCTGGTAAGGTTTCTGTGTTCTTTGCTAAATCATGATACTATAACATAAATATATTCCTGCATTCCTGCCTCTCTTTCATGAATAAAGTGTTTAGTTTATACCTATGATAGACCTCTATCAGGATTTATTAATTTACAGCATGCTAAGAAAAACATAAAAGTCCCCTGTTCCCCACTGCACCAATGGAATGTCTTTGCTCTGCTAAATTAAGCATGCCCCCTTTTTTAAGCTTCTGACTTATTTAGTGGGACTGATATCAATAGGGGAAACTGTATTTCTCTCTGTAAGATTCCCCATAGTTTCCAAGGTACACAATCAGGCAAATGTGCATGGCATACACAAGTCAAGGTGCTTCAAAGATTATTTCAATTCCATATTTCACAACCGTGACATATAGATGAACTGTTCTGAATATCATCAATTTAATAATGATCAAATTTCACCTTGAAAATGAAACTTATGGTCTTTCTTAAAACTACTGTTGATTCCTTTGTGGTTTTTTTTTTTTTTTAATAACTCAGAATGTGTCACTTGTGGAAAGAGGTGAAATAAAATTCTTGTGACAATATAAAACTTCTCCATTATCGACCCCAGCTGATCTCTGGAAGAGATGTCAGAACTTGTCTGCTGCAGCAGACAAGCTTGTTTCATGCTGGCATCATTCCAAGGATTGGTTATCCTGAACACAGTTGCCTAATTCAGACGCTGTCTGGGGCTAGATGATCTTCTCAGCCATATGAGTTTTACCAGGATTTGCTTCATTTAGTATTCAGTTATTAGTTAGGATGACATTGTCTGGTGTTTCATGCAATGAGGGAGCATGAATTCAGAAGAGAGGAGTGTTTTATGAATCTTGAAGTTTTCACAATAACCTACATTTTCTGTTTTGAAGAAGAGAAATGCTGTGGCCTGTCTGCCTTCCTTTCATGGCCTTCTAGAAGGGAAATGCTGCTTGCACTGGAAGAAATCTGCAAAAGTAAAAGTTGCTGTAAAACACTGATAGAATAAAACGATTGAATAGACCTGTTCAGCTTTAGAGTTGAGAAAAACTTTGAGTAATAACAGATAAGTTGTGCTAAAAACACTTTGGATATTTAACCAAATAGCATGTTTAGGTGTTTAAATGAATTTTGTAGGATAAAGTAATATAAGCTTACATCTGTCCTGTCTCTTCCATTTTCTCTTTGTCACGGTGGAAAGTTACATTCCCATTTCTAATTGCAATACTGTAGGAAATGGTCAGCACCTTGAAAAAGCAACTGCATATGATCTAGGTGAAATCAAACTTAGAACTTAAAGCCTGAGTGAGTACATATAATTTGTATCATCAGTATTTTCAAGTACATGAATCAAATCTGGTCAGCTGAATACACCTCTATCAGCATTAAAATGCTTAGATTTCTTAGCAGTTAACAGCTTATTTACCAGTTTAAACAGTTTGTGACTCTGTTTTAGGATGTTCATTCTGAAAATGGCCATTAAGCATGATTGATTTCAAAGGTATTATTACATTGAGAAATTCAGTGTCGCATTCTGGAAGATACTAAAGTAATATGTCTATGGGCTGATGCACACATCTGTACAGGTTAGGGGCTAACTTGTCAGAAAAGGGATCTGCAAAGAACTGGGGTGTGCTGGTGGACAGCAGGTTGCCCATGAGTCAGCAGTGTGACCTTGCAGTCAAGAAGGCTAATGGTGTATTAAAAAGAGCATGGCCAGCAGGTCAAGGAAGATGATCCTCCCACCCAATATGCTTTGCCCTGATGAGGCCACATTTGGAGTGCAGTGTCCAGCTGTGGGCTCCTCAGTTCTAGAAAGCCATGAAGCTCATAGAGAGAGTCCAGTGGAGGACCACAGAGATGATGAGTGGCTTGTAGCATCTCTCTTATAAGAACCTGCAACTGTTTAACCCAGAGAAAACTGAAAGGGAGTCTTATCAATGCTTATGATTAGGCTCTTTTTGTTGGTTCCCAGTGGCATGACAAGGGTTAATGGATGCAAACTGAGACACAGAAAGTTCCATATGAACATGAGGGAAAAAGATTTTTACTTTGAGAGTGACAGAACACTGGAACAGGCTACCCTGACATGTTTTGGCATGCCCTTCTCTGGAGATATTCAACTCCTCCTCCAGATGCTTTCCTGCTCGAACTACTGCAGGAAATGTGCTTTAGTACAGAGTTGGACTGGATGATCTCCACAGGTCCATTCCAACTCCTATGGCTCCATTATTCTGTGATGAATTTTTAGTGACAAGACAAGACAAGACAAGGCAGTTAATGTTAGCTAGCCTAAATATAAAATAGTGTACTTTGTCAATATAATAACAACTTACAGACTTTGCAAGAGAATAAGGGTCTCTGTTTCTTATATAACTCTGAATGCCACATCATAAAAACAGAAACTCCTACTTTAAAAAGCACTGATATTTCTCTCTAAGTAACTTATTTAACTGAATAATGACTATACTTAGGCCTGATAGGTAACCACTATCCTTAGAACATTAATTATAATTGTTTGTCTACAGACATATTATTTATGAAATGAATGTATTCTAAGTTAGACACTCTTTATCAGCGTTGTTGCCTGGCAGTTTTTCTTTTACTGACATTTGAGAATGATTGTTTTTTAGCCAAGAAAATACAAGCAGCTTGGAAAGTAAAGCTTCCTATTTCTTTCCATGGAAGCTACAACAGACATGAAGAGCTAAAGAATACTATTTGACAGATAAAATTATTATCTAAAAACCACTATTTTCAAAATAGTCATCACCACTTGATGTGTGTTTCCTCCAGCAAAAACAAGAGCCTGCACATTGGACTCATAAAAATCTTCATGGCGGTCCAGAACTCAGCTTGTCTTTCATGTTGCTGTCACCACTGCCGAAACACACCACTCACCACCTTATTGTTCTCACATACACTTTTTGGACTCCATAAATGTTCAGCAAGAATCAATGAATGTTAGTGGTGTCATGTTTTCTACAAGGAGGAATTCAATTGCACATCTTTGCTTCATACGCATTTCCATGTCCGACGCCATTTTGTCAGACTGTCCTCGTGCTGCCACCTGTTAATCTACAACAAAATGTAACAGAATATTGGTGGGAAGGCTCAGTCTCTACTGCTATAAAACCAACAATTTTTCCCATTCCGATAGTTTTGAGATTTAGGAAGACAGGGAAGACAAGAAGTTGCAGATCTAGTACTCATAATTTACTGAGTGTGGGAATATGAGACTATAATGATGTCCATACTGACAAATTTCTCATTGAAGATTTTTCCCCTAACTTCTGTCTAAGTGGAAATATTTTTACATGGTTTATGAAGAGTAATTTGTAGTCAGAAAATAAATGATTTCACCACTTACCAAATCCTATAATGTTAGGGCAGTGTTGCTTAGTTTAGTTAATTTTTTTAAGAGAGTATTAGTTAATTTTTTGGCTTGAAATACTTTTAACTGCATATCTTTTGGATTGTATTGTTTGTAAGGACTGTTTAATGCAAATCTCTTGAAACTTTCTCATATTATCTCCTTCCACAAGAAGAGGGGAAAGGGTGACAACACACCTCTGTACAAACAAGCACAGTCAAGGTTGAAAGTGTGGAGACAAAAGTTTCCAACCAATTTCATTCCAAGAGAAACCGAAAAACTAACAGGCTTATTTTACTGCAAATCACAAAATGGTGGTAATTTCAACAGGAATGGAATGCAACTATTTCATGACTGTCCACAATATCTTGAAAATTTACAAAAAGTAAAGAGGCAGAGTGTGCATTATATGTGAAATTTGGAGCAAGGGACAAAGGCTGTCTACAAGAATGATGGTATACTCCTATATAAGTGGTTGTAGTTTGAAAATACATAGGCTTACTTTAGTTTAGAAATTTCTTACTTCTTCATATGGTTCCTGAACTGCATGAGATCCTCACTCTGGGAATAGCCTCTGCTTACTGGAGTCTATTATAAATAGATTGCAAGATAATTCCCTGATTTTCTTATTTGTCATTGCATTAAGTTGTGGAGAGTTAAAAAGCACTATAACAGTATGTTGAAGAATTTAGACATTTAAAATGGTATTTCTGGTACTGAATGTTCTCAGCCAGCTGTCTCCTCACCCCAGGTCTATTTATATCTTTTAATTATCAGAAGTGTCATACCCTGTCAAATTTGTGCTCTTTTTCACAAATGAACAGTGTATTATGTGGTAGCTTAACACCAGATAGGTCCTGTATATATATATCCAAAAACTGGATGTTCTCTGAGATAAATTCTAGTAAGCAACCCCATGGATTCTAATGCAAATAGATAGGTAGAGCAGTGCACAAAATGAATTTATCACTAAATTGGAAAGATATATATCTGAAGGGTGTATTATTCAGTGGATAAGAAATTAGTTGAATGGTTGCAGCCAGAGGGTTTTGGTCAATGGCTCTATGTCCAGGTGGACAACCATTTATGAGCAAATATCACAAGACACACAAAGTATATGCAAGACACAATTTTTTGGTGTCATTCTTTAGTTTACTCTTCCAGGAATGTCATATGCAGAGTATCTAGAAAAATGACTTGTCTTCAGTCCAGTTTTAGTTACAGGAGACAAGCCAGTAACAAAGCAGTTAAACCAGTACAACTTAATTAAAAGGACAGTGTTAGTGTATACTACTATTAAAGGATATACAACATAATTTTTCTGTCCTATCAACTTAGACCTTTCCCATCAGAAACTCACCAAGTACTGAATAAATCAAGTAAGTGTCCAAGGGAGTACTTGATGACCTCTTCAAGAATGTGCTGAACTTGCATGTGAGTAGTATTAGGGTATTTTGCCAGCTCTAAACTTAGGGAATAACAAGATGAAAGCTTAAATTAAAATCTGAGATTTGAACATATTGTTCTAGTTTTAACTCTAGGTGATATCCTTAAGATTGTGTTCTATGGTGATCCTATTTTCTAGATCTTGGAAAAGAAATTAATAGCTTATTCACGAATATTATAAGAAAGATAGTTCTTAAGTTAAATATTTCCAGAAAAGTAATTCCAGAGGAGATAAAGACAGCATTATATGTTTGGTAAAGAAGCAGTATGCTCTGGTGATCACAGTAAGTCTATTGTGCTTTATACATCTGAAGCTATGAGTCCCTTAAAGGATCCTGCCAACCTGGATGAGCAGAAAACTTCTGTAAACACAGCAGCAAGGTAAATCAGACATGTCCCTCTAGTTAATAGAGTTTATCTGTCATCTTAGCACAGATGTGGCTTAGTCTATTATGCCTTAGAGAATACTGAGAGAAATAAAAATTCAAACCCAGAGGTCGAACTATCCATCAAAGAAAATCCTTCCTGACCACTGGAGATTATTATTATTATTTAGATGCTAAAGAATGAAATGTATGTTTAAATTCATTATCATAATACAGAACTATAACTATTAAAGCAAATTTACTACTTTTTTTCTTTAGATATTATGTAAGAAAATATAGAATCAAAGAGTCATAGAACCATTTCAGTTGGAAGCGGGCACTTTAAGGTCATCTAATCCAACCCTCCTGCAATTAGTATGGACATTTAAATCTAGATTAGGTTGTTTAGGGCCTGATCCACCCTGACTTTAAATGCCTCCATAGATGGGGCATCCACCAGCTCTCTGGGCAACAGACTCCAGTGCCTCCTCAACCTTACTGTAAAAACTTTTTCCTTATATCCAATCTAAACCTTGCCTCTTTTAGTTTAGTTTTACTTTTAACCTTTGTCCTATTACAGCAGACCCTGTTACAGAGTCTGTTCCCTCCTTTCTTATAGCTCCTTGTTTAGATATTGAAGGTCTGCTATCAGGTATCCCGGGAGCCTTTTCTTCTCCAGGTTGAATAGCCCCAGCTCTGTCAGCCTGTCTTTGTAGGGGAGGTGTTCCATCACTCAGATCATTTTTGTGGCCCTTCACTGGACATGCTCCATGTCTCTCCAGTTCTGAAGACTCCACTTCTGGCTCTACGTGAGGTTTCACCCACACAGAGTAGATAGTTTCATTACTCTTGACCTGCTAGCTATGCTTCTTTTAATACAGTTCAGGGTATGGCTGGCTTTCTGTGAAGGCAACCTGCTGACTCATTTCAAGCCTGCCATCCTCCAATAGTCCCATGTTGTTTTTCACAGGGCTGTACTATATATTTTTGTCTCCCAGCTTGTACTGATAGTGGGGGTTGCTTCAATCCAGGTACAAGACCTTGCACTTGGATTTATTGAACGTGATCCAGCTCTTCACTACCTTAATTGTAAAAAGTATTTTTCCAGAGATCCAGTCTAAATCTCCTCTCTTTTAGTTTGAAATCATTTTATTTTGTCATCAATCATATCACAGAATCAAAGAGTTGTAGGGGTAGGAAGGGACCTCAAGAGATCATCTAGTCCACCTCCCCTGCCAAAGTGGGTTCCCTACAGCAGATTGCACGTGTATCCATCAAATACTTTCTCTTGATCTCCTTTCATGCTGGCTAACAGTACCTACACGGACAAGAAGCACATTGATAGTGTGGGTTGCCATAACCCAGGTTGCACTTATCTTTGCTGAACCTCATGAGGTTCTCCTGGGCCCATTGGTCAAGCCTGTCTACGTCTTTCCTGATTACATCGTATTTCTTAGGCATATCAAACACATTGCACAGCTTGATGTCATCTCCAGACTTACTGATTATGCACTCATTCAACTCATTGTTGATGCAATTGATGCAGATTTTGAAGAGCACTGGTTGCAGTACTGATCACTGAGAGATGCTTCATGTCATGATTTCAATGAATTATTGGCTACCGCTGTTTGGGTATGATCCCATAGGCAGTTCCTTGTCCATTGAAGAGTCTACCCATCAAATCTATCTTTCCAATTTGGAGAGAAGGGTTTTATGGGAGACCATGTCAAAGGCTTTGTTGAGGTCCAGATAGATGACATCAGTGCCTCTTCCCCACTGATGCAGTTATGCTAACATAAAAAGCAAGAAGGTTGGTCAGGAGGAGCTATCCTTGATGAAGATATGCTGGTTATCCTGTATCACCTCCCCCTCTTCCATGTGCCTTAGCATAGCTTCTGGGAGGATCTGTTCTATGATCTTCTCTGGCACAGAGATGCATCTAACAGGATAGTGGTTCCCTGACTTGTCCTTTCTTTTCTTAAAAATGTGTGTAATGTTCTCTTTTTTCCATTCAGCATGGACTTCACCTGACCATCATGGTTTTTGAAATATCGTTGAGTGTCCCCAGCTACTGCATTAGCCATTTCCCTCAGAACTCTGGGATGCATCTAATCAGGACCTAGGAATTTTCAGATTCCTCAGACAGTTGTGAACCTTTTCTTCTCTCACAATTGGAGGGGCAATGCTCCGCCAATTCTCACCTTCTGAACTATCTAAATGAGGGCTGTGTCTAGAGCAGTAACTAGTGAAGACTGAGGCAAAAACTCTATTGAATACACCAGCCTCTTCCTTGTCTGTTTTGACCAGCCTGTCTGTATTGCTCACTAGACATGGTGCATTCACCTGGACTTCCCTTTTTTTTTGTTAATGTACCTGAAGAAGCTTTTCTTATTCTTCATTGCACCTCTTGCCCAGTTCCACTTGGGCCCTGGCCTTCCTGATCCCTTTCCTACACAGCAACATCTCTGTACTCATCCCAGGTTATCTGTCCCTGCTTTCATATCTATGCATTTTCGTATTACTCCTTGCTTTTTATCCCTTTTCTATCGCTCACCTTCCCTTCCCCATATCCCTGAGCAACTAGTATTTGTAATAAACTGGTTGGGCCCGTTTAACCCGTTGTGTCTTAATCTCGCCATCGGTATACACATAATCAAAGAACCTCGTCTCCCTCCTTTATATTGGAGAGTGACACTCCCTTGTCCCTGAGGACAGATTGCCTAGGGGTTTTGTTGACTAACTCCTTGAAGAGCTGAACACTAGCTTTCCTGAAATTAATCTTCTTGATTTTACTCTTTGCCAATTCAGTATCCCTCAATAATGTGATCTCCACTATTGCACTACAGCCCAGGCAGCCTCCAGTCTTCATGTCATCTAACAATGAACTCTAATTGGTGAGCTTCTACTAGTGTATTTAAAGAAAAATAATAACAAAAATAGCCTTATTTTTTCCTCAGAAAGGGAAAGAGAAAAAAAAAATCAAATTACTGTAAATTTTCTTATCTTGCCTGCTATTTGAACTGTGACAATAAATTTTTTTCAGGATTTATATTCTGCACACTGCAACACACAGTTTATCTGGGTACTATGGGATATATTTATCTAAAGCAGTTACTTGAATAAAAGAATCTGGACTTAAGTCAACCTGATACAGCTTTTTATTTAACTCTGTCCCAAAGACATGAAGCATCATTTCTGACTGCAACAGCACATTTCATTCACCTTTAAGGATGAGGTCATCCATAACCATTAGCTCTTCCTGGAATGTTTAGAACTGTCACTTTTGTCAGACAGAGATTTTTCTTTTTGCCAATGACAGTTTTCAGCACAAACTTTTGGATGAAGAAAGTGATTATTCAGTAGATGTCACTCTTTCTCTTGAGACAAAATTTAGCAAACTTTGGAATATGTGTTTCTGGAGGCACCTTCCTTGGATGAATGAAATAGCTGTAGTTTTACCAGTGTAATAGGAAATTACATATTTAACAAAGATGACCACACTAGATCTTCCACCTTGACTACGTTTCATTTTTGGAAAGATGTTGGGACATTATATCTTTCATTATGATTGACTACAATGCTATTGTTTGCCTTTCTTCTACTAGTTAGTTTGCAGCAAGACAAACATCTAAAATGACATTGCAAGCTAGAATATGAAATTATGACAGTAAATTCATAATACTGAAATGGTGTGTTCCATCAGAACTATGTAGCAAGCTGTTTTCATTCTGAGATATTCAAATGGAAGAATGTGCATATAAATGTGAAACAGTTTACCTACTAATCACAAATTTTTTGGTTTTCATTCATCTTTACCTGCATCACTAGGAAACAGTTCACATTTTAGTGAGTTTTTTTACTTTTTTGAATCTTTTCAAATTCATTCCCCAGTTCCTTATGTAGAAGTGAATAGTGCTAGTACTCATTAGTTTTATGTACTCTGCAAGATAAATAATGTAAACTTTAATCACATTTTACTACATGTATCATATGTATATGTAAATGTAAGTAATCAAGATATTTCAGATACTCTGCTAACATTTTAAACACTAGAAATTAAAATGTGTCAGAGTAAAGAAACTATTTCTGATATGACTGGGAGAGGTTTCTACCAGGTCTTTTGGACTTTGGACTTTGTGTGTAAGTATCCAATGGGAAATGGTTTGTTTCTGGTTTTGATATTAAGGTATCAGGATTTATAAGAAGGATTTTTAAGATATACTCTTAAGCCTTATTTTCTCTTAGATGTGAGCTTATCTATTAAGTAAAGCTAAGAATCAGCAAAGTCATAGACAAACTAGCTTGTGTTCAAAGCTGTTAAAGATTATTTTCAAATTAGACATCTGCTTTTATAATATTTTCAGATAAAAGTTTTCCTGGCTGTTTACTTCTGAAAGTGGCTTAGAAAGCCACTTTCTAATCATGCAAAGATGTGAGATTTTTCAAGTTCATAGAACTTCAAAAAAATTTATCTGTGAATAAAATATAGTGTTGAGCTAATAAAAAAGTATCACGCTTAACAATAATGCTCTATGACTATTAATAACCTTGCAATTTAAGAGGTAAATAATATTTGCTTACATCTTTCTACACATGGACTTGAGAGCAAGAGATTACCATTATCAGGAAACAACCTGCTCATCCACAAAACACTTCAGCTGATGGACACAATGGCTTCAGAAGAGAGTTATGCTGATTTTTATATAGATATACTTTAGGGTAATTATTTGGTGCCCCTTTAACTTCAGAGAATTACCACTTGGATAAAAGATGGATTTGGCCTCTACTGACATTCAGAGAAAAAGTTTGAGGACAAGGCAACAAAATTAGATGGAAATGAAGATCCTGTCTGTATCAGACGATTTCAGGACTCTAAGTAGAATATAAGAATAACTTGCATTATTTTCTTGATTTATTATACACAAAAATCTCTCTTTTTATCACAAATAATCAAATAAATTAGAGATGAGACTTGAACTAGTTCATTTCAAACTCCTCTGATGGAGAATCCTAGCCTCTGACAGTAAATGTCTTCCAGCATTAGATTTTTTCTCCTCCTTATTTGAGATAATACCAACTCCTTTTCTCGTAGATGTCAGTCAGAAGTGGAGAATGGAGAATACCTTAAAGGTGATATTTATCCAACAGATTTTCCTTCCTCGGTTCATTCAGTATCCCACACACATGCTCTTTAATTTTCCTCACAGCACATATGTGACAGTCATGGGGAAAAGAGTAAACATAAAGACCTGACATGAAGAGTTTCCGAAGAATCAGGAAACTATTTTGTCTGACATTCTCCCAGCACTGGCTCTGTGGTCAGTTTCTGTTTTCAGATCTGTTGCATCACATTTGAAATGCAGACTCTTAGCTATCATTTTTCACTATGTAAATATGTTAAACACTCTTACTGGAGGCACTTTTTCTTCACTTTATTCTCTTAAGCCATCATTATTCTTTCGGTGTTTACATATGCACTTCTTTGTCCTCAGCTGTTCAAATTCCTTTCAGGTTGGCAGTATCATCCTTCTAAGAATAATAATAAATTGTGACAGTGTACAATACTAGCACACAGTCCTTCTGGAGGTTCTTGAATAGCACAAATTAGAGGTGACATATATTTACTTTCAAAAATATTCAATTTGCTGTGCAGTTATCATCCGACTGAGAAATTATCCTTTATTTCTCATCAGGTTGAACTTGCAGCCTGTGTCCTTTATGGAGTCTAGAATATTTTACTTCTCGTCTGTTCTGTCAACCTATGCTAATTGAAATGTTTATAAAAATCTGATACTGAAATATTACAGTTTAACAGCTCAATAGTTCTTTAATGAGCCCTCTTATTTATTCATAAAATGATTTATAGAAATGCTTAATCTCACTGATTTACCATTAACATTAATGAGTCTAGTTATTAAGAACTTTATTTCAGAATGCCACAAAAATACAGACCCTGTAACACATGCAACATCTTGTACTAAGTTACTTTATATTTAGAGGGAATCGCTGATGTTGAAAACTCATGATTTTTCCTCAGTAAAATAAAGATATTCATTAGCATAGGATTAGATGACTCTTTTATATAATTTCTCTGTTGTTACTATTAGATTTTATCCAAATGATTTAGTAAAGGGCCAATCACAAAAGTAATTCTACAGACTGGAAATAGAGGTACATACACAGTCAATAGAAATAGAAGTATTTTCATTTTCTCTGACTACTAAGCAAAATCTTAGAATTGCTTCCACTGGTAAGAATCAGTTTTTTTATTACTATCATTCTAAGAGTTTCTTTATTACTATCATTATAACATCTCAAGATAAATTATTTTATAACACCTTTTAAGATGTTACGAGATTTTTACGAAAATCTAATCATAGTTTGATTTTGTGTATAGATTTGCACTGCTATTAGTGAGACAGCTTGCACTCAGCCTCTTTCGTTGGACATGTCATGAAGTGCTGACTTTACATATGGGATTAATTTCTGCTGTCATTAGTTCAGTGAGGAAGATGCAGAAGATGTAAAAGGTGCAAAAGAAATTTCACAGTCTTGAAAGGATCCACAGTCAAATTGTTCCCTTCATTGATCCCTCCAAATTTTAGCCTATCTTTTAGCATGTCTTTTTATGCCATATACAGCTGTAGCACTCAGTGGTTTTCTGGGTGATTTCTGAGGCCTTAAGTTCATTCTGAAGAGTCTTAATTTGTGCAGTGTTTTGCTTTTAGGGACTCATTTCTCCTAGCGAAAAAGAACTTGTTGTTACAGAGATGGTAGGCGGAGAGTAATTGTGTAGGAGCACATGCAGACAGGGGCTTACATCCCCCACGGAGTGGCATAATTACACATAAAATCACATATTAAGCAACGATTTTCACTGATAAGTCAGACCACCGTATTTACTGCGAAAAGGACTAAAGAAAAGTTCTCTACTGGAGCAGTTTTTCCCCTACCAGGCAGACGCGCAGACAAAGTAATTTAACTTTAGCTACACTGTCTGAAGTTAATGGAAGGAGTAGTAAGGGACATGATATTTCACTTTTTCTCAGGGTAATATGTGTCTGATCTGATGTACAAAATTTAGGTTTTACTTTGATCTGAGGTACATTTAGACACTCCGACTACATTCAGTATTTGTTCTCTGTTGTTCTGTTCTAAATTGCTACTTCTATTAATTTTTTTCCTAGACTTCCATACAATTCTGACTGTTCTGATAAGCTCAGGATGCTTGCTGCACTTCCTTTAATATCATCATTATTTCTCTTATGAACTAGTTTTAATTCTACAATTACACTACTGTGCTTTCAGAAGAAAAGGAAAATATTAATTCTATTTTTTAGGATTATAGTATATAAATACAAAAAAATGTGAAGCTTAGGTAGGTGAAATAAATCAATAACAACCTCAGAATTTATTTACTTATTTTTTTTCTGGACAATATTGGCCTATTAAATCTGGCCATAGTTATCGTTTTCCTTGATGTTGTTAGGAAAAGCAAACAGTATCCATTCCAATAAAAGACAGCACTGAGAGTGGTAAATTTAATTCATTTCAATGCACTTTGCTCATATGAGTGTGCGTGGATGTGTGTGGATGCTGATGATGAGTTGCTTTCATTTTTAAGAGTGTGCTCTGTACTATTAATCTGTGTATTTAAATGAAGTTGTTGGGAATATGATACTTCAGCCTTAAGCTGTCAAAAATGAGATTCCAAAGTATTCAGCAGCACAAAATAGCATAAAAAGAGCTTTACCACTATTTATCTCTGCTTGCCAGCTTGTAATGTTGATGTATGATGTGTCATTATAAAGCACTGAAATGAATACAGCAACATAAAAAAGGAAAGCTATGTGGTCACAGACACTGAAACATTTCTGATTCCACTGTCTCCCTCTTTCATGTGCTCATGCTCACACTCAAAGACAAAGTCTTTCACAGTGAGTCTGTTATAATTCAGCTATTTGACAAATACAGATATGATGTACACCACAGCTTTTCAATAATTAAAAAAGGAAAAGAGAAAGAATAAACTTTTTTTCATTAATCACAGATTCATAATTTCTACCAACCATCATGACAGCCTTGAAGCTCAACACCTTCTGAAATCCAGCTGTATGTTTGTAGTTACGTGACATTTCAAATTTCTTCCAAATTATTTTAAAATATATTTGTTTTTAAAGCCAAAGTGTACAATACTTCCTGCCCACCCCTTCACACTTGTTGGTGTGAAATATTTAGAGCATACATAAAAAAATACAGTAAACCAAACAAGAGAAACCATCTGGTGTTTTGGGTCTTTTTTCTTCTGAATTCAATCAATGTAAATGCTGATAAAAGGAAATCAATTCCCAATAAATCAGTGTCTCAAATTATTACAGTGTTAGGGGAAGGAGACAATATGTCTGTTCTTATTCATGCTTGTTAGAAGTTCCTCTGCAAGAAATCAAATTAAGAAGGAAAAAGAAACATATTCACAAATACTTATTTGCTAATAGGAATACCAGTAAACAACTTTCCACTGTAACTTTTCCTTTTAGCTGTTGACCCGGCAGCCAGTTTCTACCATAGTTCCATTGTGGAAATAACAGTGATTGCTGTTTCCAACTATTACTGGCATAAATAAAATACATGACACTATTATAAGTTATGGAAAAAAACACTTCAAAAACTGAACACAAGAGCTAGTTCCCAAAGAGCTCTCAATAATATGTTCCCTCCTCTAGGACAGATATTCTGCTTTCTTCAGTGCAGCAATATTAACATGAAAATCTGCCCCCTAATCTGTTTGTTCAACCATCATTCCAGCCTTAAATGTTTTAAAGATTGTCATGGTTTTATGTTTTTTTTTGTTGTTGATATTCCACATATGATGTGGAATCATGTAACATCATGTAGTACTCTTTAAGTTAAGGAGTTAATACTCCAGTTCTGTGCTCTGTTGATAGTTCCAGGTATACCAGTCTCAGAAGAAAAGAACTACATCCCCCAGAGGAGTTTCCACTTCCATTTTCCTCTCATAGGGAAAGATATAGCTGTTGACAAGTCACAAAACACCCCTCATTTTCTCTTTCAGCTCATCTGCAGTGCATATGTTCCCTAGCCATCTCTCCTTCAGTATTAAAGTAAGGCCTATTGTTTTTAGGACTCTTTCTCTCATTTTATTTATTGGCTTTAATTCTAATTATTCTGTATTATGTTATTTTTCATTTTGATACCTTATTTAGTAAAATAGCTTTAGCTTTCATCATCAGATTGCTGCTGCTCTTTTGTTTCTAGGTCCATCCCCCTGCCCTTTTCCTGTTTTTCCCTTTCCTGGGGCAAATGTCCATTGGTTCCTGCACCCCATTAGTCATGGAACCAGGTTGAACTGGCCCATAAATCATTAATGTTTTCAGAACTGTTTCTTTGGCTGGATAAATAGAAATTAAAATTTAATCAAATTTTTATAGATGTATATTATTCAGTAAGAGTATTTATTTCACTTCATGAATATATATTCCTTTGTTTCCACTTCTACTTTTATTTTTTAATCTTTCTCCTTTTACTTCTTCAGGCAGTCATTCCACATAGTGTCCAATTTTGATTGCAAGGTTATTGCTCTGTGGCAACGACAGACTGGAATTAGCAATACTACTTCTGTATATCTAATACATAAAAACATAACAAAAGGAATATTTATATTTGTCTAGATGCCTGTATATATTACATTATGTGAAGAATAATTGATTATTGTAGTTATCTGCAAGTATTATATCCTAAAAATTACACACAGGTACATAGGCACATGCAAGTAAATTTCATACAATTAGTAAATACATTTTCTGAATTTGTATGCATTACTAGAAGGCGAAAAGGAAACAGATGAGTGAGTGAGTCTCTGTCAGAGGGCAATAGAAAGATGATAGTTCAGAAGAGCAGTTGACATTTGTTTTAATACCCTGTTTTTTTTTTTTTAAAGAAGCTTATTGAAATCTTTAGTCGTACTGAAGAAATACTTCTTTCAGAATATATATATATATTTTGCGCTGATATATTTGTGGGGGTATGAATTTCAATATGGTTCTGCCTGAGAATTCTACATTTAGAAATTGTTACTGCTCTCTCCATCCACAATTATTATCAGAAGAAAGAAGCCCACTTTCATAGCATAGGGCATTGTGTTGAAGTCCCTGTCTTGACTTCCAGCTATTTTTTTTTTCTCACTGCATTTCTCTGGAGCATTAAAATCTTAAATGCAGTTTACTTGCTGCTATTATGGTCACAAATACAGTTCTGTACAATCACACTATTGTTTCTGTTAACGTTTCCTATATATTTGTTAGTTTAGTTTTAAAGGCAAAACAGATTCCCTGAAATGATATCATTTATAATTTGTTAAAAAAAAAAGACAATTGCATATTAAAAGTGGATTTTTTAAATTACTTTCTAGCATATGTATGGGAAGAATCATCATATGTTAACATTGCAACAGCATAATTTCATATTATGACAAGGGTTAGGAAATGAGCTAAAAAAAGCCCCATCTTTTATAATATCTTTCAAAATCATTAACTCAGTTATTTATTTCTTCATATTAAACAGCTGTGATTTCCATGGAAAATCAACTGCTGCAGTTCTAAAGCCCTTTTTGTCTCTGTAAGGTTGTTAACAAAAACCATGCAAAGGAATACAACAAAAGTAAAATCCCCTTGTGATGAGAAATGAAAAAATGAAAATTTTGAATGTCATCCACTGCAGATGGAAGTAATTGAATGGATATTTTGAAAATGCTCTTTATATAACATGATAAAATACAATGTCTTACATTTCTAAAAACTTATCTTAAAACAGTCACAGAACCAAATCTAGTTTGGATTCAAGAAAGCACCATTATATAAATAATGATGTTTGAAAATTTTTTTCTTTTTAGAAATTCCCATACAATATTAGCTGACTTAGAGAATTTAGATGTATATTTTTTGTGAACCAATTGCCTATTTCCCTCAGTTCCATGAAAAATTATTGTCCAGCTTTGTTAATATTAATATCAATAGATTAACTGTCCCTAACTGCAGCATGATAAAAGCAATAGCTATGAACTGCAAGCACTCACACAAAGTATTCATAAATGCACAACTCCGTATTTGGCCTTAAATAATGAGAGAATGAAAACACATTAGTAAAGTAATACATAGAGTTTAAAGAGTAATTGATTAATGCATTTTATTTAATTTTCATGAGAGAAAATTATGCTGACTTATAGATTAATACAAATCTTAAAATAAATTTATTGGGTCGGTTTCCTTCTGTGAGAGAAGTTTTCATTTGCCAAATTGGAATAGACGATTTCTTATGTAAGGGTTGTTTTTCTGTTGTTTTCCAATTTCAGATGTCACTATTTGCCATGAGAAAAATAGAATAACACCATATAAGGAAAAAAAATCAAGTCATGATCTAAAAACTTTAAAAAATTGGCTGGTGTATGGATTTGTCTATTATTTAGTATTCTTTTTCTTTGTAGTAGCTACTCATAAAACAGGTAAGGCGAGGATGCACCACAAACTTGGAGTCTTTTGTCTTCCAGGAGTTTGATTCAAATCTCAGCTTAATTCCCTTGCCAACAAATGGTGCACCCTTCACTGCCTCAGAAGAGCAGCCCTTTTTAGCAAATTGACGACGTGGTCAGTGCCCAACATGCTCTCATTCACAAGCAAGACAGTAGAGAGGGCGCAAGGAGAGAAATGCTCTTTTGATGTTAGCCATAGACAATTAAAAAATATATATATTTTACTCCTGCATATGAATGAAAGTCTAATGTTTGTTGTAACAGGCTGAATACTGCTGCGTTTAACTTAAATGCAATCTAATCTACATTTTATTGCCAATGAATGTGAGGATTCCTCTATGTGCACCAAAACGCTCACATTTGCTTTCCTTGGTAAGCATATATCGCCCATAAGAAACTACTAAATCAAGTAGAAAGCGCATCTGATTAAATAATCCTTAAATTTTTAAAGCAATAACTATCAAATGGTGTTGGATACTTAACTGTTCCTATACAAGATCAAGTTTTGTAAAATGCAGACAGTACCAAATTCATACTGTAGCTGTAAGTACCTGGAAAAGCTGCTTTGGAAATAGAGGTTTCTAAATAAAACAGAGGAGTCAAAACACATGGAAGGAAAAGGATCGCAGAGCTGACATGGGACAAATGCTAACAAGCTGGCTTATGCCATGGACTGATGTGATCAGAGTCTATTAATAATTAGATATATTTATATAAAAGTAGATATAAACATAAACACAGGTATTTGTATATGAACATGTATACTTATATATACATTTTTTCACTCTCTATGGTTTGGAACATATGGGGCAGGTAGATAGAGAGTGAGAGATGTTCTTTTTTTGCTTGTGACTTAATCCAAAAATGTTCACCTTAATTCTATTTAGGCAAGTGTCATGGAGAGATGTAGACAAACTGTTCAAATTTAATTTTTATTTTTTTTCTTACATATTGATATTCTTTATCTTTTGACTTTTGGAAATGCACTGGTGACTGCAGGAAAAATTCAGTCAGCTTTTTCTTTGAAGTTGAGGATTGAGGCCTCTCACAGCCATAGGAAGGAAAATACAAGGAACATAGGAACAAATCTGAAATGGCCACTTCATAAATCATATATGAGAATTTTGCATGTCAGTTCAGTGCTAAACAAAATCTCCTCAGAAGTACCAGTGGGAAGGTAAGAACTGGAGCTTGAGATCAGATTAACACAAATGTTATTTCTACTCAGTTCTACTTCTTGTATTTCACACAGCAGAATAATTTTCAGAAAACACAGCAATAATGCAGTCACAGTGTTTTAGAAGTGAGATAGATGCTCTAGGATAGACCTTCTCTTGCTCTATTACATACTTAAAAAGGTATGTTCAAAGAAGGGACCCCAGATTTAAAGTATAAAGCTGCTTTCGAAGTACCTAATCTTCTGTGCTGTAATTCCTATCTATGCACTTAGAAAAGCAGGCCAACAAACAAAGAATAAAAAGTTCAATTATGGTTGTAAGGTAGTTTGAAGTCTGTGGATCATGTTCACAGTTCTTTGGCCATTCATAGTAAGTCATCTTGAACTGTGATTCTGTGGTATTTGGACAGTTTCTTGGATTCTTGTAGGCTAACAGAAGTAATCCTTCTGTCTTCCTTTCTGCAGGAAGTGTACCAGTATAGGGCCATATAGTTTGAGATATATGATTGAAAGAATAATACTTTCTTCTTATTCTAGAACTTCCTGAAGCTTATCTGGTTCAATATAATTTATGATTTCAATAACATAAAGTGAGTCATAAACAGTAAGGTTCTCTCCAATCAGAATAAGACAATTTCTACAATTATTCATTATGTTTATTCTTTGATACTTGGATTTGTTTCTGATTTTGCTCTGTGATATTTCCTTTGAGTGCACAATTACCATTATTGGAATGGGCAACTCAAATATAATCTAATTTCTCAGGGTTTGCCATTCTCTCTTATCTGTCCATCTGATTTTCTCCTTCAATCCAAGTTTAGTCAGTAGGACAATATGTGTGTTCCACTACACTAAAATAATTTTATTCTCAGCGTTGTTGTCAGCAGAACAGGATAGATACATCCTGTCCTAAAAAAAAATAAAATTGTTTGTTGGTAAATAATTCATACATACTTCCATTTTTGTTAACTTACCTTTTTTCTTCCTATAACAGTATAAACAGTTTAACTGTTTATCTATGTATTCTTCCTTAAATTTTAATGTAACTAAGGTTAAGCTTTCCCCAGTTGACATTTATCTTCTTGTCAGAGGTACATAAGAACTGTGTGAAGAAGCCAACTAATCCCATTCTATTCACAAAAAAAAGGCAAACTGTTAGGAGAACAGGCTGGAAACTGCACTGTTATTTCCCTAGCATCTTGATTTCATAATCATGAATCCAGCATGTGATTTCCTTAGTATTTTGCTTTCAAATTTCTTGGAAAGTAATGTATATGCAAAATAATTATTTATGTAATTCAGTACTCTAGAAACTTGGCTGACATGTATCTCTGCATGTGTCATCTCTATTCCTTGACCAGCAGAAGTTAGGTCTTAGGTAAATTTCTAGTTACCACTATGAAATATTGTTGGAACGTCTCATTTGGAAATTGGGGACAATGAATGAAACTGACTGAGTTCTCAACAGATGATTCTTTTCCATTAACAGGTTATGAATATAAGGCTTAATGAAACAGCATGTTATGGGAGAGAGTGGTAACAAAGAATAAAAGAAGATAAACATTGTGACATGAAATAAATGGCTACTCTTTTCCTAAATGAAAACAATGATGTTTTTAAATCCTGAGTTCTCATGTCTTTGAGAAGCATTTGATAGGTCTGTTATTTATTTTTTTACTTTATGTAGTAGAAATACATGGTACTCGTGGCAGAGTCACTGCTTTTATTATCCCATTGAGACTTCACATATCAGTAATTACCTATACTAACTCTTCTTTCCCACTAGGTCTTATGCTTCTTCAAGGACTTCTACTCTTCAAAAGTAATGCCACAACTCATAAGACAGTCTTCACCTCCTGTCTGACAGAAAGCACCATCTTCATCTCCTCTTTTGCATGCTAAATCTATGAGTTATTAAACTGGAAATGTGCCCATCTAAAAAACATTTATAGAACCATAGATTTGCTCACACTGTGCAAACATATCCATAAAATGTCATGAAACATAAATATGATGAAAACATAAAATACAAAAAGATGACTTCTCAGTGAATGTTTTCATTTATTTCACCTTCTAAAGAAGCAGCCACCAAAACACCTTTCTTACAGCTTGGTCCTCAAACCCTGCTGAGTTCTTGGGAATTCAGTACACTTTGCCTTAGACCTCAAGCACCAGGTTGCATGTTAGCATTTTTATCACTTTTTTACAGTTATAAAATTAAGGCACTGTAAAGTAATATATATGCGACTCAAAGTCTCTGAAGAATTTGTAACAGAGCAAAATAGTAAATCTTGGCTTCTAAGTCTGCTATCCTAGTCACCATCACAATGATTACCTGAAATTTTGAATGGAAATAGTCTTTAGAACATGAAGAACTACAAACAAAATTGACCACTTCTGTAAACTGTTCCTATATAGGAAATATATTCATACCACTACTTGAAAAACATTTTCCACTGCACTTTTTAAGAAATAGAATATTTGAATTTAGTTATTTTTTCTACCCCACACTTTGCATTATGGGTCAATACTAAAGAAAATATGTTAAACTTGTGTATTTACTATTCATCTTCATTTCTCATCCACATAAATGGAGGCTTCATGGTTTCAGAATTTATTTCTGGGGCCAGTGAAGTCAAAGAGAGCTTGTAGTCTGCAGGGAAAAAACTGTTAGTTCCAAAAGAAATGTGCAAACCACACTTATTAAAATAAAAATGATTGGATTTTTTTTTCAAATAAAGGACCTGATGTTTGGGTTAATTCTCCTGTGAGAAGATCTAACTTTCATACTCACTATTAATGGGGATTTTCAAGCTCTATTTACTTATGTATTCAATAAGTGAAAGTAACTGTTATTCCATTCCTTTCATTACATGATGCAAACGCTATCTCTGCAGTACAGAAATGTTTAATCAAATTGGAAGACAGACTATAGGGCTTATTCCAGTAGTTTAAACAAACATTTAAGGGACAATTCATCTATCTTGAATGAACAAGATTTTTTTTCTGAATTGGTTACTTATTTATTTTTACTATTAATTTTTGAAAGTATATGGAAGATAGAAATTTGAGTGTAAGAAAAATGAATACAAGGCATAGCTGTTTTATCTATGATTTGCTATTTAGTTCAGGCTCGCCTGCAATAAATTGATTTCTCTTCTGAACAGCAAATCAAATTCTTTATATTACAGATCAGTGTAGTTATGTGTAGTGATGGGTTTCTATGTCAGTTGTGGTGCAAGACAAATGGTTCTTACCATCGATTTTCAGAGGATGTCCTAAGAGAGCATAGTACCTCTTTCTAGGGTTGGGATAAACCACACTACTTAGAACAAGCTGTAAAATGCAGTCAACTTACAAGCAGATTTCTTTGATAATTCATGGAGAAATCTTGATCTGGGACAAGGAAGAAAAAGAAATCAAATGGAAACAAAAGCCCAAGTATCTATTTTGGGGCAGCTAGATATTTATATCCTAGGCAGCCCTGATGTCAGCTATAGGATGAAAGAGATGCAAATGTGTTTTGGTGTCAATACTGTCTTCTCTAACTTATTATGTTCTACAAGAGATGAGGGATATCACAACATTTATTCCAGTGCTTGTGGCAGAAGCTGTCACTAGATGGATGCAAATACGGTGTATCAGAAAATATTTACACATAAGAACCAAAAGCAGCTGATAGAAAAACCCTTGAATGGCACAGACCCAGGCACTACTGAAAAACAATGATGCAAAACAAATTCATTGTTCATCTCCTCTTAATCCTTGATAAATGCTAATGTAGGTTAGAAAGGTATAACCACTATTCTTTCAAACCAAGATGTGTCCAGAAATCCTGCAATAGGCATTAGTGCCTTGTCTTCCAAGGGACTGATGGATGTCTCTGTAGTAAGTTTTGAGACCATAAGGGTATTTCTGTAAATAGGTCTGCTCGGTGTGACTGAGAATCTGTGAGCTTCCATGATTAAAAAAAATGTTAAAGAATATTTCAGATTCTATCTTTGTCAAGTGATAAGTAAATAGTAGTTCAAACTTTGCCTTCTTGCCACCAACATTCCCACACAGATTTACCTCTACTTTTGGTTGGAGGGAAAAGACACTGTATCTTACCTGCCCCTAAGAAAGACAATTGGTAAGGGTTTTTTTGAGACAAATGTGGAAAAAATAACATCAATATATTAGGAGGATAAAAATTCCCAGGCTGTAATAAAATTAAATGCAATCTCTATCACCTCCTGCCCTGTCGTGCTATTGACAAATAGTTTGGATCAGCTTTAACGACCATTGGTGTCATCTCTATCTGTTTACTGTTCTTCAAGAAAAATGTCTTGCTGAGATAAATGATTACTATCTCCTTCAGAAAGGCAGGGAAGAAAAGGAAAAGAAAAAAAAAAGGTGGAAACTTTAAATCTTTTAAGCTGCTGTAGGTAGAAGAATATCATATGGAAATTTCCTTAGACTCTTGAAAGTAATGAAAAAAAAATTAAATGCTTAATATGTAAGCAAATTAATTGACAATTTAGATTGAAGAACATATTCAGAGAAATCTGTAGCTGCAAGAGTACTGATTCTGCAACAAAAAATGTGTAAAGTAGAGCTGCTCAGTACTGTCAAAGCAGTCTTCTGTGTACTAATGACAAGATCTGGTGGGAAAAGTAGAATTATTTTTTGTCATTGTCTATGGGGAATGCAGTTAAAGTGTGATATTTTTCCTCATTATCACTTCCAACCCCCTCAAGCCAGCTTACTTTCTCACCACCCCCTCCCAGGTTTTTCCACAATATACAGTACACAACAAATGGAGTGAACTAAAAAACATAACATCCCTCTATGCAATTCTATATTAAAGGTGGTCTTCAGAGTTCTGGTACATAAAGGAACCACAGCAATCTCCTTATCTTTCCACTGGTTTACCTATGTTATTCATGGTCAAAGGAAGCATGAGTATATAAAGATAGTACTCAGCTTCTCACCTCTGTCAAACCTTCCTACAATGGGTTTTTGTAGACACAGTTTATTCTCTCCTGAAAGACAACATTTTCATCTTTTAAACTGCTCTGTATGATTTAACATTCTCAGCTTTTTAACTTTTGTCTTCTGACAGAAGGAAAACCTGAAGTGGAATGCTATCGGAGATTATTGCTAAATTACAAATAAATATATATTTTTTATTTTTTTTCATTTTAAAATAAACTTTGCATTGTAATAGACAAGTGACATTACTATTGTTATTTTACCCTCACTAGCTCCTGTCATATTACTATGAAACATTGAAAGAAGGGTTCAAAAAACTGAAAAAACTACACACAGGTTTATAGAACTACTGCCTCCTTAAAAAATGAGATAATAAACTGTGTGAAGCTCACTTCAGATTGAATAATATATTATCAATTCTGCTGAGAAAAAGTGTTCATACTAAAAAAAATAAAAAAAAAAAAAATTGTTCATACTAACAAGAAAACTAAAGTTGAGGTCTGAAAGTGTAATAAAATCTGCACAAATTCTAGTTAATTTTCTTTATTTCTGTCTTCTTCCTATAGTACAGGATAAAACATGACATTTTTCTGAAATGGAATGAAATGAGAGCAGAGTATAGTGACTTGGCGCTTTGGAACTTGGTGGAAAATCCAAGAATAGCATTGCAATCTCAGTTTTGTACTGTTGCTTCCATGAAGCTTCATACTTAGTTAGTTAGTTAGTTAGTTAGTTTGCTGTATGCATTGAGTTTTACATCAAAGCCTGTTTGAGTTAAATCTATTATTAAGTCTGTGTCAAAAGTTCAGTCTAGCATTGTAGAAACCAGCTATTAAATCACAACTCATTTATTTGCTGTCTCTTAAACAATGTGAACTCATTACGACTGACCTGACTTCTGACATGGTGTGAGTCTTATTTGGTTTAAGAGACAGATACCTTGCCTTCTTTCTCTTCTTTTTCTGCTAAGCAAAACTGGGAAGTCTGTTTTCAGACAGCTCACTAATGAATACTTTTGGAGAAACCCTCAAGAGTGTATTGAAATTTTGTCTCAGTGATAGTCTGTTCCTAAGGATTATTATTCCCATCATAGAGGTGAATCGTCTCCGAGTATGTCATGAGGAACTCACGAGAAGCAATGTATAATTTATTTTGGAAATTTTGTTTTCTTCTAGAGGGAATCTACTTCTTTAACATGAAATAAGTTTGGAATGGAGGCAAAGGAATCGTAAAACTCTCTTGTGATGATTATTGAAAGTTCTACTGGGAAGACCTTATAAATAAGGTAGATATTTAATATAACACAAAAACTAACAAACGTAACATATACAGCTTGACAAAGAAATAAACTTATGCATGTGCTCTCCTTGAGGTTGATAACCACTTACTTGTTCAGTTCAACCCCAAGAAAGATCCATGCTGCCATGCTAAATCCGCTCTGTAAATAGAAACTTGTATTCATGAGTGGAGGTCTGATCAAATGAAGAAGCTGACATAATTTTAGGCCACTTAAAGGAAGAAGTTAAATTTAATATGGGTGATAAGAAGGTAAGATTAACAGAAATCTGCGAACATTATCTGTAAGGAGTAGGGAGTCACTTAAAGTTGTACAATTATTTAAGGCCTAAGACAGCTAAACAGCAGACACTTCATTGAAAGAAAGGTTTCAGCCAATAATGCTCCAGAGAAAACAAGGAAAAGTAACTACTCTTGTCTGAGACAGTAGATACAAAAGGAGTTGCAACTTACTGCAGGTCAAAGCAAGCTGTAAGCACAGTGCAGCAACCTGTCAATGAAGCAACCCCCTAATGTTTCCAAATTGAAACAAACAAACAAACAAAAAACCAACAACGAATATCAGCATTTAGAGTCACTAACTCATGATTTCTAATGTTTAATGTGCATGTCACAGAAGCATTTTATGGTAGATGGTGTCGTTTTCTTCTTACCTTTCCAATGTTGTGTAATTTTCATGCCTTTATTTTTCCTTAAGGCAAAACTGATGACTTGCATTCTATTTCATCTTAATGCAAATCTTACTGAATTATTAATGCCTAAAGAGATGTTTTTTGTCCTTTCTTGTTTATTTGTTTTATTCTATGTAGAATATATATATGTAACTTGCTCAGCTTTGACAGAGGAGTGATATTACCTCAAAGATTATCTGAGTCTTCAGTTGTCCTAAAGAAACATCATGACACACAAAGAAGCCTTAATTTTCTATACAATCAAGAATACTTTTTTTTTTTTTTTTTATGTGAAACAGCTCAGTAGTCTAAAAATATACACAACTGCCTAAAAATTTAAGGAGATATGGAATGTATGCAATGTAATGGCATACTTAGAACCCTGCTGATAGAGGACAAAGAAAGAGAGCTGAATTTGATTTTCTGCCAATTACCTACAACTTATAGATGGCTCCATATGTTTTATTTTTATATACTTATATAAATACGTGATGTTGAAAAAAAGCTTTCCATGCATTCTCTCCAATAGTAATGAAAAAAAAATCTAATTTCATTGTTAGCCTCTAAGTAAAAAGAAAAACAAACTGTCATGGTTTCATGATTTTTGTTATCAGTATTTCATATCATAACATAATGTGAGGCACTGGGAGTTAAAGAGTTAATATTCTGTGTACTGCTGAATTTCCAGGTACCTGGTTCTCAAAAGAGAAGTACTATATATCCTAGAGAACTTTGCATTCCCATTTTCCACTGAGAGGGAAAGATAAAACTGCATGCAAGTTCTGGAGGCTTTCTCTTTTACAGTTCATCTCAGCAGTGGAGGTTCCCTAGCCATCTTGCCTTCAGCTTTAGTGTAAGGCATTTGGTTTTGGACACTCTTTCTCTCATTTTATTTGATTTATTAGCTTCAATTCCAACTATATTGTGTTATTTTGCATTCTGATTATTTAGTAAATTAGTTTTCCTCCTCACATTGTTGCCACAGTTTTGGTTTTAGGTCCACCTTCCTCCCCTCTCCCATTTCCCCACTTCCTCTTTCTCAGGGTGTGGGTTCATGGTCCCCTGCCCTATTAGTCATGGAACTAGACCGAACAGGCCCATAAACTGTTGACACAAACATAAACCTATCTTCCCTTAGCACCCATCTGCCAGAGGACCTCAGCTCCTCTACATAAAACTGTAGAACCATATAATTGCTCAGGTTGGAAAAGACCTTCAAAATCATCAAGTCCAATCAACCTAACATACTACCTAACTCTAACAACCCACCATTAAATCATGTCCTTGATCACCACATCCAGATGGATTTTAAACTCATTCAGGAATGGTGATTCTACCATCTCCTTGGGGAGCCTATTCCAGTGCTTAACAACCATTTCTGTAAAAAAGTTTTCCCATATATCCAGCCTAAACTTCCCTGGTGCGACTTGAGGCTATTTCCCATTGTCCTTTCACCTGTCAGTGTCTTGATGAATTACCTTTCAGGTATTTGAAGAAAGCAGCAAGGTCGCCCCTCAGCCGCCTCTTTCCCAGGCTAAACAGCCGTCACTTCTCATAGAACATACTCTTCAGAACCTTCACAAGCCTTGCTGCCCTTTTTTGGTCCTGCTCCAGCACCTCAAAGTCCTTTCGGTACTGAGGTTCCCAAAACTGAACAGCGTATTTGAGGTGGGGCCTCACCAGTGCCAAAAATAGAGGAAGGATTACTTGCCTTGTCCTGCTCACCACACCATTCTTGATACAAGACAGGATGATATTGGTCTTCTTGTCCACTTAGGCACACTGCTGGCTTGTCCTCTAAAGCCACTGATATATTTGTAGATCTGCTTGGATACTTTCTAATAGCTTTATGTCCTTTTTATGTTGTGACAGCCAAAACTATACAGTGGTCGAGGTCACCACACCAAAGCAGAGTGGATCAGTCTCTTCCCTTGCTCACTAAAAGTGCTGGGCCTGATGCACCCCAGAGGATGACTTGCCCTTTGGGCTGCCAGGACACGCTGCTGACTTGAGTTACCATCAAACAAAAACCACACTTAGCAAATTATTGATTTTCCTCCAGTGTGATTAAAGTAAACATCTCACTTCCTCATAATAAAGATACTGTCCCATGTCATGAACTCAATCTTCGACTATATTAGTTTAAAAGATCCTATAAAATTTCTCACTAGCTCACAAAAGAAAAGATGATGATTTTAAGAGTACTCTTTTCCACACTAATTTTTCTACCTACTATGAATGATCATTGTCTTAACTTTCAGCACAGGGTGATTCCACATGTTGTGGTCATTTCACAACAAATCCTGTAATGCGGGGAGTGTGAACTGATTTCAGATTCTTGAAATATGATTTGTACTGCAATCGTGAAATTTTTTGCTGTTCAACTGGTGTTATTTTCACAGTTTTTTTTAGTCAATTTTTAAATTGTTGTCAATACCTAAAGTATTTTTTCTTCTTTACATAATTTATTGTACTTTTTGCATTGATTGTAGTAGCTTTTCTCAGAATTCCTTTGTGTTTACTAATTTGCTTACAGTTGTCTAAATGGTAATCATAATTTTTATTTATTTTCATGCTGTTATCTTTATGTGAAACTGACATTGATTGCTGCTTTGGCAAAACACAACTTACAGATCTTTATAACTCTGAAACAACTGTCAACATGTCAGTCTTATAAAACCTGGATGACATCTCTTAAAGTGGATTTTCTGTAGCAGAGGTAACTAATCTTTAACAGCAGCTGTAAGGATGTAGGAATGGAATTTCCCTAGAATGTAGCAGTACAGAAGCTGTCATCAAATCTGAGACATAGGTGTATCCATGTTGAATATGAAGTAACATCAGCAACCATCCTAATCCTACTTGAAATCCTATCTGACAGCAGTACTGGACTGCTTCTAGGGTCATCATATTTCTGTTCTACTAGTAACTAATTTTGTAGATGTATTTCTATTTCATAGAATCATAGAATCATAGTGGTTGGAAGGGACCTCAAGAGATCATCAAGTCCAACCCCCCTGCCAAAGCAGGTTCCCTACACCAGGTCGCACAGGTAGGCGTCCAGGCGGGTCTTGAATATCTCCAGAGAAGGAGACTCCACAACCCCCCTATGCAGATGTGCCAGTGCTCCATCACCCTCACTGTAAAGAAGTTCTTGCGCATATTCGTGTGAAACTTCCTGTGCTGCAGTTTCTGGCCATTTCCCCTTGTCCTGTCTCCACACACTGCTGAAAAGAGTCTGACCTCACCACTTTGTCCCCCACACCTCAGATATTTATAAACCTGGATCAGGTCCCCTCTCAGTCTTCTTTTCTCAAGGCTAAAGAGACTCAGTTCACTTAGCCTTTCTTCATAGGGGAGATCCTCCAGGCCCTTCACCATCTCTGTGGCCCTGCGCTGGTCTCTTTCCAAGAGATCCCTGTCTTTTTTATACTGGGGAGCCCAGAACTGGACACAGTACTCCAGCTGAGGCCTCACCAGGGCAGAGTAAAGGGTGAGGATCACCTCCCTTCACCTATTAGCCATGCTCTTTTTAATGCATCCCTGCATTGAATTTCATTGTCCCTCTTGGCCACAAGACCATACTGCTGGCTCATGGTCAACCTGTCGTTCACCAGGACACTCAGGTCCCAGCAGGTCATCCAGCAGTCTGTACTGGTGTATGCAATTATTCCTTTCTAGGTGCAAGACTCTTCATATGCTCTTGTTAAAGTCATCTGGTTTCTGACTGCCCAGCTATCCAGCCCGTCCAGGTCTCACTGAATGGCAGCACAGCCTTCAGGTGTGTCAGCCAATCCTCTCAACTTCGTATCATCAGCAAACTTGCTGAGAGTGGCCACTATCACCTCATCAAGGTCATTGATGAAGATGTTGAACAAGACTGGACCCAGCACGGACCCCTAGGGGACACTGCTGGTTACGGCCTCCAACCAGATTGCACTGCCAACAACAACCCTCTGCACTCTGCCAGTCAGCCAGTTCTCAACCCACTTCATTGTCCTCTCATCTATCCCGCACTTCCTTAGCTTTGTTATAAGGATGTAATGGGGGACATTTTTACATAAAAATGATATAATTTCTAATGGTTTTATTTTATTTTTTTAATTGCTGTCTTCTTTTGCTGGCTGCAAAGTTGTTTAGAAAACTACCAGATTTTATATCTGGTATTTGCTTTCCATTTATGGCAAGCTATTCAGTAAGTCATTATATTTCACTTTTTAGATCTTCAGTAATTCCAGAAGTCTTTTTCTGATTTATGGAGATATCTCTTTAAGTTCTGCTAGTATATCTGGTCCAAAATCTTAAGTGTTGCTGTATGTAGATATAAGTAGTAAAACTTATACAGGTTTTGAGTCTTTGAAGCTAGAAGGCATGTCCCATGCAGAAAGACTATGGACATTTGAGTTGTCAAGACTTGAGTAGGTCAAGCAGCAACCTCATTGTTTTCTACAACTTCCTGAGGTGGGGATGTGGATAGAAAGGAGCCAGGCTCTTCTCTCTGGTTGCTGATGAACGGACACATGTGAAAGGCACAAAACTATGGCAGAGAAGGTTCAGAATGGGCATTAGGAAAAATAGATATTTACAGTAAGAGTGATCAGACACCTTAGCAGGCTTTCTAGAGAGGTGGTTGATGCCTCACACCTGAAGTGTTTAAGATACATTTGGATAATGTGCTTTTGGTTAGCCCTGGGTAAGTCAGGCAGTAGAATTATATTGTCTGTGAAGGACCTTTCCAATTGAGCTATTCTATTCTGCTCAGAAAATAATTTAAGAAATTCTATTGTTTTTCTTTCTGAATCAGTTGTCACATGTAAATAAACATTAAGATGGTAATTAAAGCTGATTTTATCACTTTGGTAATGCAACATTTTCAGTTTCCTATAACTCCAAGTGTTTCTCTTATTTGTTTCAGTATATCAGATCTGCATGAAGAGCTGCTGCATTCTTCATGCAGGAAAGACTCATTTTCTGGGTGAATATAAAAAACACAATTTTGGATTAATCCCTGTCTGTATTGAGTTTTTAGGAAAATTTCCATTGATGTGGGAAAGCTCCAGGCAGATTCTGTTTGCTGTTAATGACATCTGAATAGTATACTGGGTAATTATCTTTTCATGACTACTTACACAAAAAAATGTATATTCTTATACAGGACCATTTTGACAGTCTTACTGAATTTCTTTCCATTAAAGTACTATACTTTTAACAGCAAAGCATAAAGTTAGGCACTATGTCCAGATTATCATCAACAGTGATAAATTCTGTTCCAATTCTCATTCTCTCGACAATCATTGTCTTATGAATGGATTAATATAATTTTACCCTGAGTTCTCTTTTCAATCTGAAGATTGTCTCAAGAACGGATTGGGTGTTATTTTCTCTTCTTGTTAGAGTCTTTGTCATGAGTTCTCACAGACCTTTAATGCTTGATATGTTCTCATCTCATTATATATTCTCATTCCCATAACAAAGATTATAATGAGAGAAGAAAATGTCATAAAATTAATCCATTCTCATAACAGACTGTAATGAGGACAGAAAATGGAACAAAATTAATCCATTCTCATAACACTGTGAAGATTGTAATGAGAACAGAAAATGGCATGAAATTTATCCTTCTTGTGACAATCTTAAAATTGTACCAGGACAGGAAAGGATAAAAGATTAACTGGCCCTTAAGAGAAAAGCTCTATGTAGAACTGAACATCATACCAAAGTAATCTGTTCTTGTGATAGAACTGAAAGGTATAATTCAATGGTTGTATAGAGATGTCACTTTAAAGTTCTTTAAAATATTGTGAGACTTATACCCCTATCACACCTGGGGATTGTAAAACATATATAAAGTTTTTAACACTCAGACCTTGAGGACAGAATTCTAGTTTGTGATCGCAAACAAGTCTGGTAATTAACACCATTAACATTTAATATACTTAAGTTTAATGTGTCTAACTCTGGAGCTCATTATTTATATTGAACATATTGGACTAAATATCTAAATATCTTTTTTTTTTTTTGACCTTAAGCTTTTTCTTCTACATTACATAAAATGATAACACCACTCACTCCTATAATATATATGGTCTAATTCACAAAATATTCATGTGTGCTTAATAAACTTCTGCTTAACATTCACATTAAGTTTGTCCTGATCCATAAAGCCCTCCTCAGGGCCCCCCTGAAATCTGGAGTTACAATAAGATTTTATGTGGTATCTGCTTTCTACTGTTATTGCTTAAGCAGCTAAGCATGTGATGTGCTCTGGTTTTACCTGGACAATTTGAAGATTGAATGTTCCTATCTGCCTCCTCTTCCTCTGATGCCATGCAGTGCTCTCCTTGTTATGGAACCAATCTCAAGGTACTGAGTTCTCTCTCCTTTTGTGCAAAGATTGGGGATCTATAAATGTAAGTGTATGTTACTCTGGTAGGGTTTGATGCTTAATACTTCAGAGAGCATGTATTTTAAGGTGCTCTTAGCTCATACTCTAATCATCAATTTGTGATCATTAATATACAAATAAAAATTTGCCAAACACCATCATTTAATAAGCTCATTCCCTTTCCTCTCTTCTCACCTCAAAGAACATGAAAGAAATATTTTTTAGCTGAATTTATACCATTAATGTTACTGTTTATTCAGTATATTTTATAGTGTTGCTTTTCATTCAGTATACTATAAAACTTAGTAAACTATACTGATTAAAAAAAAGGGGGAAAAAAGATCAAATTCAGTGTTTTTTCTTTAAAGTTCAACACATTTTTGTGCTATATATGATAAAATACCCAACAAATAGTTCTGCACAATTTTCTTGAAAGTCCTTTTCTCTGTGCGGCCCTGTGAATGAAAATATTTTATTCATCTATATTTGGTATGTTGTGATCTTTTTACCAAGCTGTTAATATGAATTATCTTGTTCCTTGAGTATTGATTTATACCAGACAGACTTTTTTTTTTTTTTTTTTTGCCACTACAAACGTGTGTCATTATAGCTGGAAACTCATTACTATTTGCTGTGGTTTAACATGAGAGTCAGCTAAACACCACAAAACCATTCACTCACTCCCCAGTGAGATGAGGGAGGGAATTGGAAAAAACATAACTCATTGGTTGAGATGAAAGCTATTTCCTAAAGTAGAAACAAAAATGAAAATGCATATATATGATAATATGTATATATATAAATACACAGAATGATTACTCACCACTCATTGGCCTGCCAACTGACACCATGCTATCAATGCATTCTCTCACCACCTGCAAACTGGAGTCCACACATCCCCGAGCAGCTTTCACCCCAACCAACTCCCCTCCACTTTGTCATTTAACATTTAATATAAATCTACCAACATTTAGTTTAAAGGCATTCCTCCTTGTCCTATCACTATCAGACTGTAAAAAGTCATTCCCTCTCCTGATTGTAAACTCCTCTCAAGTAGTGGAACGTTATAATAGAACATTCTTGGAATCTTCTCTAAACTAGGCAAACCCATCTTCCTCAATCTTTCATCATACCTTCAGGTGAGGTGCTCCAGACCTTTAAATCATCTTTGCAGCCCTCCTTTGTACTTGCTCCATCAGACCCTTTACCTAATTCAGATCAACTGTCCTGGCTCCACCCCACCCCATGCTGCCTTGCCATAAAGGCGGTGACTTTTCCCCACTGTCTGTCTTGCCCTGTCCTGAGTGCATTCCCATCTCTTAACAACAATGAAAACATTGCTGTAACACTGCCTTAATTGAAAACAGGACATTGTTCTTATATTGTCTTCTGAAAATTGTAATCATAGATGATTCCTACTGTTTAACTTCCAGGAATCTTCATTCTGTATAGTAGAATATAAAATTAATTGGCATTAATGAAGACTAACTATTTTTATTCAAATGTATGTGTCTTAATATATAAATAGCACTTTATTCATTAACCTCTGTGAATTAGAATAATATAATATGAAAATATTATAATATGAAAAGAAAGCAACAGAAGTTTTAATAAGTTATTTCTCCTTTGCGTCATACTTTTTTACATTTGGACTTGCTTTATTTATTTATTTATTTATTTTTGTTGCTTTAATTTTCAAAGACCAGTTATAAGCACTCACAATTACAGATGAACTTTGAAAAGTAATCCAGTACTTTTCTTAGAATTCTTCAATGAATTTAATGCTCACTCTGTTAGACTTTCTTGATCCTTCTTGTCTGCTGAGGTCAAAATGAACTGTCCAGTCATACAGTGAAAATCCTTTCACACATCTTATCTTTTCTAATATCAAAAGTAAGCCTCCAGAGGTGGACATATTTTATTTGATCTGTTTCTGAAGTACCATATACATGTGCAAAGCTCTAGGTTCTCTTTCAGCAAGTCTTAGTAATATTTTCTAGCTGCTCTTTCACCTCCAGGGTTATAAAAGCTGTAAATACATTTGCAGATGAAACATAATTTCCTGTAAATGGCATCCCTAGTGCTTGGTGAAGAAGGGGAATAAGAATAAAATGGCTGAAGCTCAGTCCAGATATATGTTTTTCTAAGAATGTAAAATGGTACATTACCTAAAAATTACCGGTGTTTTTTAAAGCTTCATTTATTTTCACGTAGTGTTCACCATCATGGTGAAGAAGGAATACTTCAAGCCATCTGATGATTAATGCTATATATTTTATACACAGTTCTCTATGTAGTGTCCTCCTTGTTATACGGATCTTAAAGATTACTTTTGTTTGCTACGGATTTAGTGCAAAGAGAATATTTCCTTCTTGCCTCATTGATAATTTAGTGATCATGATTCTAACAAAGTAAATTTTTGTGAATCCTTTTTATGTAAATATATGTTTCATAAATCATATGGATATAATTTGAGATGTAGTTTATAATTTTGCTTTACACATTCTTGCATTACATAATGTAGGAGCCAGAAATTCACAAACAAACAGCATTTCTTTTCTTTTTTTTTTCTTTTTATTTCTTTTTTTTTTTTAAACTTCTCATATTTTACTGCCACCTGTTCATAAACAATAGACATGGATATACCTTACAAGTAGAGTAAGGATCATTTTTGAATTCTGAAGAGCTATGGAAGGATCCCCACTGTCCACCAACCAGCACTCACACAATGTAAGTTGCATCTGAAATATTAATGTGGCTGTAGACAGTTAATTACTTATTTATGACTAGATATATCTTTACGGGGTTAAGGGGTGCAAAATTAAGTCTCCTCTCTGCAGGAGATAGCCAAAAATAAAAGGAAGGATAAAGACTGCTCTTGACCACTATCACCTATGCAACTACCAAACAATGCATTCAAATACCCTTTTTTGTTTGTATGTTTGTTTGTTTGTTTGTTTGTTGTTGTTGTTCTTTTTGAACTTTTGACATTTATGAAGTACTAGATATCTGGTTGCTGTCTACTCCATAAATGAAGGAGTGATAGGAATGTGAAATGTCATTCAAATTAAGTTTTCTCAATAGTGGAGTATTTCAGGATCACACATAGGTCTCTTCAAAAGTAATGCCTTCTGTTTAATTTTTTGGGAAATTACAACAGATACAAATATGACACTATTTGATAGAACAGATTCTCAACTACAAAACACTGTTTTTCAATATAGTAACCACCTTTACCTATGCATTTTTGCCAGTGATAAATAAAAGCCTGCCAGCTGTTCTCATAAAAATTCACACTAGTGGAGGTGACACATTTTCAATGCTGTCATCAGTGCTGAAATGCATCACCCAATGCCTCGCTGTGCAGATATCCTTTTCTTGGTCTGCATAAATGTTCAGCAATCTCCAATGAATGTCAGTGGGTGTAATGTTTTCTGGATGAAGGAATTCTATGATGCACCTTTGCTTCATCTGCACTTCCATATCAGACACCATTTTGTTAGGCTGCCCCTCTGTTGTCATCTGTCACACAGCCACAAAATGTAATAAAATATTCAGCCTCTACTGTCATACTATCAACATCCACCTGATGTTTTGGACCAACATAATAAAATAGGAAACATTACTCTCAGACCAGCTCTTGTATACATAAGAATATTCTCGTTTGTTTTAGTTCAAGTCCATTACCTTTTGTCCCTTCACAAAGTATTACTGAAAAAAGCCTGCCTCTTTCTTCCTCATTCCCCCTTATCAAGTATTTACACTCACTGGCAAGAAGCTCCAGCCTTCTCTTCTCCAGGATGAAGATAGTGCCAACTTCTTCAACCCCTCCTTACATGAAGAATGATATAACAGTTTCCTCAAAAAATCTTGGACATGGTGCCTCAAAATAAATTCACTTCTAAGATATATAATGTCAACTGACAAAGTCTCACAAAAGATAATCTTTTCCTGTCAAAATCATACTTATACTAGCAAAATAGTCAGAAGTTATATTCTGTTTTAACCCAGCAGGCAACTAAGCACCTGCAATCATTTACTCACTCTCCTCACACCATAGGATAGGTTAGAGAATCAGAAAAAAGTAGAACTCTTACGATGACATTGATACTAAGACAGAAAAAGAAGGGAAAAATAACAGTAATTATAATAATATATGTATGTTTCCAAAACAAGTGATGTATAATGTAATTGCTCATCATCCACTGAGAAATGCCCAGAGCATTTCTCTGAGCATTGTCCCTGAGCAGCAGCTCCCTTCCTCACCAGATGAACTTCCGCAGTTTTAGAGTTCTGCATAACATCATATACTGTAGGATACCCCTACATATTGGGTCCTTGTTCTATACCATCGTAAATCCTTGTGCACCCCAACCTCACAGGATAGTACAAGAAGCTCAAGCTTTCTTGACTCTATGCAGTGCTGCTCAGCAAAAACTAAAACACTGTTATCTTATCAGTACTGTTTTACTCCTAAAGCCCAAACACTGCATCATACAAGACACTATGATGAAAATCAACTGTGTCCCAGCTGAAACCAGGATAAACTGATTATAAAAATGACTTGTGGCATATTTCAGTAATTGAGAGGTGCCAGTTAACTGGGTAATGGCAAATATTTCAGTTTTCAAGGAGGGCAAGAAAGAAGACCCTGGCAATTAAAGACCTGCCAGTCTCACTTCAGTGCCCAGAAAAATTAAGGAGAAATTATCCTAAGAGTTATTGAAAAACACCTGGAGGACTATATGGTCACTGGTCACAGCCAACACAGGTTCATGAGGGAAAGGTTCCTAAATTTAATTTCCTCTTATGACAAGGTCACCTATCTAGTTGACCAAGGGAAGCCAGCCAATATGATCTTTTTAGATCTGAGTAAAGCTTTCAGTACCTTCTCACAGTATCCTTCTGGACAAATGCCCAGCATACAACTAGATTAAAATATAATGCAGTGGGTGAAAGATTGGCTGACAGGTTGGGCCCAAAGTGTTTTAGTAATCGGGATTATATCAGTCTGGTGACTGGTCACTAGCAGGGTTTCTCAAGGATCCATTTTAAGGCCAGTTCTCTTCAGTATTTTTGTAAATGACTTCTATGTATGACTAAAAGGTGTTTGTTGATGCTACTAAACTGGAGGAGCTGTTGACTCCACTGAGGGTTTAGAGGCCTTGCAGAGAGATTCAGATAAATTAAAGAGATGGGCAATCAGCAGTCACATGAAGTGTAACAACCTGAAGTGCCAAATTCTGCATCTGGAAAAAGGAAGTCTTGGGTGTACATTCAGACCAAGGGATGAGACACAGAGGAGCAACTCGGTTGAAAGGGATTTGGGGGTCTTTGTTTACAGCAAGTTGAACACGAGTCAACATTATGCCCAGGCCACCAGAAAAGTCAAGTATATCCTAAGGTGCATCAAGCACAGCATTGCTCTCTGGTAGAGGAAAGTGGCTGTCTAGTTTTGCACTGCACTGATGTGTTCTCATCTTGAGTACTATGTGCAGTTTTGGATGCCACAGTACAAAAAGGGCATAGAACTATTAGTGTCCAAAGAAGAGCTACAAAGCCAGAAAAAGATCTAGAGGAGCAGCTGAAATCCCTTATTTTGTTCAGCTTGAAGGAGAGGAGATAGAGGGGAGACCTCACTGTGGCTTACAGCTCCTCATACTGGGAGCAGAGGGGCAGCTCTGATCTCCTTTCTTTGGTGTTAAGTGATAGAAAAAAGAACAGTATAAAGATGCAACAGGGGAGGTTTGAGTTGGATATCAGGAATAGGATCTTCACCAGAAGGTAAGGGGCATGGAACAAACTCCCCAGGGTAGAGGTCATGGCAATGAGCTTGCCCAAATTCAAGAAGTATCTGGACAATGTTCTCTCATATATAGTCTGATTTTTGAGTGCAGCTGGGAGTTGGACTTGATGATCCTTGTGGATGATCCTTATGGATGGCTCTTCCATCTTGGAATCACAGAATGGCTTGGGTTGGAAAGGATCTCCAGGATTATTAGGTTCCAGCCTCCCTGACTGCGGCAGGGTTGAAAACCAGTAGATTAAGTACTAGATCAGATTACCCAGCACTCCATCCAATGTGGTCTTGAACACCTCCAGGGATGAAGTATCCACAGCCTCTACGGGGAACCTTCTCCAGTGCTTCACCACCCTCGGTGAGAAAGATCCCCAAGATCCAATCCAAATCTTCTTGATAATGTTTTCTGCTTTTCCTATCACTACCTACTCATGTAAAAAGTTGATTTCCCACCTGTTTATAATCTCCCTTTCAGTAGTGGAAGACTGTAATGAGGTATACCTGCATGCTTCTCTATTCCAGACTAAGCAAGCACAGCTTCTTCAGCCTATCTTCATAGGAGGGATGCTCCAGCCTTCTGATCAAATTCATGACCCTCCTCTGGACCTGTTCCAAGAACTCAAAATCTTTCCTGTGTTGGGAGTCCCAGACTTGAACACAGTACTCCAGATGGGATTTCACAAAAGCAGGATAGTGAGAGACACTCATATTCATTGCCCTGCTGGCCACCCCTTGTCTGATGCTGCCTAGGATACCATTAGCTTTCTGGGCTGCAAGAGAATCTGGCTCATGATAAGTTTTTCATCAGCTGGAACCTCTAAGTCCTCAGCAGGGCTACACTTGAGGATTTCTTCTTCCGTTCTGTATTCGTATCTAGGAATCCCTGATACAAGCACAAAACCTTGCTCTTTGCTTTGTTGAACCTCATTAGGTTCACATAGGCCCACTTTTTGAGTTTATTGAGGTTCCCCTGGATGGCATCCCTTCCTTCTGCTGTATCAACTACATCACTCAGCTTGGTGTCATCATAAAACTTGCTCAGGGTGAATTCAATTCCATCAGCTATGTCACTGATAAAGGTGTTAAAGAGTACCAGTGCCAAGACAGACTGCTAGGGAACACTGCTCATCCCTTGTCTCTATCTGGATATGGAGCCATTGACCACAGCCCTCTGGCTGTGACCTTCCAGCCGGTTCCTAAGCCACCAAATAGTACACCCTCCAAATCCATCTCTATTCCATTTAGAGATAAAGGTGTGGTGGGGGACCAAGTCAAAGGCTTTGCAGAAGTCCAGGTAGATAGAATCACTTGCCTTCTGTTTGTCCATTGATGTCATCACTTCATCATAGAAGGCCACTTGCTTGGTTAGGCATGACCTTACTTTGGTGAAGCTGGGCTGGCTGTCTCTGATCACCTGCTTCTCCCTCATGTGCTTTAACATGTCTTCCCGGAGGATTCGTTCCATGATCAGGCACTGTCACGCTCCAAAATAAAGGAGGGAGATGAGGTTCTTTGATAATGTGTATACCCGGCATGAGATTAAGACTCAATGGGTCAAATGTTAGCCCAACCAGTTTATTACAAATACTAGTTGCTTAGGGATATGGGGAAGGGAAGGTGAGCAATAGAAAAGAGATGAAAAGCAAGGAGTCTTGGCAGAAAGCAAGAGAGAGACAGCATCACCACCGTGGATCCAGCAAGGTCCGTAGTCCGTTGATCTCAGGAACTCTCTGGTCACCGCAGGGGATGGGAGAAAGCCAGGAAGCTTCACAGCAAGCAGGCCAAGGGGTTTGTCCAAAGATTTCTCCCCTCAGGGAATTCTCCGTTTGCTCTTCGGGAGTTCTCCATCAAAGATATTTTCTTCGGGAGTTCTTCTATAAAGTCGTTAGTTTAGTGAAGGCCTTTTATCCCCCATTTCTCAGTTTCTTTTTCTTTTCTCTCTGTTAGTGTGACATACCTGGCCCAACAGATCAGCCAGCAGGGAGTGGTACCTTTGTTGCCATGCCCAAGCATTATCATCTTTTGCAGTGATCAGCTTCTCCAAGCTGAACACCAAAAAAGACAGGCTTGGCCCTGCTACTGCTTATCTTTACAACAATAAGCAGAGGCACTGTGGCACGGTGACACCCACCTAGATAACCTGCAGTTCTCACTTAGAGTCTTATCACCAAAAAGGCCTCATGAAGCAAGCTTTGAGACAAAAAAAAAAAAGAAAACAGTTTCTGTCTTTCAGAGACACAGAGGTAAGCCTCATCAGCCTGTGGATCCCTGGGTCTTCCTTCCTCCCTTTCTTCTAATTTGGAGTGATATTTCCCTTTTTTCTATTCTCTGGGAACATCATCTGTCAGCCATGGCTTTTCAAATAGGATGGACAGCTGCTGGGCAGCCACATCAGCTAGCTCTCTTAGGACCTTGGGATACATGTCATCAGGCCCTACTGACCTGTGCATATTTAGTCTCATGAGTTAGTCTCAGATTTGCTCTTCCCTTACAATTAGGGGGGAATTTGCACCCCCAGATTCCACTGAGAGGTTCAGGGATGTGAAAAATATGAGAATCCTGGCTGCTTGTGACAACTGAGGCAAAGAACTGAATACTTCAGCTTTTCCTACATCTGTTGTAGCCAATCCTCCCTTCTCTTTTAGCACAGGCGATATGCTCCCTTTTTCCAGTCTCTTCTGACCAATGTATATTCTTCAATAGCCTTCTCCTGTTATTTTAAACATCTCTTGCCAAATTCAGTCTGTTTATGCCTTGACTTTCCTAATCCCATCTCTGCATGCCTGGACAGCATCCCAGTATTATTCCAGGGAGACATGTTCTTTGTTTCCACTGCTTCTACATGCCCTTTTTTTCCCTCAGTTAAGTATATTTTAGAGATATTTTATTATTCTTTGATTTTATGATTTGTTCTGAATGCTTTCACTTGTTGTATGCACTTCTGATTTGGAAGTGAAGCTGGAAGTTTTTTGCAGGTATGAAGTTTTTTTTGGACAGATATGTCTTCACATTTAGGACCAGGGACAGAAAATATCCATAGTTTTATGACATTCTCTGTGAAAAATGCGAAGTCATACTAGGCCTGAGGAAAAGGAGAGAAATTCCTCCTCTGAAGGCATAGCTTGTCTTGAAGTGCCAGGTTTGGCATGTTTACTGAACTGCTGTTTACAAAAGTATAACATCTTGATCTGGTCACGCCTGTTTTGTGAGAGAAGGAGAAATATGTAATGCTCTCTAACTTGTTTCACCACTTTATTTTTAAGGATGTCAAGCAGTGCTTCACTGGTATGGCAAACTTGCTTTCTTTGTATTACACGTTACCAGAAACCTAGAAAAAAATTGAAACACACAGCTGGCAGTTGAATTCTGGGTACTCTAGGCTAATTCATCTTTCCCCTCAGCAGAGGCTAGGCTAGGTTACAAGTCACGCTGAGTGCTGAACCAGCTGTTTTCTGTTATCCTTTGGTCAGACCGGGGAATAAAAGAGTATGATCGTGTTATCCATAATGCACCATGGATATCTGTCTATGTGGTTAAAGAGCAGACTTTGGGCAGGTAAGTTGTGTTCCACAAACCCAACAACAGGATAAGAGAGAGGAGTTTTCCATAGTCTGCGAAGGTCAACAATACTTTTACTGATTCAGAATGGCGGAAAAAAAAAAAAAAAAAAGGACTCTACTGCTGCTGAACCTTAAGGCTTCACCAGGATGCAAGATTTTAAGCAGATACCTGAAACACCATTTTCTGCATCTTATAACAATAGAATTAAATCAAGATTTTCTAACATGTTAAGGAGATAAGGAGCTCTGAATAAAAAAGTTATATTTTATATTAATTTCTACTTACTGGTTCTTATTTATAGCCAACTGTTATTACATAGAAATAACAGGTGCTTTCTCTGCTGTTACTGACTTGCTTTCTGGTTTGATGAGAGTTTAATGCTAAGAGAGGGTAAGGAGTGGAAGTCCCATGCCTCCAATATCAGGGTGAAACACAAATATCTTTCTCAAAGTTGCGAGTTGAGTTCCTCTGTTAAACAGATAGCTGTGAGGTTTTAACCTCAGTATGAACTTCAAAGCCTGTCAATAATCACAGTCAGAATTATATTTTGCATAAAACTCCAATCCTATAATTTGCTTCAGACAGAAAAGATTACCGTATTCATCAAATAGCTACTTAAGATGCGCTTTAATGAATAAACTGGTCTCCTATGGAGCCATCTGCAATTAATTGAATTTTGTGTCCTTCAGTTGATATCTCTATCTTTGTTAGTGTCAGTTTGGCCAGCTGATTCTGTCTATTATTTGTTTACTGCTTTAAATACATCTTTGAGCTTTCTTAATTTATTTCAGAAGATTCAGAGCACGTAACCTGTGAAGAATCACATTTCTTCTAACCTTGACACCAGAAAAAGGACTAATGCCTGAGGAGGAAGTGTGTATGTGGGAATATTACATGGCTTAATGCACTGACAGGCTTCTCATAGTTTACTGCACTTTTTTTTCCTCAGTGTTAGGGTCTGAGTGGACATAGTAATACTGTCTCTAGAAGTTATTTAATTAATGTGGTTAACTCTATCATGCTGAAAGCAAGATACCTGGGACCCATGAGCAGACTTTGGAAAACAGCTTTTCAGCTATCTGTTCAACTCTTAGTTTCCAGTGATTCAAAGAGAATTAATACTTACTTCAATCAGAAATGAAAATAAGGTAATCTTTCTTTCAGATTAATTTCTTGTAGTAATAAGACAACTGGCTGGTTTCAGGCTTTGTATTCTACTAGACCGATGTTTATTGCTGATTTCAGGATTTAGACTTCCTCTCATCCTGTCAAAGCAAAACAAGCCATACAAAATCAAACCAAACTCCTGAATCATCTTTCAAAAATCGATGGAAGATAAGCAAACTGTCTGACAAAATTTAAGTTTCAAACTGATAGATTTAAATGGGAGAGAGAAACAGTTTTGCACCATCTTTTCCTATTTTCAAAGGATTTTGTACTTTTTGGTCTTGTAGATATCTTTCTTTGAAAGATGCTAAAACATTTGGAAGGGTAGAGGTTTGTCTCTTCTAAAGATTTGCTGTTTTAGAATACAAGACATTTTCCTTTTGTCTCGAAGAAATTAATTCGGCTGTAGTTTGAGTGTGTTTGAGCAGCTGCCTCTCCATTCTCTTCACTCACCTTATTCTAGATGCATAATGAACTATTAGAAATGTTTCTTCTTTGGATCAGTTTACCTGCAAGAAAATGAAATAGAAACTATATTCTCAGATCTTTACAATTTTACTTGTTGATCGTAACAATATTTCATCAAATATTTTCATTTGAAGTCTTTACATTGAACAGATCAATCTCTATTTTCTTTTCAGATGGGATTCTGTTTTTACCTAACATGTCAACTACGTGGTAGGAACAGTAAATTTAAATATCAGTTAATTGTCAATTATCAGTTAATTAAGGATCTTCTATATACTCATTTCAGTCTAAGTAATAGATAATCTTGATTTTCTGTAAGATGAAATAAATATTATCAGGTTTCTCTGATTATATTCTGCCATTCAATTTTATTGTTCACACAGGGATTTGTTGTAGAAGTCAGCCTTTAATACCATCTGTTTACACAGTGATATCTGAAATATACACTTATTCACACTTCATTCCTTCCGCTCACTCACAACTATGATTTGTGCAGGTAAGGATTTTATTTTTAATGGCTGTGCATTTAATTATGTTTTCTGCAAAACTCTTGCAAATTAAGTTAAAAATAGTATTACCATATGGATTGTTAACCTGAAGGTCATAGTAACCCTCGTTTCAGAATGCCAAGACTGATTTTTTTTATTTTTTCTTTTCTGTTGCAGCAGAAACTAAGAGTGATGTAAATTCTTTAGAGTTACTGAAGTAAGGTGTCTGAAAACCCACGCATCTAAGAGAGAATAAAATTTTAAAACCTGTCTCAGACCTTCGGGTGTGGTGATAAGTAGCAAATCTGCCTTCAACTCAGACCTGCAATTCAATTACACATCAATCTGCAGGACATGGTGTCCCAGTTAAAGAGGCTTGCCTAAGGGAAACACTGTGGTTGGACTTCTGACACTGAACTTTTCCTGCAAGTACTTCTTTCTTGCCATTACTGGAAACTCCTTTGTTACCTTATTAGGTGTTTTAAGATTATCTGTGCCTCCAGGTATTCACAGATCAGATCTGCTTTATTGCTTTCCATTGTTTTTGTTTTTAAGACAATGAAACATTAAAGACAAATCTTACTATCATAGAAAGTCAGCCTCACTATTAACTAGAACAGACTGATAATAATGTACTAAATAAAGAATAATATTTAATTCAAATGTTAATTCAAAAAACACTTCTCAGTGCTTACACATAAGAATGTATATACACAAATGGTGATAACTGATGATTTATATATTCTTAAATATATACTAGACTGAAAGCTTTAATACATTTCTGTTTTTTATTATTAGGAGCTAGAAAATTTTTCCTCTCAATATAGACAGAAAACATTTCTTTTAAAATATTTAAACCTAGAAAATCAAGCAGTTCATTATAGTATATTATGTGCAAGTAGGATGGAGCTCTCTGAACTCAGAATCCTTTTTTACAGTTAAATGAGTTCAAAAAACAGATGTCATACCGAGAGACATTGTTTAGAGAGAAATACTGGTGATAGACAGATGGTTGGACTGGAGGATCTCGGAGTCTTTTTCCATCCTTGGTGATTCTATGATTCTGTTCAATGAAAAATAAAACAGTGTTATGTAAATGTAGAATGTGAATTAACATGTATCTAAAATCAACTTTGAATTAATTATACCAAAATTTCATTTGACTAATTACAGCATCCTATTGAGTCTGGCATATAAGGAAAAGTGAAATTACTTAGTTTATTCAAAGTAAGTAATGTCTGCTGGAAAATTAAGTGAAGACATATACAAATATAACACAGACTCTCATTAAACATTTTAGCATTGGCCAGATGTTGATTTGTCCCAACTTAAAATCTGTCACAAATCTTCACTCAGCTAAACATTACTCTCTAGGTTCCCAGCCAAGCACATCTGGTGTTGGAAGGCTAGAGCACTTCTATGAAGAAAGACTGAGGAAGCTGAATTTATTTAGCTTAGAGAACAGATAGCTTACAGTGGTCTTCCAGTACTTAAAGGGAACCTAAATGAAATATATTCTTTCCCAGGCAGAGTAGTGACAGGACAAGAGACAGTGATTTTCAACTGAAAAACAGTAGAGAAATTAGGTAAGGTAGGAATAAATTTTTCCCAAGGGCGGTGAGGCACAGGAAAAGGCTTCCAGGGAAGCTGTGGATGTCCCACCTCTGGAAGTGTACAAGACTGGACAGGGCTTTGGGCAGTTTGAACTAAGGCAGTGCTGCTGCTGTCTACAGAAGGGGAGCTGGAACTTGGTGATGATCTTTAAGTTTTGTTCCAACACTAGAATTCTATGTTTCTAGAGAACATCTCTGTATGATGTGATGTCCATCTTTCTTACAACATTTGTTGAACTACAGAGCTGAGACATAAATATGAAATACAGGGTTCATATGATAGAAGCAGTTGGCATCTGGGTCAGGAATCACAGCTTGGTAATAAGTATGCTGTCCTCAGAATCTGGCAAGATGCCTTCTGAAATCATGTCCCTCACAAGGCTTTGCTCCAAGTGAAACAAATCCACAGTGATTAATACAATAAGAATATATATATGTATAAATGACTCGGGCATCTTTTTCTCATTTACAGCTTTTTGCTTCAGTAAATATCTCTATTTTGCTGTTCCTGAAAAGTGGATACTTTTGACTGTGTGCATGTATAGAATTCCTTATTTGTTCTCAGACATCATAAGGATGGGGAGTGATCACTTATAGTCAGATTTTTGTACAAATCAGTTTACTGTATTTGCTGAAGTGTAGAAACCGTGCTCCATTTGTACCTAACACAAGCAGCAATTCTAAAACCAACACACATGAAATAAGTGAATAACGTTGACTTTTTTTTTTTTTAACTTATTCCTGCTGTAAAAAAGCAGGAATCATGAATTAAAAATAAGAGATTTTTGTTATTTCAGATGCTTACATATAATGAAACTATCAGGGTAGATATCACTGGGTCAGGAATGAATCTTACTGTATTTGATTCAAATTGTGGAATGTAACATTGAGAAACACTCAAATAATTGTAGATGTTAAGAATGGTGACAATAATTTAGTTTTCAAATTATAGCCATCAATGAAACTTATGTCGTGTGGAACAGAAGGAATACTGCGTAAAGAACATTATTAAGTTTTAGAACCTCATATATTAAAGACTCTCTGTTGCAGCATAAAGGATCTGATATTAGGTAAGCTCCGTATAGTGTAATTGAATGAGCTCAAAGAAGAACTGAAAATGTTGATGAAAGGCTGCTCTGGGAATAAAGACTGAATGTGCAAACTTTCTGTAAAATTGAATTGTGCCAAAGTATTTCAAATGAAAGGAAAGGGAAAATAAATAAATAAATAAAAAGGTAAATTAAATTCAGAATAGTATTAAAAATTAAAATAAACCACTCCAGAGAGAGAAAAATACTTGGTATCAATAATGATGTTATATTCATTCAAAGATGGTACAAAATCTATCAAGTAATGATAATTTTATAATGATATATATCATTATATAAAACATTCAAAATCAACACTTCTCTAATTTTATATGAAAGAGTTTTCCAGTAATTCTACAGGACAAGATAGAATAAGTATCCTCTGCATGAATATTAGTGAATATGCTTGTTGTTAATGTATTGCAAAAAAATCTCTTAAAGAAAATAAAAATTCCTATGGATGGGTGCTTGTTGGGCTATGATGAATAAGGGTGCTATGTCGGGATATGGGTACAATGACTTAGAACATCTATGAAGTCTCTGAAAGACAACTGGACCAGATACATGAGCCTAAGGACTGTAATTCTGGAACCAGCAGCTCATAGTTTTGCAGAGTGAATCAGATCGGTGAAAAGAAATTAATATTACAATTGAAACATTAGAATTGATTTTCATTTCTTATGTTCTTAACAAGCCTTTTTTTTATCTATGTGCCAAACAGTGAGGGGAACTTACCTAACAGATTTGTGGCCAATTGATAATAAAAGTAAGCTACAATCCTTTAATTAACTCTCAACGCCTTATTATACATTCATATCACAGTGCCAGTTGATGCCTACTGCATTGTCTCCCAGCAACTACCTATACAGGATTTTAAAAATAGAAATATGCACATAATTAGGTTGGTGAACAAGAACTGCTCCAGAAATAATGACTCCTACTTTATTATGTTGGCCCATGACATCAGAGGCGGATGTCTCTTGTACTGCAGTAGAAGCTGAACCTTCTAACCAATATCCTATTACATTTTGTTGTTCCGCAACCGATGGAAAAAGGAGATGCAGTCTGACAGAATGGCCTCTGACATGGAAGTGTGTATGAAGCACAGGTGTGGAACTGAATTCCTTCATGAGGAAAAAGTGACAATCATTGACATTAATCAACTCCTGCTGAATATTAATGGAGTAAATCAGTGAATGTGAGCACTAGGCGGTGTGTTTCAGCAGCAGCAACAACAGTGTGAAAGATAAGCCATATTCTCAATGACCATGCAGATTTCTATGAGCACAAAATACAGACTTTTTTCATTGCAGGTGAAAATGCATAAGCATGATGAAATACCTAACAGTGGTAACTGTTGAAAAAATACTGTTATGTAGCTGAGAATCTGCTCTATCAAATAGTGTTATTGTGTTCTTTGGGTATCTTGTAGTTACCATGGAAAGAAATAGCAGTCAGTACTTTTGGAGCAACCAGCTTATGTTATGCTTAGGGAACAGCTCAGACTTTAGTACTTACTCAGCAGCTGCTGTTCCTGTCCTATGCATGCCTGAGTGTACAGAAGATTAGATATTTGTTACAGGATATGATGTGGTAACATCAATGTATTGATATAACATGAGGCTTCTTGCTGGATGAAGTTCTGAAGAGTGGGCAGCAGCTTAGCATCCCCAACAACCCTACCACTATATCACAATGAGGAGAGCAATACCATCCCACTGTTCTCCTGAGATGCATTCTTCTCATTACTTTTCTACTTTGTTTATTCCTAGATACGTATGGGCAGGCAGCTGCCTGAATTATATACTAAGGAACTAATACTTTGCTACATCCTCTAGAACAGAAGAAGCATTTCAAAACCTGTCAAGACTATGGGATTTGTTCAAGTTATTCTATGTTTTCATAAAAATCTAAAGCTTTTTTTTTTTTTCCTGCATATATTTAACCCAATTTCCCATCTCTTGTAGCAAAACTTCTGAAAACACTTTTTTCTTATGAAACCTGTTTATTGTTTTGTAAGTTTGTAGTTCCTCAGGGCAATGTTTTACAAGAACAGAAAATGTTTGAGAGCAGGAAAAGAAAGAATAGGAGCTCTTCTAGTTCTGAAAGAAAAAATTATATCCACAGCTTCTGAAAATAGTAGGATTCAAGTGTCTGTGCCATTTTAAAGGATCATTTGGTTCAATTATACAGGTTATTTTCTGTGTTTGCTGTTATCTTTGTTGTCTGCCTGGGACAAGTTAAGCACGCATTCTCTGCACTTAGTCAACAGTAAGTTTCACAGAATTAGTACAGCAAAGTTACTGGCTCTTTGAAAACAAGGTTGCATAAACATATTACTCTGCACTACTTTAATACATCTCACGATTTCAGAACAGATCATTGTACATTGAACAGATCAAAGTATAAATTATTGAGGCCATTCTTCCCCCTGATCTATCTGCTGCTGCATTATCCAATTCAGACATGATGTAGGTAATTGTGCATGAGTGTGTCCTGGCTTATGGTGAATTTACACACACCAAAAACAAAGGCAATTTCTGCTGTCATATGAGGTACAGTGAGATACACTAAAGCTAACAAAGCAGAAAGGGTCTGAAATTGAAGCAGTTTTTAAAATGACAGTTTAATGAAAGTGGTGTGAAAATACTATCAGTCTGATGGAAAACATCTGTCCTCAACTATTCTTGAATGATGAAAGGTTGTGAGACACTTCAAGAATTTTTTATCCATCTATGGTTATATCAACAGTAGGTCAGGCATGACCTGTCTCCTAGCAGTGACAGTCCACAACATAAAACCTTTCAGATGATCTATTGATCCTGGATTGGCCTTTTTGTTTACAGGAATCCTTCAAAATTATTGCATGCCATCATTCATGGATTTGTAATTAAGTTGCAACATCAATTGTTATTTTAAATAAAAACCTGAGACTGTAAAATAACTACCATGAATATGACATATTGTTGTAATATTGCACAGGAGATAGGAAAATGAGAACCTTAATAAATGACGCTACATAAATCTAGTACGTTACCTACCATTGTGTCAGAAGCCATAAATACTAACTACAAACTGTGATGAGAGTGATTTGTCATTTCATTCTTACAGATTTCCTCAGTTTGCTGATGTTTGTTTAATAATTTCAGGCAGTGTATCTTATTGATCACTTTCTTTTTCTGTCTAGTATTTTGTACTTCAATGCTGCCTTTTTAGAGTTGTGTTATACATCCAAACTCTGTTCTCATTGTAACCCACAAACAACCTTGACTAAAAGAAGCAACACTTAGTCACTATTTTAAATTCACTTTTTACAATATGATATTAATGGTGTCTTACTGACAATGTACATAAAATCATTTGCAATTCTAGCAGAGCTGTTCATGCTGCTGTGGTCAAGGGTATGCCATTTCTTCAAATTTAAAATCCTCTGATATAACTCAACAGTGCAAATTTGCTTCAGGCAGGTGGCACAAAGGTTCTCAGATTCCATTCTTTTTTTTTTTTTTTTCTCCAGAATGTGAAACTAATTGGTCGTTTTTTCTGTTCCAAGAGGGAAGAAAAAAATCAAGGAAGAAGTTTGGAACAATTTGAAAGTGACTCAAGTAAGTACTGCTAGCAAGTGAGTCTGCAAGTGCAAGTGATTAGTCTCTGATTTATAAACGAAACACTGGAGAATGGATACTAATTAAATAAGAAAAGACACTGGAGACACTTTCCTGCAAAACCACTTGAATCTTAATGTTGATTAGGTAATGTCACTTCATTTATAATTCAACACATTTTATGCATTTTTTACATATACTTTTCTGTATTGCCTTCACTGAGATTGGTGTTAATAGAATCTGGCATCTAAATCTTAGCCCTTCCTCCAGGGCTTTGCTGGAAGGTTGCTTTCAGTGTTTGTTATTGTTGTTGTTTTTAAAATAATATTTTTTTACATATTTATTTTTGTAGTTATTCTTGCTACTTTTGTTTGTTTGCTTTTCCATGTTTATAGCTCTTTACTGAACATACATCATATAAATACTGCCAAAAAGGCTACAGTATCTTTCTATTTTTTTTTCTCTTTCCATTTATTTGACCCAGGGGCTCTAGATTTGAGTGTGTGATTAGCCCTGCTTATATCACTGCTAAGTATGGAGGATGAGCAAGTTTTTACGGCTTCATGGAGCTGAAAGCTGAAATTCAAGAAAGATTTTACTTCTATAACTCCACACAAGGGCCCTATTTTAGCTGAAGCTTATTTTAGTTTACATGTTCTGTAGTGTGGGAAGAAGTCTGATGTGTCTTAGATCCAGAAGTGTCTCATATTACTGGTGTTATGAGAGCCAATTTGCTCTGCTGTAGCAGCTACAGGTTACCTCCTAAAGCCCTCTTATACTAGATGTTATATTAATATAAATGAAGAAAAAAACATCTGTGCCTCACAAAGACATGAAATTAGAAGTCTGAGAGAAGTAGATGGTACTTGTAGTATAATTTGAAAAAATAATGTTATGTAGTCATCTTTCTTTAATAAAAGTTGTAATATTCTCATTATAACTCAAACTGAGATTATTTTAAAACTTTCAGATCTACTGTACATAGTGTGGGTACCACAGTGCTGGCTGTGTGCTGCTGGATTCCTCTGTGAGGTCAGGACAGAGCTGTTCCGTGCTGGACTTAGACACTCCCAGATGGATCCAGCAGCCCTATCACAGCACACAGCTGGGTCTAGAGCCTGAGATGGTAGCTCATCAAAGAAAAGGGAGAAAATACTTGATAGAGAAGGGGTGGGAAACAGAATGAGAATCAGCAGAGGGAGTAAACAAGACTGGAGGAAAGAAGATGCTTGGTGGTGAGGGAGAAGACACTTTCCTCCTAAGTTTTTTTAACTGCAGCCCATTGAAGACCTTTTAGAGACAGAGGGAAAAATTGGAAGGAGTGAGCAATAGAGATAAAGCTCTGCATCTTGATTAAGCTTCCTCTGTGTCACACACTGAATCACTGAAATTTATGAGCGTAGGTGGAGTCTCTGCTTTTTTACGGTTATCTGGTCCAGAACCATTTTCAATGCAATAATGAATAATAAGGACAGGAATAAGTTATAAATAAGAACACACAAGGAGACAACAATGACCAACAATGGATACGGGAGGTGGTGATGGGACTTAAACTTGTTCAGCCACATGGATTGCTGAAGGCACTGGAAAGGGTGGGAATGTTTATTCCAGTGTGGTTTTATGCTCAGGTCTCTGGTCTGTTGGGAAACAGAGAGGAAATGGAGAGCCAAAAACCAGAATGCACCAAGACCCAGACCTGAAAAAACAATCATGGAGACAGTCACAAATGCAAATCTCAAATCACAAATGGTGACACTGGTGGATAGGCTACAGAGAAGTGGCAGATGTTGCTTCCAGAAGATCAGAATGGGCTGGGTAGTGGTGAGGGGAGAGGTGTCAGGGTGGTCAGAGCACTGCCACCCATGGGGCAATGCAGGAGAAGGAGGAGTGAGAGGAACAAAGAGGGGTGGGCAGAACAGGAATAATGGAGTACTTTGTGTGTGGAATGATGCCATCAGCACTCCTGTATTGCTGAACCTCTCCAGTTTTCTCATTGCATCCTCTCCTAACCAAACCTATGTATGTTCTCACTGTCCTGCATGTGTTGGGAGTGTCAGGAAATGGGTGCCAGCTCCTGGGAAAGTGGTGAATAGACCAGGTGCCAGAGACCAATGTCAGATTAGGGGCATCAGGAGTCAGGTATTTGTATAAATGTTTGCACATTTCTTGTTTTGTTTCTTAATATCTGAAGCAGTACTTAGTATATAAATATTTTTATTAACTATTAATTTACTTAAATTCTCCAAATCTACTTTGCCTGTGCTGATAAATGGTGATTTCTCTGTTTTCATTTATACTAGAAATTCTAGTTCTCCCACTCATCCTATTCTCTCCCTCAACCCCTCTCCTGCAGAGACAGGGGCAAGCAGTAAATATGTTTTACTAAATAGTAATGCGTTTTACTACCATCTAAGGCCAACCCACTACACTTAAATTCACATGTACTTACGGTTTTACACACTAGATAAACATATACATACATATATATATGTATTCATTTGGATATTATTGTGAACTTATCAGGTTCAAACGACACTTTACAGCTGTGGTATGAGTTTTGGTCTGCTCTTTCACTTTTGCAGACTTAACATTTCTGGTTCAAAGGGGCCAAGACTTCTCTTTTTAATACAGAGGTAATTTTTATACCCCCTCAAGAAAACAGAACTTTCTAAGTTCCACTTGAAAGTGTGGAGAGAAGAAACCTCTCTGGGAGTGAAGCCATAAAAACTTGTCAATTCAGTATTTTCTTTTCAACCCTTGGTGGCAACGTAAATGTTTACAACTGCTACATGAAAATAATGGGTGGAATCCTAGGGTCACTGAAATTGGTGATCAGATTAACTACATCATGACAGCATCTCACCTAGGAAGCTTTACAAGATTTTACTGTATGTGTAATCTAGAATAATGGACGAAATCATTCTAAAGAGTCTAAGGAAGACAGGTCTATGTTTGAATTCAGATGCAGAAGATTAGTTCAAGAATCAGTGTTAATAATAATGAAGTTAGTGGGCCAAAACTTACACAATATTCAAGTGAGAAAGCTGTTAAAGAAAAAAAAAAAAAAAAAAAAAACTAAATGAACTAGAAATATTACTTATGTGATAGTTTTATGTAAAGTGTATAGAGATACTAACATATGAGGGTTAAGATGAGCCGTAAGCATAATTGTTATCATGAAAAAAGATGTTAATGCATAGAAATAAACAATTTTTTCTCAAAGAGCAGATACAAGTAAACAGAGGGAGAAAAGTAATTCTGTAAGAGGGATTTGAAAATAATAAGGAATAACTGGTTTGCTATTGATAAGATATGGGACAGCATACCAACACTAACTGTGTATTAAAGAGAGCCTTTGGTCTGCTCTGAAAGGTGCTGGGTACATTGCAGCAGATTTAAGATGTTTCTACACCAGTGCACACAACATGAGGACAAACAAGAGAAGCTAGAAATCTTAGCTCATTCCCAGAGCTACAAAATAATTGGCATAAGTGAAACATCGTGGGAAGAGTCTATAACTGATATGTCACAATGGACAAAAGGGTTAGGCAGGGCCTGTGGCACATGGCATAGATGCTGTATGTGATGAAGAAACTGCATTGTATGGAGTTTGCACTTATCTTTAGATCAGCTGCCCTTATCTTATTAGGTAACTTAATCTTGCCAGATATTAGCTGGAAATACTATTCATCTGATACAAATAGGTCCAAGAAATTCCTAAAGCACATTGATGATGATACTTCCTGGCACAGATAGTAAAGGAGCCAACTAAGAATGCTGTGCACATAATTTTTTTGCTTGTAAACAGAGGAGGAAAAGTGGTTACTGGCAAGTCTCTAACCCATTAAACAGTCAATTTAGTGTTAGAAGGAAAATTGCTACCAAAACATTGACCCTGGATATGGGGAAATAAAATATCAGGCTTCTTAGGGAACTAGTTAGCAAGGTCTTCTGGGACTCTGCTTTTGAAGATACTGGTGTCCATGACTACTGCTCACTTTTTAGGTATCACCTCTTAGGAGCACAGACAACTCCAAAAATGTCAAAAATCAAGCAAATGGGACAGAAGGCCAGCTTGATTCAGCAGACACATTCTAGAACTTTGTTGAACTCTGGAAGCAAGGCTGGGTGACAAGAGAGGACTACAGAGATACTGTTCGCCACAGTAGGATGACAAGTCTTGTAGCCAAAGCTCAATTGAAGTTGGCTAGTTAAGAAAAATAAAAAGACCTTTTAAAAAATTTGTTAACACCAAATATAGAATCAGAAATCATTATTAGATTAGAATGGTCACCTCACAGACATAGACAAATAAGTGTTCACCTCTGTCTTCAACACTGGTGATGGGTTCTGGGTTCCATCCTGAGATAGTTGAGTGTGTCAGTGGTAACTCCCTGCCAGCTCGGATATTTTGAGAGTTGCTGATCCAGTTCGATGAATGTAAGTGATGTGATTAATCCTATGGTATAGCTGCCTAATAAAATTGCAAGAGTTTTCTCAATGGCCTTGGTTTATCAATGGCACTGAGAATCAGAAGGGGTCTGCATCCATTGGAAACTTTCAAATACTTTGCCTGTTTTCAAGAAAGATAAAAAAGGCCTGTCAGTTCACTTCAGAGCCTGGTGAAAATATGGAGGTTACTTCAACAGTTACTGAAAAATATTTAAATTACAATGCAAACATTTGCCACAGCTGACAGAGTTTCAAGAGGACAGGTTTTTGCTTGACTAATCTCCTTTTCTCAAGGTCACTTACCTATCTGACAAAGGTAAACCTGTATATGTAATGTTTTTTTATTTCCGTGATATTTTCGATGATATTTCTCTCAGTATCACTCTGAACAAAATGAGCAACATACATTTAGATGAATCAGAAGTACAACGGATAAAGAGCTGGTTGCTGGGTTGGGCTCACAGGGTTATAGTAAATGGTTCTAAATCAGATGGGCCGCCAGTCACTATTATGATTGTAGAGGGCTCAATTTTAGGGCCAGTTCTCTTCAATATTTTTTAATAATCAAGACTCAAATACATACTGAATAAGTTTTCAGTTTATACTAAAATGAGAAGAGCTATTGTATCCCTTGAGGAAGGAAAGGCCTTGAAGACACATTTTGAAAAATTGGAGAGGTGTCCAATGAACAATTATGTGAAGTTTAACAAGAACAAGTGATGGATTCTAAATCTGGGAAGGGGCAGCATGTATGTACAGACTGGAAAAAGGAGGCTGGACAGCAGTCCCGCAGAAAGGGATCCCAGGGTTTTGGCTGATGGCAAGTTCAAGTTGGGTCAGCAGTGTGCCCAAAGGGCTAGCCATACTCTGCAGTGCATCAGACCCAGCACTGTCAATGGGCAAGGGAAGGTCTGATCCACTCTGCTCTGGTGTGGTGACCTCAAGCACTGTGTGCAGTTTTGGCTGCCACAACATAAGGATATAAGGAGGACATAAAGCTATTAGAAAGCATCCAAGCAGATCTAATAATACAGTGAAGGCTTTAGAGGACAAGTTGTATGAAGGGTTCCTGCACCAGAGAGTGGTGGGTATGGAACAGGCTGCCCAGGGCAATGGTTACAGTGTGAGGCTTGCAAGAGTTGAAGAAACATTTGAACAATGTCCTCAGATGTAGGATTTGAACCTGGGGTGGAGCCAAGGGCTGAAATGAATGGTCTTTTGTGGGTACTTCCAGTGCAGAGTATTCTACAATTTTATTTGATCTATCCAATCTGCAAGTTCAACACTAGCTGTTCAGTTCTTCGCACTGATGCAAGAATTTGAGCTCAGGTCCTCAAAGAAATTCAGTCATCTAGTTCTTGCTGATTTCAGTGGGAATTAGATAGCTGGGTGTATGTGATTTCAGTACCCTCAGATATGCCACATTCAAAGTCATTCAATTCATTCATTCATTCAAATCATTCAGTATTACAAAATATGTCTTTGAAGTACTCTCACAGATATTCTTAAAATTCTCATAATATCCTTCCTCAGAGATAATAATAGTACCTCCTAAGTAACAACTATGTTAGCATAATGCAGATGTCTAAAGAGTTTCAAAAATGCATTCAATAATGTCTGAGCCTTGCTGCCTGTCATGGTGTCACATCAGCCCTCTCATGAAATAGATCTCACCTCTGTTGCCTCTGTGATATATCCTGAGGTAAATAGTGCATTATCATTTCTTCATACATCTGATGTTGAGTGTTAGGAAAGATACTTCACCAGAAGGTGGTGAGCATGGAAAAGGTTCCCTAGGACAGAAGTCATTGCACCAAGCCTGCTGGAGTTCAAGAATTATCTGGATAATGCTCTGAGATCATAGAATCATAGAATCATAGAAAGGCCTGGGTTGAAGTAGACCTCAAAGGACAACAAGTTTCAACCCCCCTGCCATGGGCAATCACCAACCACTAGACCAGGCTGCCCAGAGCCACATCCAGCCTTGCCTCAAATGCCTCCAGGAATGAGGCATCTACAACCTCTATGGACAACCTGTACCAGTGCATCACCACCCTGTGAGTGAAAAACTTCCTCCAAATATCTAACCTAAATCTCTCATCTTAGTCTAAAAACATTCTCCCTTGTCCTATTACTATCAACCCATGTAAACAATTGTTCCCCCTCCTGTTTATATGCTCCCTTCATGAGCATATAACTCCATGAGATGTAGGTTTTGATTTTTGGTAGTTCTTGTGTGGAGCAAGGACCTGGATTTGATTATAGTTTTGGGTCCCTTTCAACGCTGAATGTTCTATGATTCTATTCTAGAAGCAGGTGCATACTGTATATACACACAGATCCATCTGAAACATTAAAATTCAGTGAACTACCTACTAATATTATTTTGAAGCTATATAGTGTAGATTTTTTTTCCTTTTTGCATTAATAGTAGCCTATATTCAACATGGAAAGAAAAGTATTGTGGAATATCTGATTTGAAGCTTTATAAATAAACATATTACACACTCAATACTTTGCCACAATGCTCTCTTCATGCTCAACCACGTGTAAATCACTTCACATCTAATTCACAATCATGTTGCGCTTTCCTGTAGTGACAGCATGTGTTGTATATCTAGCAATCAGGTCCATTTTATACTTACCATAAAAATGTAAGGATATAAGTTCATTTATTCCTTTTTTTGATAGTCACTTGTAGTAAAGATAACTCTTTCTACTTAAATTTAATCTTTTTTTAGGATACAGGTGAAATTTATGCACCAAAGGTTAAAGACTGAATATACCTTCTTCAGTATGCTCATATTCAGTATGGTTATTTTCCTTGTACACCCCTTACCTGTCTGTTAGTCTGTAGATAGCATAGTTCTGCTTAAAGGTTATACTTTTTGTAGTAGATTTCTTCAGAAATCTACATTTATAAATATATATAGTTTGGGGCAGGATGTTGTTTCCTTGGAGAAAATGGTGCAGTGTGCAACATGTCAGAGGGCTATTGCACTCTGAATGCTATCTGCTTATTGCTGGGAGCTCCAGCTGATTAAAGCAAGTCTGTTGTACCTTGCAGGTCTAGGGTGAGTCCTAGATCAGTCAATGATACAATGCATAAATAGAAAGATCAGCATGGGTCTTTCATTAAGAAGCTGTCTGAGATGCTAGCTGCTGCCCAAGATACCTGGCAATGTGCTGACAGCTAGAGCAATTGCCTAGGAACAGAATAAAAAAGCTGGCTTAGGCAAAGTCCCTGAGCTGCAACAGACATAGGAATTTCAAGTTCCTAAAATATAGTAACAAAGTTTGTAAGCAAAGTTCTCAGACTAAAAATAGGGAAGTTGGATAACTGGGAATAGGTGACTGCCTTTTAAATCATTGCTGATCTTAGCAGCTAAGCAGGTTCTTATACCAATTGAACAAGTTCCCATACAGTGTCCAGTCCTTGCAAATAAAGTTAAGAATAGAAAGGGCAAATAAAGGGAAATGATTCACACTTAAACTGGTTAGAAAGAAAGACAAAAAACTCTCCTTTAGAGAAGCCTAAAGCCCATGGAGTGAGAGAAAAAGCAAACTTGGCCATCATTCTGACTGCTGGAGGCACTTTTCTAAAGGCTGGATGAAATAACTTTGCAAGCCACTGGGTATAAGGATGTGCTATCCTTAATCTAAACCTTTGGCTGTTTCAGGTTTTCTAGCCTGCAGGCTACACAGATCTTCCTGTAACAACTTATGCAGGGTGAAACTGAGATCACTTATAAGAGTCAGTATCTTACAGAGAAAATGGTATATTTGCTGTCATTACAATGATATTTCCTGCCTATTTAAGCAACACATGACATCTATCAAGAATGGGAAATGGACACAGCAGTAGACTTTTTGCTGAATTGTATGTACATTCACTCTGCTATAATTTTCATAAGCACACTAAGCAGCCCTTAGCAGTGTTTGGCTTCCAGGCATTTCTTAGAAGGTTGACCTCTTTACATTTAAATAAGTTAGTTTGCTTAAAATTAAGCTGTTCCTTCTATCCGAAGTTCATGTACTTCCTTCATAGAATGGTAAATGTCACACACACACACACACACACACAAAAAAAAAAAAAAAAAAAAGAGAGAGAAACAAGAAAAAATCAGTAAATAAAAATCATACTTAAATGTGATTTTTACTCAGGTACCAGCAGCTATTAGTGTGTATCAGGTTAGAGAAGGTAAGCACAAAAAATGACAGTTTTGACTGAAGTTTTGTTTCCATGCCTTAAAAATACTTACCTATAAAATTAATGCTCAGTACCATCTGCCAAAAGAAGATGAGTAGTATGAATGAGAAAAGTAAGCAATAGTATAACAGAATCATAGAAATGCTCAGGTTGGAAAAGACTTTCAAGATCATCAAGTCCAATCACAAGAAGGGAAGGAATACAACATGGTGAAGGAGGAAGATAACACCCTGATATGCAGATCTGCACTAATTTTTGGCCTTTGCCTTTGGCTGCTAATAGCCAGAGTTTCTTGTGTTCTAACCAGTGACAAGAAGGAATTACACAGGATGTGGGAGAAAAAAAGTATAGCTTTCAGACAAATCAAGTGTCTTTACTAAACTGTGCAATGTATTTGCAGCAGAAACACTTCATCTTCTTTGAAGCTCTTTAAATTCTATTGGAAAATCAGCTCTTCAATGAAAAACAGTTTAAACTGAACTAAAACAATGCTGCACTTATGACTAAATGTAGATATTTTCTTAAAATCACTCACAAGCACTTTGCTTATGAAAAAAATACAGCCTATTTTCAGCAAAATATTGACCAATCTAGATCCAGGTGAAGCCAGATAGCATCAATCTCAAAACACTTTTTCCCTGATGCATCTCACTCTGAAGGAGCAAATGCTCTATCTTGCATTTAGCAGCACTGGAGTATCTGTATTCCTTTCTAAGATGGGTCTAACACTTGTGTTGGGCTTAAGTGGAAGCTATACATCTATTGAGATTATGGTAACATGGAGACAGTGGATTTTGCTACACCAACAGTGAAACTATTATGTAAGCTAAGCATTCTGCAGCTTGGTCTCCTATTTGTACAAGAAGTCGTCTAAAGCTGTCTACAACTGCTGGTTAAGCAAACTCAGGTGCACAAGAGATGTGAGCTACCCCAGGACTTAGGCTGCTCAGCATTCTGCTATGTACTCTCTATGCCAACATTTTATTCCAGGTCACTTCAAAACCTTTTAAAGGCAGTTCCCTCCAACTCTACCCACTCTGTGCTCTGTTTTTGTTTATAAAGATTAGAAATGCTGCTGAATTAATTAATCATTATATGCATCTGCTACTGTAACAGGAATATTCAGTTGACTTTATTGGGAATAATACCACAGCTGTAATAAAAGTACCAGAGAAGGAAAGTGGCATATTTGGAAAACTAATCCTTTTACCATTTTAGGTAGAATTATTTCTGATGACAAAAGCATAGATAGCTACACTCTTCAAAGATAGAAGCTTAGTTTTATTTGCACCTAAATCTGCAGGATGAATCCGTGTGTGTGAATAAAACTACTCGTGGAGTTCAGTGCCTTTATTTAAGTTTGTCTATAGGAATTCTGTAATCTTAATGATCACATCATATCAAGATGAGGTATTATATCAAATGTCTTTCTAGTTTGCAGCTGTAATGATTTGCCCAGAGGGTCTTACTTTATATGTGGTAATTGCAAACCACCCTTTCACAGTGGAAACAAAGTGTTTGCGAATGAATATTTAAGATCTCCCCAGTGTTTACTGAGAGAACAGAGGTAATTGTAGAATCAATATCTCCTTTAAAACTAAAGGTTGTGCTAGTTAATATTTTATATAGAGAAATTGTTATACTACAGAAGAAACCTGATGAGAAGCATATACTCCTTGTAAATTTAATGAACCAACCCAGACATCTTGTATTGTCTGAAAATAATTTGAACAACTTGGAACAGCCTCTAAACATTTGAGATTAGCATGTAATATTTTAAAGTGAAAATATATGGAAAAAAAACCCCACACATTTGGGACTCAGGATCAACAGCTATTTGGAAGAGATGGAATACAGCTTACTAAATATAATAACACTGTATTTGCCTACAACCTTCCTCGATAGGAAGAGCTTTGAACTAAGTACATTGGGGATGGAGGAGGGGTTACGGGGTGGGGATTTCTCAACAAGAGAAGTTGTGAGTGAGGTAGGAAAATCAAGGACTGGAGTGATGATGTTAGGAAGGGCATAACAATCAACCAAACAGAGCTGAAGTACAGTTGCTTTTACCACGGACATCTCTGGAATCAAGGACCGGTCAAATGACTGGAGTGCTATGATGAATGGATATGGACTCCTTAGAAAGCACAGAGCAGGAAGACAAGGAGGAGTTACACTGCATGCGAGAACACAGATTGTGTAGAACTTCGCTCAGGAATGGATCTGGTGCCAGTTGAAACTATATGTGTGAAGAGTAGGAGACAGAAAAAATATATTTGCTGCCATAGTCCATTCACGTGTAGGTGTATAGACTTCCTGATCAGCAAGATGCAGATGAGGCCTTTTTCAGACTATGGTAAAAAGGGTCAGGCCTATAGCTCAGGTACTCAACTCCTTCAGCTCCTAAGTCTTTACTGATAGGAGTAGACATCAGGAATCTCAGGTACCGGAGACCAGAGGAAGTGTCTGAAACTTTTGTTTGATTTGAACATGATGAGTCGGCAATATGAGCTCATGGCCAAGGTGGCTAGCAGCATGCTGGGCTGCATTTGAGAAAGCACTGACAGCAGTTAAAAGTAAGTGGTCCTTTCACTCTGCTCAGCACAGCACCTCTGAATTGCTGTATCCAGTTCTGGGCTTTTCAGAACAAGGGAGACAGGACACTGAAGCTCACTGACCAAACAAGAAACAATGGCTACTAATCATAAGAACACGAAATTCCACCTCAGCACTCTGTTTCTACTGTGAGTGTGGTCATACACTGGAGCAGATTGCCCTACTAATTGGGAGTTTCCTTCTTTGATGTTGTGCAAAAGGTAGTTGGGCATGGTCCTGTGTAACCTGCCCTTTCTGACCTTATGTGACTAAGATAGTTGGACAATAAGATAATATCGTAAGTATTCTCCTTACAACCTAGACATTTCTGTGATTTTGACCTGCAGGAGATTAACAAAAATATAATTGCTTTTCCAAATTAACATTGTGAGCTACTTTTTAGCAGAGAATATTTATTATCTTTAGGAAATCTGTTTATACCCAATTAATAGCCAAAATACCATGTTTGGCATTTACAGGGAATTCACCAGAGGCCAGTAATGTACTTCATATTGTTACAGCATTTTGGGTACACTGATATAGGAATGTAAATACCATAACTTTCAAAATACTTACATATGTGTGTTTCCTTTGAATAAAAATATTCACAGCCCTATATTATGAGTTTTTTTGTTTTGTTTTGATTTTTTTTTACTGTAACAGAGTAACACTGGTTTTAAAAAGAGTTGTCTTCATTTTTAATTTAATGTCAAAGCTTGATATGAATGAACTTCAGTGTGTTCACATGGATAAAGCTATAATTCTCCACCCCAGAACTCTCCAGTCAGGCAGGAGACACTGAGCACCTGTGTAATACATTTATCATTTCTGTCAAACCTTCCTCAAAACCCTCTTTTGGAGCAATTTCTACCAAGATGTGCTACTTGTGTGAACAGTCTCTACTATCAATCAAAATTATCAGCTTTCACTTGTTTCCCTGAATTCTTCAGTGTGTCTGACTATAGCCCCAACTTTCACTTTTTCCCATCATACTTGCAATTGAAGCCTCTTTCAAATAGGAAAAGGGTTCCTGCTGATCAGTTCTTTTGCTTTGAATTTCACTCTTTTTCCTTCCCTTCCCTTCCCTTCCCTTCCCTTCCCCAGTTATCACTGCTGATACTTTTGTTATTACTACCAGTTCTTCTACCTGGGGGTGTGATCTCATATTTGCATAAATATAATTCTGTTATTTTTGCCTGGAATTATCTCTTCTTAAGAACAGATCACCTCTCAGGAATACAACTTGTAATACCCCCAAATGATCTGGAGAATTCTGAACTAAAGCCCTGCCTCTTTGAATTCATAGTGTCAAAACCACGTAGGATTTCTCTGTAAATCAGGGCTTCAATTTTCTCTCTCAAGTTTAATGCTGATGGGAAGTCTTTAGCTACTCAAAACTTCCTGCTTTTTAAAATGAATTTAGTACTAATCAATTTAACGTGATTTTCCAGGAAAGTAAGTGCAATCTGGCCTCACTGGATTTAAATTTCTCAGTACTGAACTACATGTTTCACTGACAAGCATGACAGTGGACTTACAGTTACTGGGGAGATCACATTAACCTCCCAATGTTTAATTTTTGTTCTTTCCACCCTTCTTATCCATAGAAGTACTTCCTAGTTAATCTTCAAAATATAAGATCAGTTTTTCTGTCATTTTGCATATAAAATGTTGTCTTTCTGCTATGCCACTAAACTAGATTATAGCTCTTGAGCATCCCACAGAGATTCCACTTTGGTCTTTCTATAGATGAGGGAAAACAGCTAGCTAGAACACTGAAGAAATATATTCAAAATAAAACAAAGATTAGATTTAAAAACATGCACAGTGAAGTAGAGAATTTAATCTTTACTAAAAAATTTAAGAGACATTTCATATTCAGTTCCCATTTTATTTCTTGTACTTCATTTTTATGAGTCTCCTGAAATGATGGAACTCCAAATTTGCCTTAGGCGATAAGTTTTGCGTTAATAAATACAATGTTGTGTAAGTAGTGAGTTAAGACAGTTTTCTGCTCTCTGAAAGCAGGCCAATGGAGATGTTCTTCTGCATCAGATGGTTTTGCTTATAACATTTTAGGGACATATTCTGATAACAGATAACCGATCAACTAATCATAAGCCACTCAGTAAGCAAAGGTTTCTTAGAAGAAACACTGCAGTTTTCATAATAACATTTAAAATGAGTTGTTTGTTGTTGTTGTTGCTGTTATTTTGGTCATTTTTTTAAATAATTGGAAAGAGCATACATTTCAAAATAAGTGAAAAAAGGAACCAACATATAGCACAGAATCACAGAATTGTAGAGGTTGGAAGGGACCTCTAGAGATCATTGAGTCCAACCCCGCTGCCAAAGCAGCTCCCTAGCCCACATTGCACAGGTAGGCGTCCAGGTGGGTCTTGAATGTCTCCAGAGAAGGAGATTCCACAACCACCTTGGACAGCTGGATGTAGTGCTCTATCACCCTTACTGTGAAGAAATTCCAATGCACATTTGTGTGGAACTTCCTATGTTTCAGCTGGTGGCCATTTCCCCTCATCCTATCACCACACACTGCTGAGAAGAGTCCAGCTTCATCCCTTTACCTCTTACTCTTTAGATACTTATAGACTTGGATCAGATCCCATCTGAGTCTTATTTTTTCAAGGCTGAACAGGTCTTTTAGCCATTCCTCATAAAAGAGGTGTTCTGGGCCCTTTATGATTTTTGTAGCCCTTCACTGGACTCTTTCCAGGAGATCCCTTTTTTGTACCAGGGATCCCAGAACTGGATAAAATACTCTAGGTGAGGCCTCAACAGAGCAGAATTGAAGGGGAGGATCACCACCCTTGACCTGCTGGCCATGGTCTTTTTAAAGCACATCAGGATCCCATTTGCCTTCTTGTCCACCAGGGCACACTGTCAGCTCATGGTCAACTTGTTGTCTACCAGTACACCCAGATCCCTCTCCTAGAGCTCCATTCCAGGAGGTCATTGCCCAACCTGTACCAGTGCATGCAGTTATTCCTCCCTAGGTTCAAGACTCTACACTTGCTCTTGTTAAGCCTCATCTGGTTTCTTTCTGCCTAACTCTCCAGCCTCTCCAGGTCTCTCTGAATGGCAGCATACCCTTCTGGCATGTCAGCTGTTCCTCCCAGCTTTGTAACTTTCTGAGGGTGGACTCCATCCCTTCATCAAGATCACTGATAAAGATGTTGAACAAGACTGGACTCAACAACAACCCTGGAGGAACATTGCGAACTACAAGCCTCCAACTGGACTTCGTGCCACCAATCACAACCCTCTGAGCTCTGCCAGTCAGCCAGTTCTCAACCTACCCTACCATCCACTTATCTACTCCACACTTCCTCAACATTATTGTAAGGATGTTGTGGGAGACAGTGTCAAATACCTTGCTGAAATACATCCACTGCTTTCCCCACATCCACCCAGCCAGAAAGCTACCAGGTTGGTCGAACAGAACGTCCCTCTGCTGAACCCATGCTGACCATTCCTGATAACCCTCTTCTCTTCCTATTGCCTGGAGAAGGCATCCAGAACAAACTGTTCCATTACCTTTCCAGGGACAGAGGTGAGGCTGACTGGCCTGCAGTTCCCCAGATTCTCCTTATTGCCCTTTTTGAAGACCAGAGTGACACTGGCTATCCTCCAGTCTTCAGGCACCACTCCCATTCTCCAAGACCTTTAAAAGATGATAGAAAGGGAATCAGCAATCACCTCTGCCAACTCACTCAGCACACATGGGTGCATCTCGCTGGGGGCCTTTGGATTTATGTACACTGATATTGCACAGATGCTCTTGGACCATCTCCTCCCTCACTAAAGGGGAGCCTTCCATTCCCCAGACCATCTCACTTACCTTCATGGTCCAGGAGTCCCAAGAGGGAGTTCCCACAGTGAAGACAGAAACAAAGAAGATGTTCAGTATTTCCACTTTCCCTGCATATGCTGTTACCAAAGCACCCCCATATTTAGTAGAGGACCCACATTTTCCCTAGTCCTAGCTCCTTGCTCATCCACACAGGTTTCCTGCTAACCTTGCCTGATTTCTTACTCACAGGGATGAACCAATCCTGAGCTTGGAAGAAGCATTGTTTAAATGCTGACCAGCTCTCACAGGCCCCCTTGCCTTCTAACACCCTAGCCCATGGAATAGCTCCAAGAAGATCCCAGAAGAGATTGAAGTCAGCTATCCTGAAGTCCAGGGTAGCAATCCTACTTTTTGATTTAATTCTTTCCCTCAAGATTTTGAACTCAACCATCTAATTATTTTTATATCCAAAGCTGCCTGTGACCTTCAATTCCCTAACAAACCCACCATTACTAATAAAAACAAGGTCCAGTAACACCCCACCCCTCGTTAGCTCCTCTACCACCTGCATCAGAAATTTATCTCCAACACATTGCAGGAATCATCTGGAGCATGCATGTCTGGACATGTTTTCCCAATAAGTATATGGATAATTGAAGTCCTCCATAAGAACCAGTGCCTGAGACTGCAAGGCTACTTCCAGCTGCTTCTAAGAGGCCTCATCAACTTCCTCCTCCAGAACAGGGGGCCTATAATACACCCCCACAACAGTGTCCTCTGCACTAGCCTGCCCCTTAATTCTCATCCACAGGCTCTCCACTGGTACATCAACCTCCCACAGGTGAAGTTCGATACATTCTAGCTGCTCTCTCACAAAAAGAGCAACCCCACTACCCTACCTCACCATCCTGCCTTTCCTAAAAAGCAGATAGCTATCCATGACAGTATTCCAGTCATGCAAACTGTCTCACCATGTCTCTATGATTGCTATGAGATCATGGCCTTGTGACTACGTGCAGATCTCTAACTCTTCCTGCTTATTTCCCAATGCTGTGCACGTTAGTATACAGAAACTTTAAGGGAGTAGCAGGTGCAAGTATTGCTAAAGGGATGCAAGAAGATTTCAGGCAGGGAATTTGCAATGGTATTTCCTCTCAGGAGTCCTCAGAAGATCCTACAGGAAAATCTGGAAATATTTCCCTGCAATCTCTTACAATAACAATATCCCCAAGCTTTTCTCTGTCCTGTTGACCTCCATCCTCTTCTCCCATCAAATCTAGATGACATCTCTGTACTACTCAATCCACCTTAGTGAGCAATATTTTCTCCCCTGCCTTGTTTAAAACTCTCAACGAGTCCTGCCAGCTAGGATCCACTTTCCCCTCAGAGACAGGTGAGACCTATCTGCAGCCATCATCAAAGAGCAAGAGGTTCTTATGGCATCATCAGCCTTTCAGCCTCTTATTCAAGGCCTGACTTTTCCTAGACCATTCCATATCTCTCACCACCCCAGAAGGGAGAGAGGAAAATATGACTTGCACTCCCACTCCCTCATCCAACCATGCTAAACCCCTGAAATCTCTTTTGATAGCTTGCAGGCTTCCCCAAGTGATTTCACCCCTACCTGAATGAACTATCAATAATGGAAAACAATCAGAAGAATGAACTGGACATGAGAGTTCTTTGGTGATGTCCCTGACCTGGGCCCCACAGAGGCAGCACACCTCCCTGCGGGTCAGGTCAGGTCTGCATACGGATACCTCTGTTCCCCTGGGAAGGTCATTGCCTACCACAGTTGCCTTTCTATCTTTCCTGGCAGAGTCAGTCTCAAGTTGTGGGGATGACTGTCTCACCTTAGTCCCCCTCTTAGGCAGATCCTCACTCCCCTCCCCACTCACCTCCTTATCAGATTCCAGCACCCCAAACCTATTGCCTAGAGGGATCTGGGGAAGCAAGGCAGGCAGGGAGTGCCCTTGACACCTAGCCAGGACTCTTTTCAGCCCTCCTCATATGTCAGATCTGTCTGACTGAGCCAGGGCAGGGCATCCACCTGTTTTCTGAGGGTATCTCCCTGGCACCCTTTCCACCAACCTGCCAGCGAGTCACTTCAGCAGTAAATATCACGCTCATGCTCCCTGATGGTTCTTCGGTCTCTGCACCTTCTCCTTGAGCTCCACCATCTCAGCTGAGCACCTCATCCAACCTGCTCATATCTCACGCAAGTGAAATCCTTGCCACTCTCTCCTGGCAGCACTGGGCTAAGACACTCTCTGCAACCAGAGGCCTGAACTACCACGTTTCTGGACATATCCTTGTCATGGTTTTATGATTTTTGGTATTGGTATTCCACATCATAACATCATGTAGTGCATTTGGAGTTAAAGAGTTAATGCTCCAGCTCCGTGGATCATCGATAGTTCCAGGTATACCTGTCTCAGAAGAGAAGAACTCCATTCCCCAGAGGACTTTGCGATGCTTTGTTTTTTTACATATTTCCGCTCAGAGGGAAAAACTGTCTGCGGTCACGGGTCACTCTCTTTCCTTTGGGATCGACTCAGCAGTGGGTGCTCGCTGCCATCCGCCTTCAGCGTTAGCGTAAGGCCTTCGGTTTATCGGACACTCTCTCTTGCTCATTTTATTTGATTTATTAGCTTCAATTCCAATTATATTGTATTATATTGTGTTATTTTGCTTTCTGATATCTTATTTAGTAAATTAGCATTCCTCCTCAGATCGTTGCTGCTGTTTTCTTTCTAGGCCCATCTCCCTTTTCGCTTTTTCCTTTCCCCCTTCCCCTTTCCTGGCGTGTGGGTCCATGGGTCCCCCGCACCAATCGTCATGGAATCGAGCCGAACCTGCCCGTAAACTGTTGCAATCCTCTGTCTGGGTCTCTACAGTCTTCTTGGGGCAAGTCCACTGTCTGGTGGAGACCATGGTTAAACCTACTGCCTCAGAGAATACTAATAAGAGAGCTGGTCTCCTGAACAAAGAGAGACACCTCTTATACACCCTACCACTCAACACACCTCACGCACCTGCTGATGCAGTAATGTATCAGCAGGGTAGGCTGTGCTCACCCTCCAACTTCCCCTTACAGTTGTCTGTGGGCAGCAACACCCTTATCTCAACTGGTGTGCTGTATGCTCCCTAGAGCTTGTCACGCTCCAATATAAAGGAGAGAGACAAGGTTCTTTGATTATATGTATACCCAATGGCGAGATTAAGACACAACGGGTCAAACGTTAGCCCAACCAGTTTATTACAAATACTAGTTGCTTAGGGATATGGGGAAGGGAAGATGAGCAATAGAAAAGAGATAAAAAGCAAGGAGTCTTGATAGAAAGCAAGGGAGATATAATCACCACCGTGGGTCCAGTGAGGTTCGTAGTAGGTCCGTTGATCTCAGGAACTCTCTGGTCACTGCAGGGGATGGGAGAAAGCCAGGAAGCTTCGCAGCAAGCAGGCCAAGGGTTTCCTCCGAAGAGTTTCTCCCCTCAGGGAATTCTCCGTTTGCTCTTCAGGAGTTCTTCATCAAAGATGTTTTCTTTGGGGGTTCTTCTCCAAAGTCATTAGTTTAGTGAAGGCCTTTTATCCCCCATTGCTCAGTTGTTGTTTTTTTTTTTCTCTCTGTTAGTGTGACATACGTGGCCCAACAGATCAGCCAGCAGGGAGTGGTACCTTTGTTGCCATGCCCAAGCATTATCATCTTTTGCAGTGATCAGCTTCTCCAAGCCGACCCCAAAAAAGACAGGCTTGGCCCTGCTTCTGCTTATCTTTGCAACAATAAGCAGAAGCACTGTGGCATGGTGACACCCACCTAGATAACCTGCAGTTCTCACTTAGAGTCTTATCACCAGAAAGGCCTCATGAAGCAAGCTTTGAGACAAAAAAGAAAAGAAAAGAAAAAGAAAACAGTTTCTGTCTTTCACAGAGCTGCTTATAGTTTAGAAGCCAAGGTTCACAGTTTAGGTAGTGCCAGGTTCAAGGTCAAGGTCAAGGGGCAGGCAGTGTCATTTCCATCACTGATAGCTCAGCAGCCCACACCCTGGCACAAGTACAGTGGTTTTTCTGGCTTCAAAAAAGTCCTAAAAAGAACTATTTGGTTGGCCTTTTTCACTTTAGATCCCATGCCCAGTGCACTCTTACCTGCCTTGAAGCTGGTTTCCACAGCAGTATACTTAAATAATTGTTTCAAAAAATGGCTCCCTTATTTAGCAACTACAATGAACTTGCATTAAATTAATAATTTGTATGTCCTACTTGTTCACTGTAATAGAGCAACTGCCTGTATGCACTTTTTTCATGTCTTTTCTCATTATCACAATGGATACCATTAAATATCCAATTCCATTGTAAGCTAATTTGCATCAGTCTTAATGTGACTTGGAACCTTTAAGGATTATGGTTATATTTTATTTCCAATTAGTACCTGACAATCAGAATATGCAAAAGAAAAGGACTGCTACTACTATATTGGTATATTTGGTTGGTTTTTTCCAACAACTTTTTTTAGAGTGCAGCAAAGCACTCTATCAAATAAATAAAAACTGATTCCATACTTGACTTTTCTAACCCAAATTAATAAAGAGAAAGAGAGAAACATCTGGTTAGTCTTTTGTTTTCTGTTACTTGAAAACCCTCTTTTTTCTTTTTACTTTTTCTTTTTTTTTTTTTTTATTTTCTTTTTTGTGCAATCATAGAGGTCTTCTGGGAAGTGAAAATATTTTTGAAGATTATTTCCCTTTATCAGTTGCTTTCCTTATACTTGTCACTCTTCCTCTGGACAATTACTGAATCCAAAATGAGCTTGCTCTGATACTCCAGAGTACCTAGCAATGGAATCACTGATGCCCAACTGTAAGCAAAAACCATCCTTAAATGTATAAATGAATAATTTCCAAGGTGCCATTTGTTCTTGGTGATTTCAGATTACGTTTCATTGTGAGTGAGAGAGATGAAAATAGTTCACTTTCTACTAATGTGTTCTGCACTGACTCAGTCCTATTCTACCTAACAAAGTGAGACCCTTTGAGGAGTTACTTCTGTTAATAAGAAGCCTTGCATGATTCAAATAAAATGAGTGATTAAAATGTCTCTGAGAGAACCATAGTTTTCTAGAACAATTCTTATAGAGGATAACAGGATTGCTTTTCCCCTCCTGTAAGAGAAGCAACTTCAATACCTTGAGGTATACTTAAACTTTAAAGCTGAAAGGTGTTATGAAAGATGAAATTATGAAAGGTATTATGAAATTATGAAAGGTGTTTTAATATTGTAAAATGAATTGGATCCTTCAAAATGTTAGCAGCCTTGATCAAGGACTAAGTTGTTCTAATCAGGTAATTGTTGAAGTAGTGTCTCAGCTGTTTTGTTTAAATCAGTTTCAATACTAAGATCTATGATCCATAAAGTCTGCACCAGCTAGTAAAGTACAATTCATCTTAAATTAGCATGATTCTTCTCTTTGGCAAGACAATACCATGTTCTTTGTCAGACAATGAATTATATGGGTATACTTGTCAGTATAAATTTTCTGGCAGCAGTAATAAAGTATTCTATCCTTCATGTCATTGCTGGAGAAAATCATGTTTTCTTATTCATACTGATGTAGCATTTCCATTGCTCCTTAAGAAAGACTTGGCAATACTTCAAACTGAGTGTTATTAGAAAACATTCAATTACTGCTCAGTAAACATATTACTTTCTCTTTCATTATACCTACAATTCTCCAAAGAAGTCTTTCCCTTCATTACACTGGTCTGTTAAGTGACAGCTTGCTTCAGTATCTGTCCATCCCCAGAAGTGGCTTTCCATGGAAATACGTCTCACATGCACAATGACTTTGCACCTTAACAGCTCATTGAATTTCCCTCAACATCAAGTCCATCACTTACACATGTGGTCAAAATAGCACTAATTTCTAACAAGCAGGTATTAATCAATATACTGCGATTGTCAAACTCCTCTAATTTTAATTTATACAAGTGAATATGATATGCTCTCATTGTAGTTTCTTCTCTATTGTAACTAGACACAAAGCCTGTAGAGTATTTTAGTGTTCAGTTTTCAAAGGCTTTGATTACAATTAGTAACACTTTTCACATTTCAAATTGGGAATATTGTGTGTTGTGCAGCTGCACCCCGTCAGGCTTTAGCTATGCCTTGTGTTTTAACCCATCAACAGAACAGCATCATGCAGGTGTATGCTCACTTGTCCCTCCCAGTGGGAAAATGGACAGAATTAGAAAGGTAAAAGTTGTGTGTTGAGATAAAGAGAGCTCAATAGGACAGAAAAGGAAAGGAAGTTAATAATGTAATGATAATTAATAATGATGATCAGATGTAAAAATCAAGTGATGCACAGTGCAATTGCTTGCCAGCCACCAGACTGTGAGCAGCTGCCATCATTCTGTCCTTCTCCTCCTGTTTCTTCATTCAGTGTGATGCCATGTAGTATGAGATATCCTTTCTGGGGTCAGATGTGGCTTTATTGCCTACCAGCTTCTGATGCACCTCAATTCTTCAAATTGGCAGAGTATTATGAGAATCTGAAAAGTCCTTAGTGAAAATGCTGCTCAGAAACAATCAGAACATCAGTGTGTTACCAGTATTATTTTTTTCCTAAATCTAAAACTTGGTACCGTATCAGAAACTATGAAGAAAATTACTCCTATCTAAGCCAAAGCCAGGAAAACGAACAAAACAAAACAAACAAACAAACAAACAAAAACCCACACCAACAGAAACTCAAAAACAGAAAGTCAATACCATGGTCTATTATAAACATTATCTAAATTCTTTGATGATATTTTTCTTGCTTGAAAGTGTGTACAAAATAGTGCAGAAATCATTGAAATTTTAATCTCATCCTGATCCTATCACCAGCCAATTTTAAGTGGACAAAGTATTCCATACTGAGTGTTGTTGCTCTGAGTTACTGGGATTTTTTCTATTTCACTTTTTGAAAATAGGGATCAAACTAGAAAATGGTCATGGTCTCAGGGCAGTGTTGTGCCTAAGTGAATACACTAAAGTGTAAAAGAACCATCCATGCTCTTAGATTCAGCACTGAATTGTAGTAGCAGATCTCAGCCCATGCTGAGTGTCATTTATTTGCTCTTTTAACTATTGTAAGTCCCTTGCATGGCAATGCTACAACGAAGCACCCTGAAGGGAATTAGGCAAAATTGATAAAGTCTTCTGCATTTCTGATATTCTTTAACTCAGAACCTGTACAGTCAGTTCCATATACAGCGTTTCACCTACTTGATGAAACAGTTGAGTTTTGTCTGCTGAACTTACTTATCTTCTCTTGCTAGGTACCTGTAAAGCTACAGAACAACTAAGGAAGAGCTTCACACTTTCTGTAGATGTCTTGGCTAGCTGGCTGAGCAGTCCAGCTGTGGATGCAGGACAGATGAATTACAATCATTACTATCTTTAATGTCGGGAACAATATCCATCACAGCTCCTATCATTTCCATCCTCTAGAATATATGTTGTTCATACTTCTTAATATTTGCCTTCCAAATTAATCTTTCCTGACTACAGTGTACTTCAAAGAACAGCAGTCTTTCAAACTTTCTTCCATATATTGATTCTGCCTCCAGGATCACAATTTGCTCCAGATGCATCACCTTAGAATAATTTGTTCCCTAGGAAATTATAATAAACAAGGTTTTGAAATCAATATCAATTAGCATCTATTCAGAAATGAATAGCAAGTCAACAAACCTTATAATGTGGACTAAATAGTGAATACTTCTAGGACTTCAAAGAGTAGGAAGCTTAGGGGAAAAAAAAGAAAAAATAACTTACTAATTTTTCTTTTTCCCACCCTTCTCATTATTGCCTCTTTTATGATGTCTGATGTATGTGTGCATTCTTGTTTACTTGCTTCACTTCTGTCTAGAAACTCACCAGTGATACTGCTGAAGGATCTCTGCAGATAACAGAAGTTTTGTCCTACAATATCACTGTTGTGATAAAACACTTTGAAGAACAGCAGATTCTGTAAATTTTTATGATTACATGGTTTTTGAGGTTTTAAAGGATTTATGTATTCAACTTTCAGAAAATACCCAGGAATTTGTGTCAGCTTCCTTATTTAGAAAATATCTAGCATATTTAGGTCCCATTAAATAAAAAAGTAATAATAATCCTGAAGATTATCCTCTATTCAAATGTTTTCAGTAGATCTCACCATAAGCTCTACAGCCCTACAAGAAAACAGAGTACTCCTATTCTGGTATAAGGAAAATTTGATTGGTTTTATGAGAACAGCAGGTAACTATTTATTACTACTAAAATATTTTGTCAGAAAATACCTGTTGATAGAGTAAAATAAGAAAACCTGAATTAATCCTAGAGTCAACACAAATGCTCCCTCTTTATTTCCTGTAAAGAAAAAGGTTCAAAATGATAGCATTATTTGGTGTTGCCAGCCTGACTTCACAAATCTTAAGTGAACCTTCTTATGGAATACATTAATTATGACAGACAAGGAGCAATGTTTAGGATAAGATGTACCAGATCTTCTTTCAGTGGCACAGCAGTAAATTAATGCCATCAAGAACTCATGCTGGCATAATCACATATAACTTGCTACTTCAAGTATTGTGAAAATTACCTCTATGCCTCATGATTAAGTATTAAAAGTAAAGGTGATTCTCTATGTTGTGAGTTAAAATCTGGAGAACTTACGGGTACAAGAAACAGAAAAGTTCAAATAAACTAAGGTAGAATTACTACAATTTGTTTTACAGAGAATGTGTTATCTAGTAGTGTTAGTAAAGGAATGGCAAGTGAGAAGGAAAAATATAAATAAGCAGCAATAAAATCAATTAATCTGAGTGAAGAAGGAATTAAATTTTTTGCACTCATCTGAAACATTTTTTTGCTATGTACCTACAGCAGTAATATCACCTATGTTATAAAAACAGGTTACAAAAAAAGTACGAAGAGTAAACTAAGATACCTCATGAAAAGTGATTTAAAAGATTGCTATTATGGAAGCTATGAGCTGACATTTTCTCAGTCAGTGTATCTGCTGAAGCCAGTTAGACCAAATGGTAGCTGTGAAAGCAATGTAAAAAATCGTCTGCATTCTGATGTTCCTTTGTGAATTTTTCCTTTTCTAAAGCGAGGTTACTTTTTCCCTCCCCTCCCCATCTGGTCTGTCCTGCCCCATTCTGTACCTTGTTCACTATAACTTCTTGTAAAGTCCTGAATATCTGAAATAATGTGAGTACAGAGGCCATTCACAACCTTCTTACTAATGGGTTGGGCCCTGGTGAGTACTGTTACATGAGGTTTATTCCTTCCCAGGTGCAGGCTTTTGAATTTCATTTTGTTAACTTTAATGAGTTTAACGGTTTAACTGTCATCCCAGATCCCCAGCTTGCTGAGGTTCCATTACATTTTTGTACAAGCATTGTGTTTACCAGACAGTCCTTCCTGTTTTTTATATTCTGTCAAAATTCTAGCTGGAATAGACCAAAATTAATCCTTAGAATCAGCTCAAAGAGAAGCAGTTTGCATGATTAGATCCTTACGTCTCAAATTCACACTCAGCTACCCCTGCATAAATTATCAACATAGGTGTCAACTCTGGCATGCATTCAGGAAGAATTTGTTGGTTTTATATTCACATACATGGAATGTGTATATATTTTCTATTAGTAGTCAAGAGAACATGTAAAATTTTCTTCCTTCTGCCTAATTCTCTCCACTCTCCAATTGCTATCTGAAATATGCTGCAGCACAGTTTAAATATGTGTGTTGGTCTCCACCAGGGCTGAGAAAAGAATATAAACTTACGATGACAGTACAGCCAGCTGGGAAGCAACACTGATTTTTAAGTTGCCCAGCAAATAAGGGAATACAAAGCAAATGTGTTTGATGCAAACTCAGTAAAGAAAGATTGATCAGAGCACATTCAAAACAAATCTAAATATAATGGCAAGAGCATTTGGAGAATGATCCCTCTTTTCAGTTTAAACTTAAGAGCTTAAATAGTTGATGTACATATTTTCTTATTTGATATCCAGGTAGTTTTCTTCCAAATTAATTTATATCAAATTATCTAAATTTATGTCAAATTATCTAAATAATACCTAGAATTATTTGCATCAACAGATTGGTTATCCTGTAAGGGCCAGAGTAGAACGCACTCTACACATTTAATGACAAAAGCAATAGCAAAGACTAATTTTCACTTGATAAAGGTTTGTAATACATACAGAGTTTAAGGAGTTGTAAAATTCGATTTCCTTTATCTGCTGAGTAGTTTTGTACTTCTCTGTGTTGTTTTACTTACTGAAGACGAATATGAAGTTTAAAAAATAAAACAAAAAATTAAACAATAGGCATAAAATTAAACAGTAGAAGAGAAAACCTAGTTTGATTTAAATTAATGGCTCATAAGCATTCAAGTAAGTCAGAAATTGAGTTTGTGTGATGTTTTTAGTACATTAAGTTGGATATCTCTACTTGTAAAAGCTCAAAAGCTAGGAAGGCAGTGATTTATTTTTCCCAGTTAAGAAAAAGTCACAGGATATAGTCTAGCTGATTTTCTATTGTACAAATAAATAGGAAAAAATATCTAATATGACAGGTTAAGGGAGGAAGGAAGATTATCCTGAAGTGCAAGCACATGAGAAATGACTAGTCCGAGCCTTTGAAGAAAATGATATGAAACAGTCTGCAAAAGATAGTGCAAACCTGTCATAGCAATAAGCCTGATTCTAATACATAAAACTTATATCAGTTTCATGCTACAACTGCTTGATTAAGTTCAATTTATTTACAATAAACAGGATGATCAGAAACAGGATGTAGTAATAAACACAGGGAGGGTACACAGATCCTTCATTGTCCTATACACTGGAAATTGATATGCATGCATAATGGATGTGCTGTAAGCAGTTATATATGTGACATAGCTGTAGAAGTCTAATTCATATTCTGAATAAGATCCGGTTTTAGTAATGCCCTTGCTTTTCTTGGTAATGTTAACCAGTGCTAGATTTAAATTTTTTGCAAAACTATCTATTGTAATAAAATCATAGTAATACTAAAGAAATCTGAAGATTGTTGTAATAGTTGAAAAGTTGAAATTTCACCAGAATAATGTAAAAAGAATCCAAACAATTTTCTACAACATTTAAGTGGCAGAATACGAGACAATATAGTTATAAAAGGAGGCTTTGCATGAGAGACTTCTGCATAAAATAACAACGGAACACAAATGAAACATAGGATGCTACATTATAAAATCTTTTGGGTAAGCAGTTACAGAGTATCACACAACACATTGAAAATATGCCCAGCCCAAAAGACAAACAAAATAAATAAACCCGCTCAGAATGTATAGGATATATAAATATGGAGAAGAGCAAGAAACCAATGTAGCTCAAGCACATTAACTGGACGTACAGACAGAAAGCAGGACAAAATTCAAGTATGAGAAAGAGATGATAAACATGATAAGAAAAGCAAAGGAAAAATATTTTAAATAGTCTTCAAAGGTGACAAAAGGATTTTAAAGCATACTGTGTTGTTTTGCATTAAGTGCCATATTTAGAAAGCACTTCACCTGCGAAAACACAGCAACTATTCTCATAGCTGCTTAGTGAGAAATATTCTCATAGTAATACGTATGCTCTGCCTCTGACATTGTCTTTCCATTTCACACAACCTAAATCTGGAAACTGATATCTATTTCTGAACAAATGTCTCATTTTTCCCCCTTCCGCTTTTGATTTGTTCACAGGTATGTTTTATAATTCTAAATTATGTTACTCTCTTATTTTTTTTAATAATTTGCCAAATGCTAATTTAAAATCTTTTACAAATTTGTATTAACATTTTCAGTTTGTATTATTATTATACATGTCCTTGAGGGTTGATTTATTTTATGTGATTTTGCACTATCAAACATATTTGAAATCAACACTTGAAGTGCTCTATTCTGGCTACTGGGTTTGTATTTGGGTTATCATTGCATTTGACAGATCGACTGAGCGCTAGGGAAATTAATAGCAAGCATACAATATAAAATCAAATATCATATCAAACAACAACAGTAGATAGATATGCACTTTCTGTGGTCAACAGACAAACCAGGCACATAGATCTGTATATGCTCTTGTGCTGCTTCAAATATAGCAGTAATTCTGTGTTGCAGTGATAATTTAAACATAGTTGTTTGAAGGTATTTTGGAGACTACGTATCTTTTATTGAACAGTCAAAATGTTAGCGCTAATGTCTAGCGCTGTTCAAGAAGCGTTTAGATGAGGTGCTAAGGGATTTGATTTAGTAGTTGGGTAGGGATAGTGATAGGAGGATGGTTGGACTAAATGATCTTGTAGGTCCTTTCCAACCTTATGAACTTATGAACCTATGAAAATATCTGGTGAAACACAGGTAAGATTTTTAGCTGACTTTCTTGGTAATTTTATGGCATCATTCCTCTTTTATAGAAATCACTGGTGAGGTTGTGGCAATTCCGATAGTGGCTTTTTGTTTGTTTTGTCTTAATGAAGACTCATGGAGTTACTTTCCTTTCTTATATTCACACCTAGTAAACACTAAGTAGATTTTAGTTACTGTAACTGTATGAACAAGCTGGGAAATATTTAGTCAGAATTTGACTACTTAATTCTATAGAAAGACTCTCCAAAATTCTTGTATTTTGCTGCAGAGAAGGTATTTAAATATTTCACTTATTTTTATATAATGCTGGAGGACTATGAGAAGCAGAATTATATTGTTTTGTAGACTGAATTCAAAATGTACCTGACATGCTTAGCACAAATAAATAGATATAATTGCCAGTGCTTCCTCTCTCTAGGCTGAGTACTTCTGCATGTAGACATTGGATCTATACTATGTCTGTCCTTCTGTTATGAAAGCACTTGATCTCTTATTCTCTGTTTCTAATTAAGAATACACATTATTATTCGAACGTGTGGTTAATCACTGATAGATCATCTTTCTTAGGGCAACACCAACATGCTCAAATAAGGTAACCAGTGGCTGGAAATTTCTTCAAATTTGCACAGAGTGTAAAATGCTACCCTGCAGTAGTGTATTTATTTTTAATTTACTGCAGCCATTTATTAATTGAACACGCATTTTGTTTTAGAAGACCACCAGAAATTGTAGAAAGCAGCTGACAATGCAGTTTTTATTTCTTCACTAAATGCAGTTATTTGGGGCTCACTCTGCCTCTGTGTTCTTGCTATGTCATGTTTCTTGAGTGGAGAGCCGGAAGATAAAACTTCTTTCTTTTATATATAGTGAGTTAACTTTTCAGTTTTGCCTGCTGTGTCTAGCCAAATTTGATTCAAAGAGGCAGAGGTGAACAGCCAAGTAAAAATGGAGAACATCAGTCTAGGTCAACATATCACCTTATGCAGTACAGTTTCAAAGGACATCTATAAGCAGCCATTAAAATTCTAATATCCAAGTCTCAAGAAAAAAATTAAAGGAGAAGAGCAAATGATCAGACATTAATCAGGTCTTTTGACAAAAGTTAAAGGAATCAAAAGTGATAACTCATTCTTGCTATAGTTTTCATATAATAATCTCATGGACTACCTAGGTTACCAAGTTATATGTCATCCTAAAGTGCATGACTAGGGACCAAACAATTTTTTTCCTCTATGAGAAGCTCTTCAAGTTCCTGTAGTCCTATGTTTTTGGTTTCATAGTTTGTTCTTTGCTGTCTCAAAATTTCCAACACAAACAAATAAAACCATTTCTGATTAACATATTCTCTCATATTTTAAATAGTCTTATAATAATTTATAATATATATATAATTTATAATAATTTATTGTTGCACCAACTTACACTAGGCAAGCCTCATATGATAATCTCTCTGAAATAGCTTGTAGCGAAGGACCTTTGAGAAAATGTAGAAAAAGTACAACACACATGCAATTATTTGTTTACTTGTCTTAAGGGGGCAGCAGCAGCATGCTCTGCACCTTGAAATCTCCATTTGTCTCCACTGTTCACAGGCAAGATTAAGTGAAACATTTTATTTGATAGTAGAGCTTAATAGGATCTCAGTGCAGTTTTTTTTTTTTTCATCAGGTATTTATGAAAAGTCAAGCATTATAGTGTTCATTTTTTGACATTTGTCAGAGACATAAACAATTTAATATAATGTTGAAGTGCTTGATAAGTGTCACGGTAGTTCAGCTGGACAGATATAACACTGTTGCTGTTAGCAGCAACCATATATTCATGTTTTTACAAGTATAACTTATCTGGAATAGCTTTCTTTAGTCATTGCTAAGTCCTCAGGGGCATAATATGGAAACAAGAGAATGCAAATTCACTCCACCATCACTCTTTAAAAAACCATGATGTTTTTGTATTTTGACATACTGAATGATTTACATACAGTGTTCGATCAAATGTGTTCAAAATCACTCACACAATTCTCCTCAAGTGTGACACTTAATGTTCTTTGTCTACTTTCTGAAGCAATATCTGATCCATATCTGACCTGTTGTATCTGTAAATATTTACTCCACCAAAATTAAAAGGCTAAGTTTTATTACAGTTCATTAGTGTGATTCAGATCAAGTGCTTGGAATGAGTCTACACAAAGGGAATCAATGTTTTACCAAATATCTTCACAAAGAAAATATGTTATTTTTTCTGTAAGTATATTCGTATACATTCAAATGCTCATACCTGTTAGTAGTTTTGCAAGACTGAAACTGCATAGGAATATGTTGAAAGAAGATAGCATCCAAATCAATTGTGATGTTGAGAAAAGAAATAGCTGATAGCTTATCCAAGTTTTTTCTTCAGGTAGTGTAGCTGAGTTCATCAGATATGCACTGTATGGAGCTAGTGAAGCTGAAGATAACCTATATATTGTCTAAAAGTTAATGACTAATGATGCAATGAAAATATGATGAAATTATTGATAATTGTAGAAGAATGATCACTTAAAAATAACAAAAGTTTAAAGGCATTTTTTTTTTATCATAAAGAAGCAATTACCAAATTACTGTGTGTACTGGATAAATATAACAGCTATAATTGTGATCATCACTGACCCAAGAGAAGGCAAATTATCTGCCTGTAAAGTTGTACTTTCCCTTTTTTTTTTCTCTCTCTTTCTGTACATAGTTGCAGTATGAAGTTCCAAGCTGCATGCTGTTGTCATTTTCATGCATCCAGGCAAATCTTATATGATGCAAATTTTTTATTTTTATGACAATTGGAACTCCAAGTCAAAAGAGAACAACGTGTGCAACATGAGTAATTTACATGTTTATATCAAGAGACACATCAATTCTTTCCTTGGAAATGATAGCTGAACCACTGCATCTCCAAGCTTAAAGCCTTAAGCAAAAAATTGCTAAACTGTTTATTCTCAGACAATAAAAACATTAATCTCTTGTAAAACAAAACTAAATAAACAGAAATTACTTAACCCAATCTAACCTAACTAACCAAAGCAAAACAAACAATCAAAACAAAACAAACAAAAACACAAAAAAAAACAAGCAAACCAGCAACAAAATAGCTTTTCAGGGCTGCAGAATAAAACAAGTCTATTTTAGGAAAATAGAATTTCACCCACTAGATACGCTAGACTACGTTTCTATTGTGAATATACTGTACTTATGCAACAAAATATGCAGCTCTCTTTAATCCTAGGAAAGTGGTGAGAAAGTATTTTTCCATGATATATATATATGTGGTGTAAAGATTATTATTAATGCACAGTGTCTGAAACAAGTTTTCTGAGTGTTCTTATCCCTCAGAACTAAACACTAACCTATTGGAAAATGCAGTTAAATCAGGCTGTCAGCCTGTGTATTGGCACATAATACCCATTATTAAAAGGAGCCCTCTAAGGTGAATAAAAAGCAAGGTGAATAAAAAGTAAGACAGATACAAAGGTCACAATTATGTAACATGATAAATGCTGCTGAAGACATTTCAATATTTTAATAGCATTAAGGGAAATGTTTCAAAGTTCTTCTTTATATGTATATATATTTCTCTACATATTCTCTCTAAATACGTATTTGGAAAGTAAGAATAAATGAGAATATATGAAGAAAGACCAGAAGCTTTCGTTGCTCAACTAGATTGCGGTATGCAATAAAGCAATAAATATTGGCATAACAATAGTATTTCTTTTACTTTTCTAGCTTTATTTGCTCTACTGTTTTGCACTGTGCCTTAGACTAATTAATTTTTACCATTCCATGCAACCTACTGTCCTTCATTTCATTACCTTACATCCAAATTCTACTTATTGCCATAATATTGTCTTGGACAACAAAGGGTAAATGGTATCTGATTATTAATGTCATTTCAGTGTCTCTAGAACTCCAAGAGCTCTGATTTTTGGATATAAACTTTCTTATTATAAGTGGAGTTAGATATAAGAATATTTGTGCTTCTTGTCTCATAGTTCTCACGATAAAGAGTTCAGATTACAGCTAAATGTTATTCTTATGCATGTGGTTCTGCTGTGGATATTTTTTGACTTTCTCTTCTTAATGAACAGTTTCATGTTCTCAGCTCAAGTTAGTCTTTGCTTATTAATATATGTTCTGGTTCTGCATTCAGTAAGGCAGTGTGCAGGACACCATAGCCAGCAGACAGCAGTGGAGCTGTGTATTTGCCTTGCTGCCGTATGTATGGAATCAAGGGAATGCAGCAATAAGCATCAAGGACCACAAAGCATCATCTGTTTCTGACGGCTCAGCACAGCATGCAGAAGAGTTTATACTCTTTATCATTTCCAAATAGAGCTCACTTAGGCTAGCGTTTTTATTGCCAGAGGTGTTTGACAACAATATTGCGTATGAATACAGTAATTCTTATGCACAAGGGCACATGTACATGCATGAAGACAAAAAAAAAAAAAAAAAAAAAAAAGAAAGACAGGAATCACAGAATCACAGTACTGTAGGCGTTGGAAGGGACCTCCAGAGATCCTCTAGTCCTGCCAAAGCAGCTCCCTAGCCCAGGTTGCACAGGTCAGTGTCCAGGTGGGTCTTGATCTTCACCAGAGAAGGAGACTCCACCACCTCTCTGTGCAGCCTGTGCCAGGTTTCCATGCATTTTCATGCGGAACTTCCTATGCCTCAATTTGTGGCCATTTCCCCTTGTCCTATGGCCACACACTGCGGAGATGAGTTCAGCCTCATCCCTTGGCCTTTCCTCAAAAGAGAGGTGTTTGACATCCCCGTATCATCTTTGTAGCGCTCTGCTGGATTCTTTTGAGGACATCCCTCTATTATTTGTACTGAGAAGCTCAGAACTGGACATAATACTGCAGGTGAGGCCACACCAGCCCAAAGCAGAGGGGGAGGATCACCTCCCTCAATTTGCTGGCAATGCTCTTTATAATGCACCCCAGGATACCACTGGCCTTCTTTTCCACCAGAGCCCACTGCTCACGACCAGCCAATCACAATCTATGATTGGTAATAACTTTATTTGTAATTAATTATATGAGTGTATAAATATATGATGTTCATCATATCATATGTACATGCTCCCAAACACAGATAAAGAGTATCTGCATTAACAAATACATACATACAGAATTGTTGAATCACCAGTCCTTGGCTTTGTACATTACTGTACTATAAAGAAATGTGTTCTTTGTTAATGACTGAACATTACTGTTTGTCTTATATATAAGCTTTATTACACTGAAGTAGATTACACTGAGGGAGAGGCTTCAAAAGAGAATATTTATACTGTACATAGATATTATGGATTTATTGTGCATCTGCCAATTTAATATGTAGGTGAGTTTCCTGAGTGGTAAGAATCCTTTACTCGGAATGCTATATTCCCAATAATGGGGAGATAACCCTTTGGACGATGTGCACAAAATTATTTTGTGTATAGGAGCATGTAATAAAGAACTATTTTATTAGCTTTTGTTAATTTTTATACTGGATTGCCATCCAGAGGGTCCTGAACAAACTTGAAAATTGGGCTCACCTGAATTTAATGAGATTCAATGAGGCCAACAGCAAGACTTTGGACTAGAGTTATGGCAATCACAGATATATACAGACTGGGAGAATAACTCATTGAGAGCATCCCTGTGGAGAAGGACTTCTGGTTTTTGATGGACAAAAAGCTGGACATGAGCCAGAAGAGTATGCCTGCAGCCTGTGAAGCCAATAGTATCCTGGACTATATCAGAAGAGGGTTGGTCAGCAGGGAGAGGGAAATGATTGTCCCGCTCTGCTCTACCTATATGAGGCTTCATCTGGAGTACTGCATCCAGACCTGGGGATCTGGGGACCTGAAAGATGTGGAGCTGTTGGATTGAGTCCAGAGGAGGGCCACGAAGTTGACCAAAGGGCTGGAGCACCTCTCTTATGAAAAAAGCTTGAGGGAGATGGGCTTGTTCATTCTGGAAAAGAGAATGTATCCTGCAGATATCTCACTGTTACTTTTCAGTACTTGCGGAGAGATTATAAACAGGAGACTGACTTTTTATATTATATGCTTTAACCTAAAGTGGGGAGATTTTGATTAGATGTTATGAGGAAATTTTTCACTCAGAGGATGGTGAGGCACTGGAGAAGTTTTCCCAGGAAAGCTGTGAAAGCCCCATCTGAGGAGGTATTCAAGACCATGTTGGACAGCAGCCTAATTTGATGGTTTGCAGTCCTGCTCATATAAGATGTAGGAAGTAGATGACCTTTAAAGTCTCTTCCAACACAAGCCATTTTAAGATTGTTCCTATGATTCTGCAAGGGCTGCTCTGAAAATAATACCTCCTACCTTATTATGTTGGCCTACAACATAAGAAATGGATGTTGGAGGTATGGCAATAGAGGTTGAACCTTTCCACCAAAATTCTCTTTAATTTTGTTGCCATGTGGTAGATGACAGTAGAGGGACAGAGTGGCCAAACACTGTCTGATAAGGAGGCATGTACAAAGCAGAGGTATGCAACTGAATTTCTCCATGCGTAAAAAGTGCACCACTGGCAATCATCAATGGTTGATGAATATTTATGAAGACCAAATATTGGATGTGAGCACAGTGAGGCAATGGGTGATGCGTTTCAGCAGTAGTGAGTGCAGTGTGAAAGACAAGCCACTTTCTGAACAGCCAAGAAGATTTTTAAGAGGATGGCAAGTATGCTCTTGCTCATTGCTGAAGAAAATGCATAAATCATCGTGACAATACTGAAAGATAGCTTTTTATTTTTTATTTTATTTTATTTTATTTTTATTTTTTTTCATAGCTGAGAATCTATCTGCTCTATTGAATGTTATTGTTCTCCATGTAGCTGTTGTAGTTTCCATAGAAACAAATAGGAGGTATTACATTCAGATTGACCGACTATGATTCTATGATTCTGTTAATCTGTATTAGTTTTAACAAGCAATATATAGATTATAAGAGATTAAACAGGTACTATTAATAAAGAAAAAATCTGTTGGAGTTAAGTCCATGTCAGCACAGAGATTCTAAATAATGATTTGGGAAAAAAGTAAGTCATTTTAGGACTAAAAATGTGAAGATATATTTTAATGTAGATAACACTGCTCTGAAAAAAATTCTCTCACCTCAAAACTTCCCTTATGGCTCCAAATACAGTAAGTGTAACAGCAAAAATATTTATGCTACTAGAGACTACAGAAATGTTCTGAATCATTTCTAGCAAGAGCACCCAGATGCATATGGACCAAGGCACATAAAAAATATCAAGGTGACATAACAAGACTGTGCAAAGAACTCTCTTCTTCAAATAAACAACTTGCATACAGCTGATGGGAAAAAAAAGCTTGTGAAATTGTTCAGAATAATACCAAGTTCACTGGAGATCAGCACAGACGAATGATGACTTAACAGTAAAATATATGCAATTCTCCTTAACTCTAGTATTTTTGTCAGTCTATGTTATAGTTTTTGTCAAAGACAACCTATGGGGGAAGCTGTCATCTTCGAGAAGGTCACAGGCTAAATGTCCAGCCATGCTGATTCAACACAGTGGCATTTATCTGAGCACACAGTGTACTGTAGCAAACCTTCCCTGGGCATCTGGAGAAATCTGGTATTTTTTTGCTTCCTGCAGTCTACTGGGCTTGGATGCCAGGAAGGGCATCTGCAGAAGCTCACAAACAACGTTGGTAAGCCATGGGAAATGCCATGAGAGTGATTTATATCCTTCAAACTCATTTGTAGGCAATCTGAGCCCAAATGTTTATAGTAAAAAGGTCAGGGTAATGAAATGCTTAGGACGAAGCATGTGAGAGAGAGACAGAGAAAAGGGGTGAGATGGAGAGGGGAAGGGAGAGGGAGAGCAAAAATTACAAACAAAAACTAAAGCAGGTAGGTTTTAAGAATGCAAAACCACAGTAAGATCAACAGAGGTCTTTTATCTTTTGTGTCAAAAGTCATCATTTAAATAATTATTAAAAAAATCTGAGCTTCACAGGCTGTGGTTAAGGTTTTTTGTCCCACAGAAGGTAATGACAATAATATGATAAATTTTTCTACTTTCTATCCTATTTTTTATTTTTGCTTTAAAGTAATAAGCAATATATATAATAGAAAGTGTGGTTTAAATTTGAATAATTTGACTTCCTATATTTAAGTAGCTTTGCATGAAAGCTAAATTCATGAGCTATGTTTGTTTTATGATTTATCATGCTGGAAGCTCTAGCTTTCTGTGTTTGAAATAAATCTATTACATATGGTTGAATGTAGGATCTTTTATTATATTAAACGGATGCAAGTAATATACACAAACATTCATTAACTAATTATATTGATTATCACCTGATTTTGAATTTGTGACACTATCAATAAAGTGAGGAATAAATTTTACTGGCGTCAGAGAAGAATTTCTAAGATCTGAAGCTTGTGCGCATAAGTCTGAGAATCACCCAACAAAGTTAATGAAATGATATTTCCTCAAGGGCATTCCAGAATTCTAAAGCCAAAAAAGCATCAGAGTATCTTCTTTTTGTACCAAAATCTAATCTATATCTCAGTGGTCTCTGTCTCTGAACAGTTTCATGAAGCTTCACATGCTCCTCTCCCTTCCCCCAGACCTATTATTCCTCTGCTGTTTTACTGTTCTGTGGTAGTTTTTGGCGGTTCTTTTTGCATGAAAAAAGGCACTGAAAAGGAAATGCAAAACTTAGAATGTGAAAATGCACAAACTTAGATTTGTGTTGCAGTAGTAGAAGAGGGAGTGTGCTACTGTATATACATGAAATATCTTTTAATTAATAAATGGAGAAAAATGCACTGTACTTTTTACTGTCATGTTTCAAAATGGTCAACAGAAAAGGACAGAGAGCAAGGCCTGGAGCCTTGCGCATCAGGTAGCTAACTTCAGGTGTCTTAAGAATACCAATTTCATGGTACCATAATTTGTTTTCATCCATAGCAACACGTTTTTTATTGACAGTAATATTCATAATGTGAAGAATATAATAGATGTAATAGGTAAGTTGCTATTTATAATTTAAAAGAACACATTCCTCATAATGGCATGCATGGGATAATAGAAATGAAAGAAAATTGCTCAGAGGTAAAGCAGAAGGAATTCAAATACGAAATCTGACCTCTGGTTTTCAAATGACTGCATGTCCATCATAACAAAAATAAAACATTAAGTAATACAAAAGTAAAAGTATTGTTTTGGAAAGCTGTGGCATACAATATAAAAAATAGTAAAAAAAAAGCTGCCCTAGTTGCTAAATTCTTCTGAGTGATTTCACTTCTATTATTAAATGAAACACTTATCAGTTTAAGATTACCACAGTAAGGAAAAATTCATACATAGTTTCATTCAAAAGGATTGATGGACCGGGAGGTGAGTATACATGAAGATAAAATTCCATAAAAATAGGGTCCTTTCTAATGAAGCTATTGCTACCAGACCCACTCCCTCAAGAGAGGCAGGAAGTGTGTTGTGCATATGCTTCACAGGTGGTATCCACATGTGCAACAGATCTGATATATTTGGGATAGCATAAAGTACTGTGCACGTGCAGAAATAATTCTTCAGAGTCTGTGTAGTGGTACTTTCAAGAATCTTTGAATTGTATGAAGCTCCTGACACAGATCATATGTTTATCAGATACAACTCCAACTTGAAAGTCTTCCAAAAAAAGGAGCCTCCTCACATGTTCCAAGATTCACTTTTGCTATTCACTCCTGTCATGAACAGATATTTCCATTTGGAAATAAAAAGCAAGAGAAAACAAATCTTTACAAAAGACTTCAAATAGCTGAATTCCCTATTTTGCTACTTAGAATAACTTATACCACACTGTGCATGACTACTGTAGATTTCCAAAGCTTCCAAAGTTACTGGTGTCTTAATGGTGTATATTGAGCCTTTGACTACCATACTGGAATGGAAAGTATAGGAATTAGATCATTCAGTCTAATGAGCTAGTATGTTTCTTACTTAAGTGATCTTAAGCACTGGTGAGGCCACACCTTGAGTGTTGTGTTCATTTTTTGGCCCCTCACTGTACGAAAGACATTGGGGACCTGGAGCGTTTACAGGGAAGGACAGTGAAGCTGGTGAGGGGTATGGAGCACAGGTCTTATGAAGAATGGCTGATGGACATGGGATTGTTCAGTCTGGAGAAGTGGAAGCTTAGGGGAGACCTTATTGCTTCCTATAACTATCTGAAGGGAGGTTGTAGTGAGCTGGGGGTCAACCTCTGCACTTTGTAATTAGCGATAAGACTAGAAGAAATGGCCACAAGTTGTTCCAGAGAAGATTCAGGCTGGATGTTAGGAAATACTGCTTCTCCAGAAGAGTGTTCTGGTGCTGGAATGGACTGCCCAGGGAGGTGGTGGAGTCAACAACCCTGGAAATATCCAAGGAACATTTAGATGTTGTGTTGAAGGACATGGTTTAGTGAGAGCTATTGATGATATGTGGACAGTTGGACTGGATTGCCTTGTAGTCCTTTTCTAACCTTGGTAATTTTATGATTCTGCCATCCCAAGAACACATTATATCTAGACGTCTGTCTTAAAAAGAAAGCAATTGACTTTATCACAAAATCTTTTGATTCATCCCATTTGGAGGAAGGCATTCAGTCAGATGGGAGTGGTGCAAAATACAGAGAGTTGCACTCTTATGGAATCATGGGAACATTGCCCAGAAGACAGTTTTCAGTTTGTGGTGTCCGGTGTTTCTTTTATGCTTATCCTTTTCACAGGTGGCCACAATCTGTATATTTTCCTTTCTGCTTGCTCCTCATTGAAATTTTAAGTCTGTAATTTGTAGAGAGACTGAGTGCTCAAAGTAGAAACAGATATCAAAACTACAGTGATGAAACAGGCTGCTGTATCAAATGAACTGTTAAAAGAAAATGTGTTTCAAACTGTCATAATGATTTGTGGAATCAAACTCTATAACCCAGAGTTAAGTTATAAAGCAGGAATGTTTATTCAGCACTGTGCACACAAGCCAGGTGCAGGAGAGTAGCCCCACCTAACTTGCACACTGAATAGAGAAGCAACCATATATTTAAAATAGTAAAGCATGCATATTCACTACATTTCCAAGAACTGGGATGAATTATTACAATAACTCCAAGAAGTCATTTCCGTAAGCCCTGCCTTGAATTTCTTTGGGTGAATGTGCACAGTGTTTCTGAGTGGCTGTGGGACAGGGTCCTGAAAATGAAGGTCACAAGTCCTTCTTGCTGTACACTTTTCACCTCGCGACAGTTGGAGATGCTGATCCAGCTTCTTCTGGTTGCTATCCTACTGCAATCTTGTTGTATCAGCTTGTTCCAGTGCAATAGTTGATCAGGGTGTTCCTCACTATCAGTGCATTTCCTTTTGATGTTAGTCAAGCTTCGTCCCTTTCCCTCCTTTGGCTCAATAATTGTTTTATTTTAACCCATTCTTGTCTCAGTAAGAATCAAAGTGTTTGTGGCTCTTCATTTATCATATTTTAAGCATAGTATTTTTGTACCAGAGAAGAAAAAGCAAGGATATTACTTAGCTACACGCAAACGTGCTGCCAACAGCTATCTAAATGCATCACTATAGTCAAAGACAGGCCTACTCACCCCTGAAGGCTGCTCCAGTATATTCCAGGAAGTCTTCCAGCAATATTGCAGAGTAGGGCAGGCAGATTAGTGAAGAATCTTTTTACAGAAAGACGTAACAAGGCGGAGCACTGTAGGATACATATACATCCCAGCTTCAGGTTTCCTAGGTAAACTGTGGCAATGTCGTGTTTGAGACTGTGATTATTCCTGGGGTAAACAATGCATATAAAACAGGAAGCATGCCAGGAGTTGTGAAGATAAGTTAATTAATATTTCCTATATAGTTTTTCTAATTAATAGTAGCTGCAATCATATTCTTAAGCAATTAATTATATAGAAAATCTCGTAAGGAAATCAATAATTCAATATACAACACTTCATGTGCAGTAAATATGCACAGGGCTATATACTGAGCAAAGAAGATAAAACATGTCCTTGCAATAGGTGTTCATTAAGCACTGAAAACTGAATTAGGCAAGAAAAAAATATCTTGTAATTATGAAATTAAAAAGTTGTATTCTTGTGTATTTACACAAGGGTGTTATTACTGTTTCTGTAACAACTGCAATCTATTGTCCACTGTAGTTGTATCTGAAGGCAGTATTTTCAGTTCCCTTGCAGGGCAAAAATGTGCTTTGAAATGCATTTGAGAATTATTTTTCATTGAATTAAAAATAATTATAATGACGATAGTTGTATCAGGACTTGATTTCTCTTATGCTGTTTCCATTGAATAATAACATAGAATCTGAAGAAATCAATTGTAACTGTATATCAGTGTCAGTGAAAGAAGTCCTGGAGTCGAACACGAAGTTCCAGAAACAGAGATCATTGAAAACTTATGCAATGTGAGGAAATCTTGCTTTCCATCTCTTCATGCAGCTCTCCCCTATTCGTGCTGAGTAAAATTTTGGTAACCTTAGAAATCTGGTTCAGTTCTAAAAATTTATGCACGTTTTTATTTCATCCATGTTTGATGTCCTAAACTACTGTATCACCTGTGCAGCTTATTTAGCTTTGTCATTCCATCTCTGCTAACACCAGTGACAACCAGGTCAGTTCCAAATTAGAGTTTCTTTCACTGCCTAAATGAATTCTAGTTAATTCTTTGAACCAAAAAAATCAAGGTCCACCAGGCAGTTAAATCAAGGGGTAGACTGAGAAAGATTGTTCCCTCTTTATTTGAAGAATACTCATGCCTTTGAGAGTGACAGGAAGAAGTACAAAATGTCTTTGACCTCCATTCTCTGCCAAGATAATTATGCAAATTTTTTGTCATTTAGTAAAATGCTTTCCCTCTAAAAACAAGTCTATGTTCTAACCAGATAGTGATATTTGATTGACCTATAAATCTGTTAAGCTAAGTGTCACTCAGAATTATCTAGAGGTTAATAGAGAAGTACATCAAGAGATTTTATGTATGTGTATTTGTGTCATATTTAATCAAACTTTCCTTAAAGGGTTAAGTCTATTAGGTTCAAGATCACTCTTTCAGTTTCTGAAAATGACTTTGAGTTTTCAGACTCTGAAGATAACTAATTTTCCTTCAACTCTGTAAACAAGTGAAAGATAACTAATTTTTCTTCAACTCTGTAAACAAATGAAAGAGGTTTTAAATAGTAACCTCATCTGACTGATACAGATTTAAATGGTCTGATGTGGTATAGCCAATTTCTGAACAATTTTATTAGAATAGTCACTAGTAATCAGTGATTTCTGAGTTGTTGTTTTAATTTATATGACTGATAGAGAACCTTGGGCAGAGAAAAATATGCACTGGATGTATTTTTATTGATTGTGAAGTTCATTTATATTTCAGAGTAATTAGAACAAACATCACTTCACTAGAATGAATTAGAATACAGAAAAGTTTTTCTCCCCACAATTTTAGTGCTTTCAACCAGTCTTAATTGATAAAAATTATTTTTTTCTTTTTGCCAGGCTGACGCAAGTATTAAATAAAGTTGGAGCAGTTTTCCTAAGTTTTTACTTTGCATCATAGGAACAAATTCATTCAGATAGATTGCATACATCATGCAGAATATCAGAATAAGTATCGATACTGCTATTAATCCTGTTCCTTGAGAAAACTGAAGAAGCTGCAAATTTAAATCCATAATTGATTTACTGTTGATGGAATACTTACAAAGCCATAACTTGCTGTTGTCACTGATTTTTTAATTAATCAAATTCGCCTTTTGAGCTCTTTTATAATAATAAAGGAAAATTTTCCAACACAAGGCTATGCATGAAATGGCTTCTGCTTAGATTTTTTCTTCTCTGCTCATTAGGCCCATCAGTATATTGAAGTGATAAAGTTGGCGTGACACTTTAATTCTCAAAAATTCAAAGTGCATTTTCTACAATCTCTACCAAAATAAAATACTTCATGTTACTGAGGATATGAAGGTGCTATAACTTTAAAGAATGCTTTAAACATCTGCAACTTTTTCTTTGCTGGAATAGCATATCTTTTCTAGGAGGAAAACTTAATGATTCAATGATTTATTTAAAAATAAACATCCTTCAAAGAATCATAGAAACATAGGCCTGGATTGAAAAAAAACTCGAAGATGTTTCAACCCCCTGCCATGAGCAGGATTGCCAACCACTAAACCAGGCTTCCCAGTGCCACATTCAGCCTTGCCACATTCTACCTTTCCTCATTGGAAAGGTGCTCCAGCCATTTGATCAACTTCATGGCCCCCCCTCTGGACCTATTCCAACAACTCCGCATCTTTTTTGTGCTGGGGTCTCCAGTCCTGGATGTAGTACTCCAGATGAGGCCTCATGAGGGTAGAGTACACAGGGAACAATCCCCTCCCTCTCCCTGCTGGCCACCCTCTTTTCATATAGTACAGGGTACTACTGGCCTCACAGACTGCAGGCACACACTGCTGGCTCATGTCCAGCTTTTTGTCCACCAGAACCTAAGTCTTTCTTCACAAGTATGCCCTCATTGAGCTCTTCTCACAGTCTGCATATATTTGAGATTGCTGCAGCTCAAGTCTAAAACTTTGCCTTTGGCCTCATGGAACGTCATTAGATTCAGATGGGCCCACTTCTCCAGAGTGTCCAGGTCCCTCCGTATGGTTTCTTTTTTCTCCAATGCATCAATTGCACTGCACAATTTGGTGTCATCTGCAAACTTACTGAGGGTGCACTCAATTACATCATCTATGTCATTGATAAAGATGTTGAAGAGCATCGGTCCCAAAACTGACACTCTTGACTGATGCCATCCAGACATAGAACCAGATCACAACCCTTTGGCTGCAACAAGCCAAAAAGTTCTTAATCCACTGAATAGTCCATCCTTCAAATCCATATCTCTCCACTTTAGAGAGAAGGATGTGGTAAGTGACCACATCAAAGTCTTTACAGAATTCCAGGTAGATGATATTAGCCACCCTTTACCCTGTTCACTGATTCCATCACTCCATCATAGAAAACAACCAGATTGGTCAGGCTAGATCTGCCCTTGATGAAGCCATGCTGGCTGTCTTGGATTACCTCTTTGTCTCATATGTACCTTAACATGGTAACCAGGAAGATCTGCTTCATGGTCTTACCAGGCACAGAGGTGAGGCTCACTGGTAGTTCCCCATCCCCTTTCTCCCTTTCTTAAAAATGAGAGTAATATTTCTCTTTACTAGTCACCAGGAATTTCACCCAACACCCATGATTTTTCAAATATTATGGAGTGTGTCTCAGCAACAATATCACCCATCTCAGAACCCTGCATACCAACTGGCCCCATGGACTTACATCCATTCAGTTTCATGAGGAGATCTCAGACTTGTTCCACTGTTAATAGCAGAATGGAATCCACACCTAGAGGTTCAGGGTCCTGGCAGACACAGGAGGTCTGGCCACCAATGAAGACTGAGGCAAAGCATTTATTGAGCACCTCAGCTTTTTCCATGTCTGAGGAAGCCAGTTCTCCATGCTCATTAATCAGAGAGGGAACATTCTCCTTGGTCTGTGTCTTCCTGCCTACCCCTGTAGAACCCCTTCTTGTTATTTTTCACATCCCTTGCCTTCAGCTCCACCTGTGCCTTGGCTTTCCTGATCTTATCTCTACACATGCAGATGACATCCCTGTATTCTTCCCAGGCTACACAACTCTGTGTCCACTTCCTGCACATCTCTCTCTTTTCCCTCAGATCCTGCACACACCACAAGGCTGTGCTGCCATGAAGTGAGGGGAGGAACCTAATGAGGTTCAACAAGAATAAACATAGGGTCTTTCACTTGTGGAGGAATCACTCCCAGGGTGATGGTCAGAGATTCTGGATCAAGTTTTACTCTTCCTGTGTTTCATCCTTGAGAGCAGCTGTTCACACATGCACATACTGCTAAAAGGTGATGGTGTGAATCACGCATGGCTGGAGAAAAACATCCCCCTCACTACAGTTACACCTGACTCATGCCATTGCACTCCACCCTCTGACCTGGAAGTCTCAGATGGTGTCACACTCCAATATAAAGGAGGGAGACGAAGGTTCTTAGTTTATGTATATACCCGGCGTGAGATTAAGAAACAAAGGTTCAAATGTTGGTCCGACCAGTTTATTACCAATACTGACCAGGGGGATGGGGAAGGAGAAGGTGGACACTGTTACCAACAAGGGTGATGGGGAAGGGAAGGTGAGATACAGGAAAGATAGGAAAGAAGCAAGGGTTTGTACAATGCGGGGAAAGTCACCAGCCAGGATCCCAGGGGCGGTCCGGTTGCAAGCGGCTCCGACGGTCCGAGGCAGAAGAGCAGGGGTGGCAGAAGTGGAGAGAACAGCAGCAGCGATGGGCAGCCCTGAGCAGCAAGCAGCTGTCCTGGAGAAGCGGCACCGGGTCAGCACAGGAGAAGCAGTGAACAGAGATCAGCTCGTGAGAGTTCAGATAGAGGTAGAACACCTCGAAGGAGTGGCGAGGTCCAGGAGAAAGCAGCGTGTCTCAGGCAGCAGGCCCAGGAGGGAGTTCGGCAGCAGGGAATCAGCTCATGAGGTTTCCGATGGAAGAACACCAACACAGCAACACCAACAACAAAACCACAACCATCTCATGGTGGTCGATCCCTCTTTTATCCTTCATTTCTCTTGCCTACATGGCAAATCCCATGCTAGCCTGCCAGGCAAGCTTCTCCTGAGATGGCTATCTCCCCACAGAGATGAGTACCACACAAAAGAGTGTTCAGCGGCCATTGAGCTGCAGCTTATCTCTCTTTCATTGCCCCAGAACATGCTCATCTGCTTGTCCCTTAGACAAAGGATTTCACAACCCTTTCCCAGAACTAGCTTGGACATGTTCGGACATGTTCATCAGCAAACTTTGAGGCAATTATATAAAATATTAGTCTCTTACAGATGGGTAGCAGAAAAAAGCCCCCATGATTCAGGTGGAAACAATTGGAGATCTAATACTCTACCTGGACAGTCACAAATCCATTGGGCCAGGTGGGATCCACCCGAGGGTGCAGAAGAAGCTGGCAGAGGCTATAGCCAAGACACATTCCATCATGTATCAGCATTCCTGGTCGATTGGAAAGAGGATTTGAGGCTTTCCAATGTGATCCCCATTTACAAGAAGGATCTGGGGAACTATAGGCCTGACAGCATGACCTTCAGTGCCAGGTGAGATAATGGAGCTAATCATCTTGAGGAATCACAGAATTGTAGGAGTTGGAAGGGACCTCTAGAAATCATCTAGCCCAAACCCCCCTGCCAAAAATACACTAATTGCTGAGTAAAGAACTGTCTGGATGGCCACGCCCAGAGAGTGGTGGTGAATGGAGTAAAATCCAGCTGGACTGGACACCAGTGGTGTTACCCAGGGGTCAGTACTAGGGTCTGTCCTGTTCAATACCTTTGCTGATGACCTGAATGAGAGCATTGAGTACACCCTCAGTGAATTTGCAGATGACATCAAGTTGGCAGGAAGTGTTGATCTGCCTGGGGGTAGGAAGACCCTTCAGAGGGATCTGGACAGGCTGGATTTATGGGCCAGTGGGATGAAGGTCAACAAGACCATGCTGATGACCTACACTTTGGCCACAACAACTCCAGGCAATGCTGCAGGCCTGGGGCAGAGTGGCTGGAAGACTGTGCAGAGGAAATGGATCTGAGGATATTGGTCGATGCTTGGATGAACATGAGCCAGCAGTGTGCCCAGATAGCCAAGAAGGTCAATGGCATTTTGGATTATATCAGAAATAGTGTTGCCAGCAGGAGCATGGAAGTGATCAGCCCTCTGTACTCAGCACTATTGGGCACATACTTTGAGTATTGTGTACAGTTTTGGGCCCTTCAAGGCAGGGAAGACATTGACGACCTCGAGCATTTTCAGAGAAGGGCAACAAAGCTGGTGAGGGATCTGGAGAACAGGCCTTATGAGGAACAGCTGAGGGAGATGGGATTGTTCAGTCTGGACAAGAAGAGACTTAGGGGAAACCTTTATTGCTTTCTATAACTACCTGAAGGGAGGTTGTGGTGAGGTGGCAGTTAGCCCCTTCTCCCATGTAACTAGCTATAGGACTAGAGGGAATGGCTTCAAGTTGCACCAGGAGGGATTCAGGTTGGACATTAGGAAATACTTCTTCACCAAGAGAGTGGTCAAGTGCTGGAAGGGGCTGCTTGGGGAGGTTGTAGAGGCAGTGACCCTGGGAATGTTCAAGAAAAGCTTATATGTTGCAGAATCATAGAATCGCCATGGTTAGGAAAGATCTACAAGATAATTCAGTACAACTGGTCTACCTATCTCCAGTAGTTGTCTAAATAAACAATGTCCCTCAACACAATGTATAAAAAATAAAAGAAAATGAAACAAAATATATCTCCAATTTAGCATTCAAATTTATGATAAGTAATTGATATAATGTGTCATGTAGATCCCTTCATCTAAGCTCCTTAGATACTAACAAACAGTTTAATTCATTTTATTTCATAATAATTTCCTTTATTTCATAGTTAGTAAGTGAGGAGAATCCATGAAATAATACCATTCAAATAATTCATTTATATACCACTCAAAAATAATACCATATTGTCAAATATTACTGAATTCATGAGCATTTGTTTTTGAAATCTCAACACTGAACCATCCTTTTATCAAGAGAACTGCCTGTCTCAACTTCTACTCATTTCAATCTTTTTTTTTGCTACCAAGTTATAACTTTCACAAGACAGTAATTTACATGCAATTTGACACATTACTTTAAATTAATTATTGTTCCTGTTATCATTATCATCATTATTTTAAAGGGAAATAACTTTAATTTATTGCTTGGTATAATTAACTTTTGTACAATGTAATTAACTTCAAAAAGTAATTTTACTGAAAAGATCAAAACTGTCCATTTTAAATTCTAGGTTACACACAGCAGTCACATTTCACAGGGGAGAAAAGGCTCTAAACATACTTGTGTAACATATTTTTGGTCAATATCTACTACTCCAGTTAAAATAGATGAAAATGTAGCCTATTTCCTATTCCTTTTGGTAATATTTATTATATTTTCCAAAAAGCAGATGAGGCAGGAAACCATCAAGACTGAGCAAAGATCTGATGGTTAAATTAGGGATTAGAAGGAAATGCACAGCCAATGGAAACCGGGATGAGCGACCTGGGAAGAATACAAAGACACTGTCTGTATGCATCGAGATGATCTTAAGAAATGTAAGGCATAGATGTAACTCATAGATGGAACTGTTATGTTGAGCTGAGGCGCCTGTTTTGCCATTTTATCTAGTAAACAGGACATCTATTCTACTTTCTTATCTTTACTTGACAACAAGTTTTCTTCTTGAGCTTACATCTACACAAGCCACTTGTCCTTCAGCTCAAGTTGTTATCACAATGTTCTTGTGATTCATCTGCAACATTTTGATTCTCATGTGTGTCTATGCCATTCTTACCAGTTTCTAATAATAGCTTGCAGCAATTAGATGAATTAATTCTTTCTTTGTTACAAATTCAATTAACTCTAATTTCCAGGAGAAAAAGATAAAGATTTATATAGCTTATGGGGGAGATAAAAATTGCACAATAAAATTTAATTTTTCCCTTCTGAAGAGTAAGAGTAATATGTATGTCTAAAATTGTAGCAGAAAGTTCACTGAACTTAATAGACAAAAAAAAAAAAAAAAAGCAGTTGTACTTATGAAGTTAATTTAGCTGTAATTCTTTCTTGCTCTGAATGATTAAAACTCACTTACTATATCACACACAGAAGCACACATAACACACTTTGTCATGAAGATTTTTGTATCTCCTTGACCTGTATCTAGTTTCCCTTGTATTCTATTCATAAGTTTTCAGGTACATTGAGCCTTTGTTTTGACTACTTAATCATGTGCACTGTTTTAAGCATCTAAGTAATTGTGTTGATTACTGAATCCAGGACTCCTATGACTCATCAAAAGATTGTATTGTGAGCAAGGAACTGAATAACAATCAGACAGTGAGGGCATAGCTCACCTTTGATACATTTTTCCTATGTTACTCTTAGTGAATTACTTACAGCATGCCTTACATTTGTCCTCAAAACATTGACCTTTGTCAGAGGTATTCTGAAAATGCAGTCTTTGAAGTTCTTGAGGCATTAAAATACTAATTTAATAGTTTCCACAGAGAAATGACTAATAAAACTGAACAGGTTTAACTGACTTCATTTAGAACAGGTGGTAAACAAACCTTCTCTTCAATATTTCTCAAACATTTCAAGAACACTTGAAAGAAATTAGCTAGGAAATTAACCTCATCTTCAGTGAAAAGGTATCCATGTATTAAAAAGATGCAGGGAGCTAAATAGTCATCTTAGAACCGCCAGTGGAAAGGAACACCATGCACCTGCTATTAAAATATACTACTGACTCAGCAATCACAGAATCACAGAATTGTAGGGGTTGGAAGCCACCTCTAGAGATCATCGAGTCCAACCCCCTGCCAAAGCAGCTCCCTAGAACAGATTGCACAGGTAGGTGTCCAGGCGGGTCTTGAATATCTCCATAGAAGGAGTCTCCACCACCTAACCTCGTCCCTTTGCCTCCTGCACCTTAGATATTTAGATAAGTGGATCAGATCCCCTCTGAGTGTCCTTTTTTCATGGCTGAACATACCCAGGTCTTTCAGTCTTTCCGCATAAGAGAGGAGCTCCAGGTCCTTTATCATCTTTGTGGCCCTCTGCTGGACTCTTTCCAGGAGATCCCTGTCTTTTTTGTACTGGGTAGTCCAGAACTGGACACAGTACTCCAGGTGAGGCCGCTTCAGAGCAGAATAGAGGGGGAGGATCACCTCCCTTGACCTACTGGTGTTGTGGTTTTGTGGTTTTGATGCCAGTATTCCACATCATAACATCATGCTGGGAGTTAAAGAGTCAGTGCTCTGTCAGGGAGCAGAAGAGATATGGAGCTCCTGACCAGACAACAGCCGCTCACTCTGGCGCACTTTCTCTCTGCCCACTGCAGAGATAAAGAACGTGTGCTTCCCCTGCAGTTTTACTAACATAACATTCCCAGATTTTGAATACTTTTGACTCTCCCAGTTTGTTCAATTTTGTTAGATTTAGTAAAATTACCTTTCCTCTTCAAATCATTGCTGTTTTTTGTTTGTTTGGTTGGTTGGTTCGTTGGTTGGTTTTGTTTTGTTTTGTTTTTTTCCTAGACCCATCTGTTATCTCTGTACCTCCCCCCCTCAACCCTCCCAGAGGGTATAGCTCTGCTTGGACTGCTGCATTGCCACCGACGGTGTAGTTTTTTTTCTTCCTTCCCTCTCCTTTTTTCCCTTGTGTCCCTGTCATGGATAACACCGTGACAGCTGGCCACGCTCTTTTTAATGCACCCCAGGATCCCATTGGCCCTCTTGGCCAGCAGGGCACACTGTTGGCTCATAGCCAACCTTTCATCCACCAGGACACCCAGATCCTTCTCCTGAGGGCTCCTCTCCAGCAGCTCATCCCCCAACCTGTACCGGTGCATGTGGTTATTCCTCCTTAGATGCAAGACTCTACACTTGCTCTTATTAAACCTCATCTGGTTCCATTCTGGTCAAAGATCCTGTCCAGTTCTCTCTGAATTGAATGGTGATGCAATGCAATGCTGTACAAGTGTAGGTAAGACAGTATGATAACAGAATTATAGAATCATCAAGGTTGGAAAAGATCTGTAAGATAATCCAGTCCAACCATTCACCCATCACAAATAGCTGTCACTAAACCAAGTCCCTCAACACAATGTCCAAACATACCTTCAACACCTCCAGGGTCGGTGATTCCCCCACCTCCCCGGGCAGCCTATTCCACTGCCTGACCACTCTTTCAGAGTAGTAGTATTTCCTAACATCCAACCTGAGTCTCCCTGGTACAGTTTGAAGCCATTCCCTCTAGTCCTATTACTAGCCACACGAGAGAAGCAGCCGACCCCCAGCTCACCACAACCTCCCTTCAGGTAGCTATAGAGAGCCATAAGGTCTCCCCTGAGCCTCCTCTTCTCCAGACTAAACAGTCCCAGCTCCCTCAGCCGCTCCTCATAGGGCCTGTGCTCCAGATCCCTCACCAGCTTGGTTGCCCTTCTTTGAACAGATCTACAGCAGCACTACAACTTTTAGGGTCCTTGACTCAAATCACTGAAAATAAGCTGGAGGGTCTCCAGGCAAACAGCCTCTTTGCAGCAGTGATAATGCTGCTGCTGGCGAAGGAGTACCAGCGCTTTTCCTGATCAGTGCTGCAACACTCCATGGACAGATGGTGCCTCAAAACAAGATTCTGAAGAAGCTGATCCCTCCAGCAAGAAGCATTCCTGTCTAGCAAACACTGGCATTTGTGAGACAAATGGGATAAATGGTAAAGAAGCATGGAGGAACAGGAACAGCACTGACTCCATGAGACACAACTTGCTAGCACCACTCCTGAGACCAGCATAGTTTCAGAGCATGAGACACTGTCAGCATGCTGATCCTGGTGTGAGACTCTAGAGAGTGGCACTGCAAGGAAGAGCCAAGGGGAGCTGGAGGCTGAGGTGGGCAGGGGTGGGCAGTGTGCTCAGGCCACTTGGGCACCCCTGAATCACAAGTTCTGTTAGCAAAGGCACAAGTAGCCCCACCAGTAAGGGATGCCTCTGTGTTGTGGAGCCTGGGAGAAGATATGACATTGTGCTGGGCAGTAGTGAGGATTCCCCGCTAGCCAGGAAACATGGGCATACTGGAGCTCAACCAGCTCAGGCCCAAGCTGATCAGGAGCTGGAGCGCTAGAGGTATCATGAAAGGGCAGGGGCTCTATCTCCAGACCTGCCTTCCTGCCTTGGTTGCTTTGCCTACACAGGACTTTCTCCTGAGTTGGGTGCAGTGGAAAACAGGGAATGATGATGAGGGAAAAATTCTACCGAGGAAAAAAATCTATAAATATTTTATTCAGAAAAGAAAGCAGCTCAGCTCAACTGAGGCTGACAATGAGGTGGGGGATTTAAATCTTGAGGTACTGTCCTGCTTTGTCTTGTGGTGATCAGTCAGGGTGCTACACAGCTCCTTGAGGGCCAGCAACCAGCTTTGAAAAGTCGCTTGGTGCTGGTGGCCTGACACCACTGCTCTTGCTGTCCTGTGATGAAGCAGCAGCAGCAAACCCTGAACAGATACCCATGTGCCCTCCTAAGCAGAGCAGATCATGGCTGGTGCTCATCACTACTCAAGTAGGTGGGAGAAAATCTTGTTGGCCATGGGCCTCAGGCATAAAGGATTTTGGCCTTCCTCTGCCACTAGAGGAAGATGCTCCTGCTTGCAAATCAGGCAGGCTGAAGGTGTTGCTATCGGATCTTGGTGTCTCGGGTATGGGCATATGCTTTTGTGCAGCTGCCTGAGCTACTGTCTACTCTGGCAGAAGTGGCAAGGTAGGCAACTGGCCATGTCTTCTTGAGAGATGCTTCCATGGGGCAGAGACTCATTTTCTTCTATATAGTTCGCCTGTAAGAGAAGGAAAGGAAAAAGGATGAGTTACTTTGGACTCTTCCCTGTGTTGCCCTCTGTGGCCCTGCTGCAAATACTCCTGTGATCTAGTCTTTTGGCACATCTGCATGGGCTGCTGCCATCCTGCTGCACTGAGCTGGCTGGGAAGAGAGCATCTCCTCTCCCTCCTGGCTCAGTTTGCCAGGAGAATGGTCCTGCTGTCTACTCCAGAATATTCTGCCTGCTTGTCAATTATCTGCTTGTCAGCAGCTGGCAGAGCTGGCAGAGCCACTCCACCTCCTCTCCTTGGGGCTCCCTACCTGTGCCTGGTAGCTGCTACATGGGCACGGCAGAGGCGACAGCTTGTCCTCGTGGAGGGTTGATTTTGGATTTCGGCTGTTTGCTGTCATTGTGTGAGGTGGCCTGTGGATCACCTGCGGAGAGGAGGAGAGGGATTGAGGCACCCATACTGGCTTGACAGCACCCATAGTGCCACCAGGCCTGTGGCCAAAATGAGGCCAAAGATGGCAAAGCTGAGGTCAGCTACACTGCTCTTTGTCTTTCATATCTGAGCTACTTGCCTCAGAATGCAAGCTTTGAGACGTGAACAAACAATTGTTGTCTTTCACGGTGGCATAACTTGCACAGTGTTACAGACTGTATTAGTGTACTACAAAATGAGGCTTGTACCCAGGCCATAAATGGAAAATCTTTTATTTGTACAGTACCTGGGACTGCTGTAAAAGCTGCCATGGAATTCTGAGATGAAAAGCATTCATCAGAAACTCTAACTATACTAGCATAGCAGGAATCATTTAAAATATAACAGTATTCTGCAGAATCATATAGTAAACCTTGAGGGACAATTAAAAGGTGAGAGACCTGGTATGGCTTTGTTGCAAATGGCCTTAAAGAAACTGCTGATGTGCAAGGATACCAGTGACAATGTTGTCTATAGTTTGCCTCACGAAAAAATACGTCCTCTGGAAGTACTGAAAGAAATAAAGGCAGTGATAGACAAATTAGAGACCTCACCAGCCCAGGTATGTCCTTTGATAAAAGCTGAATACATATGATAACAGTGAGGAAATAGACCCTCAAATGAATGTCGAAGAAATTCCCTTCTCAGTCACTGAATTAGCAAAATTGAAAAGAGATTTTGGCCACTCTCCAAAGGAATCAGAGACAGAGTATGTATGGAGTGTAGTTTCACTGGTGTAAACCAAATACTATTAACTGAAAAAGAAGCTGAATGATATCAGGGAGAAGGGGCATTTTTAGCTACTGGCAACAGTTATGTCCTCTGGTCCTTAACGCAGCGGGCTGCCTATTTGGCAGGCTATCTTAATCCTCTAGAAATGAGAGGCACTCTTGCCATTACTGGAACAGTTGATCAATTAGTAGAAAGTCTTCAAAAGGATGCTTATCTGCAAGTGATTTATGATAGAAAGCTGCAGCCACAATATAAACCATACATGATGATGCCTGTTGATTCTGAGAAGATGACCTCTTTAATCAGGGGGCTTCCACAATCATTAAAGTCTATATGTATACAACTACAAGGGAAAATACAAGCTATGCCTCTGGGAGAGAGAGAGCCCAGGTACTGTGAGAAGGAACCATAAGCCCTAACCAACTACAGTAGGGATACAAAGTATGGACATGGGGTCAGGATGCTCAAGAGTTAATAAACTACAGCCAAAGGTATGGACATGTGACTAGCTTCACCATTAGACAGGAAACAAGCAGAGTAAGGTATACAGTGGCTAATCCAACCCCTCCCCTATCTAAACTGGAGCAAAATGGATCTAAAAGGGTCTCATTTTCAGTGAAACAAAGAAGGCAAAATATAGATTATAAATATTATAGACTCTGGATGCTGGGCTGGCAGAAGGGCATTATGTGAGAACTGAAGGATGGATTATCCACAGGCAAGTTAGAGAAATTTGTAAACCGGTGGCTGGAACAAAAGCTCAAGCTTGAGAAGAATAAAGTTCTACTGCCCCTCTCAAGGATCCTGAAAAACTGGTAAACTGATGCCTTCATCCCCTCAACTGAGCAGGAAGGGCAAAAGGTGGGTGCATTTTGGAAAACTCACAGCATAGAAGATTCTTGATCTAACACCTTCTGTCCCAAGGTCCTGCCACACTTGCGTATTATCCTTGTGAGTCACGATCCAGGTACAGATAAGCTTGTGTCACAGTGTTATCCATGACAGGGACACGAGGGAAAAAATTAGAAGGAAGAGAGGAAGGAAAAAAAGCCTGCACCATCGGAGCAGAGCCGTGCGCTTTGGGTGGGGGTGGAGGGGGAAGGAAAAGGAATATAAAATCAGCTCTTGCTGGATTGTTCCCTCATTTTTAACCATATTAACTAAGCCCTAAAAGAGCAAGTTGGTATATTGTTTTATTTCACAGTGGACTCCTGTAGGAACTTGACTGAACACAGAAAGGCCAACAGCAGACTTTAATCATTTCTGTTTTGTGACGGAAATACTGAAGGTCTGACCATGTTAGAGTACTGAATATAACTCTTGATTACATTATATCTTTTGGTTGCAATAGTATTATGTTTGGGTTTTTGTGGGTGTGGGTGTTGATTGACATCAGTCCTTGGATCTGTTACACTTCTCACTTGGGTTCAGAGTTTTCTCAGGGCATCTTGGCTTACTGGCAACTCTCTGCACAATGGTACCATTCCTTTTGGCCCCTTATTTCACCCCTTTTTATCAAACTGATTATAATTTGCACATAACTTCTCCATGGTGTTTCCAACTTCAAACTGGGAAATGAAGCTGGCTTTCTGGAGCATTTTTGGTGGGCCAATACTTGGTCTTCCTTGGTATTGGATAAATAATTTCTTCAAGGACCAGTAGCTGTTCAGGTTCATGGTCACCTTGTTCAGCAGTCCACCACTGGGTATCATGATGTTTCTTCTTGGACACTGGAGCATGCTGGAGTGCTGTTGTTCCTACCAGTTGTCCTGTGAACTTAATAACCTCAAGGGGTGTAGTACACATGCTTAAAAGGTATGAAGGGGTATAGGTCTGCCCTCCATAGTGCATCAGCTACTACCTCCACTGGACATGCATTGACTATTGGAGGGTTTACCAGTCACTCAGCCTCTACCATTGTCCACCAGGATGGAAGGAAGCCACAGCAGTTTGGTCTTTCTTGCACCTTCCAAGGCCATGTTACCTCGTGTTTCCCAGGATCTAGGTCCTCAGGGGCAGGGAGTAGAATATTTATCATGGTGCCAACTTGCGGCTTGAAGAAGGTATCCTTACTTGTAGTTTGTATCCTAAGTGGGGAGGCACAAGTTTTCTGAAAGATTCTTAAAATGCTGGGTCTGCCATCCCTCGGTCTCTCATTCAAGCTGCACAGGATTTCTTGATCCACCCCTGTGAGGACTGTGAATCTGTCTTCAGAGCAGCTTTCAGGATCCCATTATATCTTCCTATTAGGTCTGCTCCCATTGGATTATAGAACAGGTGAAATCACCATTTGATGCTGTTGTCTTCAGCCCACTTCTGCACACTTGCAACCATGGGATGTATATCTTGGTCACTGTCAATAACCTCGGGAGTCCCATATGACACCATCTACCTAATTAGTGCTGTAGTGGTATAGGCTTTGCCTGTCTTTGGTACCAGATAGACTTATTCTCTAAGTATTATTTGGACATCTGCTGTTGCATAGCTAATGTATATGCGTCAGAACTGTGATGCCATGCGTAAACTATAAAGTTGTACAACTGTGTATAAATGGGTATTAAGACTTAACTGACAATGAGAAAACACATTTCCGCCTATCTACCTTTTGTATATCTCTAATTCTGGAGGAAAGAAAAAAAAAGTGAAGTTTAAACAGCTTTTAACATTCCTAAGCACTGAAGCACTATTTTTTAATATCTTTAAAAACTGCACAAATAAACACTGTAGAAGTATCGTTAGACTTCATTGCAAACTACTGTTGATTTCACTCCTGAATACTGATAAATTTTTCCCATCTGCCACCAATTCTGCCCAATTTGGTGTAACTCATCTGCTGATAAAGTCCAACTAGGTAGGTGAAATGCTGTCATTATATTGAAGAGGGATTTTTCATGTATCAAACTTTTTAAGCACATGATTTTTAAATAGCAGTATATACTGAAGTATTGATGGAGTCACTCTGACTATGGCATGTTTTTGAGCAGAAATAGAAGTTCTGAACAAAAAACATTACATATTTTCAAGCCAGTTACTCCACTATTTCCCTCTGATTCTTCTATTGTTTCATTACATTTTTTTTTAATCAGAAACACTATACTTCTGACTTAGATATTTTGAGAAAACTGTTGATTCAACTGTAGAAATTTAGTGCTATAAACTCAAAACTATTCTGAACATTCTCAACTCACTCAGAAATCCTTACTTAAGTAAAATTAAATCTTATTATATTACATCATTATATATATTTAATAAGAAAAAGAGAAATAATATTTGTGGGGAATTATATTTTTTCAGGTCTGCAATAACACTTTTAGTCAAACAGAAAGCAAAGAGAGAGTGAGTGAGCAGATGCAGAATAATGAATAGACTTGTGGTCAGTTCTTATCTTCTCTACACAGTAAGTTCATTCTTCAAGATTCCTGCGGTGTGAATGACCTGGAGCTTACTTCTTACACCCATATTAAACTATCCCAAAGTTCACTAGGCTCATCCAAGCAGTATCAAAAATGAAGCTATCTAAAGCAAGCCTGCAAACCAAACAAGTTCTGCAGAACAATGAAGCAGGCTGTTTTTTGACTCTAAATTAAACTCTAAATGCCAGCCTCTTGCCTGCTTCACATAAAAATGCCTGATACTATCAACCTGATTTATACTATCTGCATCTAAATTATTCTTGCTCGAATATTCCTACTTTCTTCTGTTTGTAAGATTTAGAAGATACAGGCTCCAAAGAGAAACAGATTAGGGTGAGAGACTTACCATTCTAATTTTTTGTATTGTCCAGTTTATCCCAGGAGGTAAAACAGATTGAGTAAATTGCTAGGCCTGTAAGGAGCTTAGTGATGAGCAGGAGAACATGACAATACCACTCCTTATTTCATGTCAGGTATTTATTTGCAGTTTTCTGGGATCCATTTTGAAACTCTCTGACAGCATCAAGCTGTCCACAGGATAAGGATTTCAGTAGCCTAAGAAGGTTCCTGGGAAGGAAGAATCAAAGATAAATGTATCTTCGCAGAAATGAAGCAGCACTTTCCAAAATTTTAAAAGCTGAAATAAATCATCTTTCCCTCACCCTTCCCTTCCCTTCCCTTCCCTTCCCTTCCCTTCCCTTCCCTTCCCTTCCCTTCCCTTCCCTTCCCTTCCCTTCCCTTCCCTTCCCTTCCCTTCCCTTCCCTTCCCTTCCCTTCCCTTCCCTTCCCTTCCCTTCCCTTCCCTTCCCTTCCCTTCCCTTCCCTTCCCTTCCCTTCCCTTCCCTTCCCTTCCCTTCCCTTCCCTTCCCTTCCCTTCCCTTCCCTTCCCTTCCCTTCCCTTCCCTTCCCTTCCCTTCCCTTCCCCACTTAGTTAGAATTTATTGTCTGCAAACATTGTTATTAGCATAAAGCCTATAAATTCTGAGAGAATAAATTAACTTTTTGCCTCTGGGTCAGGGCATTAAAATAAATAAATAAATAAATAAATAAATAGTAATAATAATAATAAAACTTTTTCTATTAAACATGAAAACACAAAATTTCTACATAAAGTTTTGATAGCCATGTATTAAACTATTGTATGTTATTTTTAGTCTACTATTTTTATATTTTATCCCCTCTTCCTGCTCATTCTGTATTTTTCTTAGCCCTGTTTATCTCTGAAGGAAATCTATATACTTTGCCTATTCTTACTGTATCAAAAGGAATGAAACTTTGCACATGGCTTTCACGTTTTTTATTGGTATTTTTATATAACAAAATCATGCCGTAAGCAATCAGTACTGAGAGGATGGAGTAGCAGCTCCTGGTTTCCAGAATGCTTCCGTTTCCCACCTGGTTTCCAATTTTGGGAGGAGGGAACTGTGGTTTTCCTGGGACTGCCATTCCCAAATTGTTTTGGTGGGTTCCAATTTCCAAAAACGATACAGCAACTGAAGAACTACTGGAACAGGATGGAACTCTTGAGCATCTGCAGTATATCAGTGATACTGTCATGTGGGGAAATACAGGCCCACATGCTCTACCATTTTTATATGACAGCTCCTTCCTCCCAGAACTGGAGACCATGTGGGAAAATTAAGCATCCTGGAAACCAGGAGGTACAACTCCAGCCTTCCAGTACCAGTAGCCTACAGCATAATATTATACAGAATACTGCTAAGAACCATGACAGTGACTTTGATCAAATAAGAAAGAATAAGAAAATAAAGGATAAAATCTAAGCCACAGATCTACCTTAGTAGTGCCTTACAAAAGAGCTGGAAAATGATGTCTTTTGAAGACTTTGCCATGGACTCAGCAGAAGCCATCATGGATAGAAGATCATGGGATAGAATCAGATTGCAGATAGAAGTGTGGAATTTTGTGGAGGAGTAGCTACACTCAGATTTGTCAGTTACTGACCTGAGCTAACTTGTTTAAATTTGGTTTGAATTCCCTTATACTACAGTATAATCATAAGCATACAGAATTCCACACCCCACCACCACCCAGAAAAATAAATAAATAAATAAACATTTTAAACTGAGATGTACAAATATATTATGAGCTCATGAATATTTGCTTATTCTTGCGTACACTGTGATATACTAGTCTACTCAGATCAACACTCTTTTCATCTTGACACGTACTTTGCAGAGATCTTTACTGTAGCTTTTACATTACATTCTTCTGGCACTATCATGTGATTGATTTAGATTTGTTGGACACCCAGGGAATATTTAATGTGTCTATAGCTTTATCCACTATAGAAACTGTCAGCATTTCTAATACATTTTAAAATAAACAATATTAAATATAGTTAAAAGAAAGGGTTACCTCAAAATATATTCTTACTTCCTCTTTCTGCTATATTTTTAAAAATACTGTCAGTAAAAAATCTTACTAAGAGTAAAATAGAAATTAGATACAAAGAGTATAAAAACATATATCACTGTAAGCTGATTTTTTTCAGTGCTGTAGGAAATCTCATATAACTTCCTGAAGTTGAATTCATAGAAAAAAACCTCTAAATATGTTTCAGATTTTCTTGAACTCAAACCCCCTTCATTAATCTTTGCACCTTTATTTCCTTGAGAATGACTATAAATCACTATACTCTATTGCTGTTATTCAAGAAAGATGCTTTATTTTAAGGACTGTAATTCATCATTTAATGGTGGTTCATGTGTAACTGTCTCTCTTGAACAAAAGTAATTCAACCCTGAAAACAAATAAGCAAAAGAAAGAAAATCAAGTAAAAAAACAATACTTGATTAATTACATTTTAAAAGACTATTAAATGCTACCATTAACTCAAATTAAAGAAGTGTTACTTAACACAGAAATTCCTTCTTATCACATGAGAACATTTTTCATTTTGTCAAATATCTGTCCTGGTTACCATCTTTACTAGTCAAAGTAAAATGTAACAGTCTACCATCTGATTAAAATGAAAAATAAAATAAATAAATAAGTAAATAAAAAGCATTATCAACCTAAAATCTGTTTGTTTGTTTGTTTTTCAATTTCTATTTATTTATTTATTTATTTATTTTTTGCAAAGATACAGAAATACACCGTTGGAGTTTTTGCTACTTATCCAGTGACATTTTCTCACCAACAATTTAAGATCTGAAAATTCTCTATCTCAGTATCTAAGCCACAAGCCATATTTATGCCTTCTGCAGGCCAAGGACATTAAGGTCTTACAATTTCAAAAGCCTTCAGGAGTCCTTGATATACAATATTTTCTTCACTTATGCCCTGCACAGAAATTTCTTTGGAAAGGACACTAAATAATTTCTTTATAGTTTGGTGGGCTAAGCAGTGCTCTTTTGTGGAAGAAATATGACACAGTAGATCAGTCATACGTGTTCAGTGCAGGAATTCATGCTCACTGAAACTATAGTACTGAAGGAATGTCATGATTTCTGAATTTTTTAGTGACTCCATATGCTTTTATCTGAGCTTAAAATAGGGGACACAAAGGATCTAAATTTGGATAATAGCTTCTATTATTTTTCATGTAAAAACCTATTAGTGCAAGCAACTCTGACTTAATTATTGGTATATCGGTATCTAGTTGTAACTATAGCTGTTCACACAGATAGACTATTTTTTTTTCCAGTAGAAATGTATAGAAACTCTCTGCTCATGGTGAAAGAGTAGCTGATAATAGCTATCCTGTTCAAACCAGCAGGAGAATTCTCCCTTGTCATAAGGACAGTGAAGTACGACATGAAACAATAAATTACATGATATTTTAGAGTTTTCTAAGTGAGGTCATCAGAAAATCATAGGATGGCTGCGGTGGGAATAGGTGGGAAGATAGACTAGATATCATGTAGTTCCATTTACCCTGCCTGTCTTTGTCATTATCCCTGTCAGAAGAGCACTGGTCCCAGTATGGAACCTTGGGGAACACCATTTATGTTCAGTCTGCACTTGGACATAGATTTGTTGACAACAATCCTCTGTTTGTGACCATCCAACCAACACTTTATCCACTGAACAGAACAGCTTTCAAATCAGCACCTTTCCAATTTGGAGATAAGAATGTCACGCAGGACCATATTGAAGACCTTGCAAAATTCCAGGTAGATAGCATCAGTCTTCTTCCTTTATCTATTGATGCAATCACTCCATCAGAAAAGACCATGAAATTGGTCAGGCACAATCTTCACTCTGTGAAGCCATGGTGGCTGTCTTGGATCTCCTCTTTGTCTCACATATGCTTTAATGTAACTTTCAGGAGGATATCTTCCCAGGAACAAAGGTGAGTCTCACTAGTCTGTAGTTTCCTGACTCTTTACTTCTCCCATTCTTAAAAATGGGAGAGATGCTTCCCATTTTCAATGATAAGGACCTTACCTTACAGCCATTTTTAAATATGGTGAGTTGGCAACCACATCAGCCCGTTCCTTTATTACCTTGGGATACGTGCTTTGTGGTCCCATAGACCTTACACATTCAGCTTCACTTAGTGGTCTTGGACTTCCTCTTCTACTACAGAGGGAGGAATTTTGTTCCCCTGACCCCCACCTGGAGTTTCAAGGACATGAGAGGCATGAGAAGCCTGGCTACTAGTAAAAAGTGAGACAAAATACTTGGCTCAGCCTTCCCCATGTCTGTTGAAGCTGGTTCTCTCCCTTCTCATTTTTCAGAGGAGATACACACTCCTTCCACAGTCTCTTTTTATCAATTTATCTAAATAAACCACAATTATTTATTTATTTATTTGTTTGTTTGTTTATTTATTTTCACGTTTCTTTCTAAGTTCAGTTCCAATTGTATGGCATTCATATAGTCTTCCCAGGGCACCCATTCTTGCTTCCACTGCCTATACTTTCCCATCTTATCCTCTGGTCCCTGCTTCTTATCCCATGATGTCCTTGCTCAGCCATGATGATTTAATTCCTCCTTTGGTTGGTTTCTTATGTTATAGGATGAACCACTCCTTTGTTCTCAGAAAGCTGTCTGCCAGATCTGTCCTAATCCTATATCCTAAGGAAAGTTTCCCAGGAGATCTCACTCAGTAATTTCATAACTGACTAGAAGTTCCCTCGCTTGAAATTCTGGGTCATTCTTTCTCTCTTTCTCTCTCTTGGTCTTTACCAGGGCCATATTTTTTGAGGCCATGAACCATAGTATGATCACTACAGCCCAGGCTGCCTCTGATCTTGATCTTTTTAGTGATCTCATCTGGATTGATGAGTACCATGTTCAGTAACGCTTCACCTCTGCTTGTTCTGCCAATTACCTGGGCCAGGAATATAATCTCAATGGATTCCAGGAATCTCCTGGATTTCTGTTTTTCCAGCAGATATCTGGTTGGTTGAAATTCTCTATCAAGATGAGAGTATGCAAATGTGATGTCATTTGTAGCTGAAACGAGAAGGCCTCCTTAAGGCTTCCCTTGATCATGCCGCCTGGAATAGATCCTTATCACCATATGTACTTTAGTTGTTTGATCACTAATTTTAATCCACAAGCTCTCAAGACATATCATGTTTGCTTCTTGGAGGCAGCTCTTCACAATCTTTCCACTTCTTAACATAGACACTCCACTGCTCACCTTACTGATTCTTTCTATAAAAAAACTCATAGCCAGCAATCATAGTATGCCAACTGTGTGAACATGATTATGTGATAACAAATAAGACATAGTTTTCTATTTGCACCATTGACAGCTTCAACGAATTCAAGACTATCAACACTTAATTCAAACACCTCTGTAGTAACCTGGAAAAGCTTTTGATCCTAGGTAAGAACATATGGAAATTTAAAAGGAGAGACTCAACACTTCAACTTTGAGTAACTGATAAACTGTACCCTGTTAAGGTTGACAATAGATGCCACAACAAGTCTTATGCTGAATCACAATCTAAAAACTTAGTCATCAGCCATATTTTCTGTAAATAGTTTTTTGACCATGCGTGGACCTGGCTTATGTAACATGTGGTCTTTTGCCTGGATATGACCATCAAAAACCCCTTGCCAGAATCTCAAATTAAGAAAGAACATGCAGAGTTGTGGTAAAAATAAGTTCTGTTCTTGTTAATCAAACCGACTCGAGATAGATGTGTCAGTGTTTTTCAGTGTTTTTTTTTTTCTTTTTCTGAGAACAATGTAGTTTGTAGAACTCTCAAAATAAGTATATAGATGTTTTGTCCAGAAGCTTTGTAGTTTGTGCAAATTGGAGCCACAGAGCTTAGTTCTAACACCTGGACAATGAACAACTGATAGCAGTGACCTTCTAAGAAACTGTAAAAGAAAAATAAGTGAAAATCTCCTCTTAAGTGCGCATGATCAGAACTGAGGAAGAATATGGCCTTCATCATTTTGATCACCAGGAGGCAAAGACCCCCTAGTAACAGCTGGCGCAGCCCAGAAAGAGAAAGATGAGACATGAATGCAGAGATAAGAGACAATAAAAAGAGGGAACAGGAGTCCCACATTGCATGCCTCTGGTGGAGCAGAAACTCCTGGCCGCCCAGCGCTGTTTCGCTCGTTTATTGCTTGCTCAATAAATTACTTACTGTAGGCAACAATTGGATTATATCATTTTCTTCATACCTATAACGCAGTATTAGATTTTTAGTATGAACAGCAGTTCTAGGAATAGGTGGCTACTTTGTGGAAATCATAGGAATATTAACATGTTAAAATTTAGGTAGAATGTGTGTTTTTGATTGCAGATGTTCATACTGGGAGGAAATGATCTCCTATGCACCCTAACTTGCAATAAAGTAATTTCAGCTTTCTAACAAGTCATTCAGGTTGTCTAGTTTTATTCCTAGATTTTAGTGACACCATGGTTTCCATTCCTATATGCAGGAGGGAAACTGACTTTTTACATTGTCTGTTCCTGACAGGACAAAGGGGCATGAATTCACACTTAAAGAGTGAATATTTAAGTTAGACAATAGGAAGAATTTCATTCTTTAGAGAGTGGTGAGGCACTGGCACTGACTCTCGAGTGAAGCTGTGGATGCCCCATCCCTGGAGTCACTCATAGGTTCATAGGTTCATAGGTTCATTAGGTTGGAAAGGACCTACAAGATCATCTAGTCCAACCATACTCCTATCACTATCCCTACCCAACTACTAAATCAAATCCCTTAGCACCTCATCTAAACGCTTCTTGAACAGCGCTAGGGAGGGTGCCTCAACCACCTCCCTAGGCAGACTATTCCAGTGCCTGACCACTCTTTCAGAAAAAAAATGTTTCCTCAGGTCTAATCTTAATCTTCCCTGGTGAAACTTCTTGTCCTGTCATTATTTATCAGGGAGAAGAGGCCCACCCCCTCCTCACCACAACACCCTTCAGGAAGTGGTAGAGTGCAATAAGGTCTCCTCTGAGCCTCCTCTTCTACAGACTAAACAATCCCAGCTCCCTCAGCCGCTCCTCATAAGACTTGTGCTCCAGACCCCTCACCAGTTTTGTTGCCCTTCTCTGAACATGCTCCAGGGCCTCAATGTCCTTCTTGTAGTGAGGGGCTCAAAACTGAACACAGTACTCGAGGTGCGGCCGTACCAGAGCTGAGTACAGGGGGATGATCACCTCCCTGCTCCTGCTGGCTACACTATTTCTAATACAGGCCAGGATGCCGTTGGCCTTTATGGCCACTTGGGCACACTGCCGGCTCATGTTAAGCCGAGCATCAACCAACACCCCCAGGTCCTTTTCCTCTGTACATTCTTCAAGCCATTCTGCCCCAAGCCTATAGCATTGCATGGGGTTATTGTGGCCAAAGTGCAGGATCCTGTGCAAGTGTATAGTGCAAGTGCATAGTGGTCTTACAGTACCTGAAGATGCCACTGAGGGGAGGACTTTTTACAAGGGCTTGTAGTTGCCAGGTAAGGGGAAACAGCTTTTAACTGGAAGTGGGTAGATTTAGACTAATTATGAATAAGATATTTACTATGAGAGTGGAGAGATAATGCAACAGGTTGCTCAGTGAGTTTGTGGATGCTCTCTCTCTGGAAGCATTCAAGGCCATGCTGGATGGGGCTTTGAGCAACCCAGACTTGAGGAAGATGTCTCCATTCAGTAGGGGGTTTGGGACTAGACCATCTTTAAGTCCCTTCCAATCCAAACCATTCTACGATTCTACGATTCTCCTCATCCAGGATCTCTTTGTATTATTGAGAAGTAAAAATCATGGAAGTTTGCTACCACAGTTTCTTAAATGTTTATCTAGAACTGCCCTATTCATTCATCAATGTACCTTCATGTACAACAAAAAAAGCCGAGGTGAATAGAGTGGGTTATGCACTCAGTTTATTGATGTCTAGAAAGTAGAAATGTGGAAAGATAGACTTACTGGAGTCTAGTGTGTACAGGGTTCCCTTTCTTCAGTGTGAGTAAATTTTGAGTAAAGCTATAGATGTAAACAGGTCCTTATAATAACACTTGTGCTGGAGTCAATCAGTACCTACATCCAACATTGGTCCTTTGCAGTAAGCTGAATTTCTCTTGTAGTGAAACAAAATAGATTGTATAGGATTAGTTATAGGACTAGATAATAGAAAAAATCTTTTAGATTGAGGGTGGTAAGACACTGTAACAGCTTGTGCAGTGTTGTGGCAGATGGTCTGTACCTGGAGACTTTCACATTGAGGCTGGATAAGGCTCTGGGTCAACCTGATTTAGTTGTGGATGTCCCTTTTCTTTGCAGGGGATTTGAACTAGATGGCCTCCAGAGGTCCCTTTCAACTCTATAATTCTAATCATTGTTTTCAATTATAACACACTTATCACAACAAAGTACTCATGTCTTCTATCACTGTGATTTTTCATAAAGGAAACAATTTAATGTCTTGGTATTTTTATAATAAGGAAAGAAAAAATCAATCCACACTCTATCCAAAAGTTAACAAGTCATTGTAATCTTCAGGGGAAGTATATTTACTCAATTACTTGAATGGGGAGCTAAAAATAAAATAAAATAAAAACCAAACTCAAGAACTATGTGGTTCACTGCACTCACTATTCAGAATCCTCTCAGTGTGAAATAAGGACAAGAGTGGAAAATCTTATCATATCCTGAAGTACAATAGTACAATAAGAAAGGAAGAGTTTACCAGGATTAAGAAAAAGAAGTCTTGAAAACCATAATTTATATGACTCTTGAACATTTTATTTTTGTGAAACTTTTTAGAATATGCTCAGATTCTTGAGTAGTGTCACTGCTGTCCCGTAAATGTGCAGTTCTCAAATACTGAATTTGGATGCATACTTCAAGCATCCAATCTGGGTAAAACTAAGTTTAATAACTTATTGCACAAACACCCTCAAATTGAAAATTATATTTATGCTGTGTCTGTATGAATGCAAGTATTCTGTGTCTGGTAAAAAAAATAAATAAAAGTTGAAGAAACTGTACAGAAACATTGCATAACCAAGGATTAGCATGAGAAAGGGAAAGAGGATGAAAAGAATTTTAAGAGGCATGTTATGTCCCTTTACATACAACCTTCATCTGTTAGCAACATCTGTTGCTGTGAATGTTCTGAAATGTGTTTCATGAAAATTTCATTCACTTTAACCCTTCCTTCCTTTTTCTTCTCATTCCATATAGCTTCTGCAGTTCCTTAAAAAATTACCCAAGCATTTTATTTACTCATTTTGAATATCTCCTCTGAACTGCAAGGTTATAAAAGATTGCAAAAATATCAAGTTCCTAATTCTAAAGATTCAGATTTTTTATTTTACTGATAGATAATACTAGCAAAACATGGAAGCCTTTTTCATGAGATACCAAGGACTAGTATTAGAGAAATAAACTTCTGTCTGAGTAGAAGGCAGAGTGAGAGATATAATACAGAGAAATAGTTGCCTGCTCAATTGTACAATATGGCATATGCGGCACCATTCATAAATATATAAACCTAGAATTATTAATCAAAATTTCTGATTTCTAACTGTTTTATCTGTCTGATGATAGTACTTTGTGCTGCTGAGAGAAGATTAGCTTTTACTTTATTATTTCACGTACTACTTTTGGAAAATCATCATATTGGTAAGTATTTAGCATTCATCCTAGATTACATTATTCAATCATTCAACTTCTAATGTAGCTGAAAATATCTCCATAACTTATCCATACATCGTAAGGGAGCTTTATAGCCTTTACATTAACCCACATCATGCAGAAAAGAAGGAATTCAGAAGGAATTTGGAAGGAATTAGGAAGGAAGGAAGGAAGGAATTTGGAAGGAAGGAAGGAATTTGGAAGGAAGGAAGGAATTTGGAAGGAAGGAAGGAATTTGGAAGGAAGGAAGGAATTCGGAAGGAAGGAATTCGGAAGGAAGGAATTCGGAAGGAAGGAATTCGGAAGGAAGGAATTCGGAAGGAAGGAAGGAATTCGGAAGGAAGGAAGGAAGGAAGGAAGGAAGGAAGGAAGGAATTCGGAAGGAAGGAAGGAAGGAATTCGGAAGGAATTCGGAAGGAATTCGGAAGGAATTCGGAAGGAAGGAAGGAATTCGGAAGGAAGGAATTCGGAAGGAAGGAAGGAATTCGGAAGGAAGGAAGGAAGGAAGGAAGGAAGGAAGGAAGGAAGGAAGGAAGGAAGGAAGGAAGGAAGGAAGGAAGGAAGGAAGGAAGGAAGGAAGGAAGGAAGGAAGGAAGGAAGGAAGGAAGGAAGGAAGGAAGGAAGGAAGGAAGGAAGGAAGGAAGGAAGGAAGGAAGGAAGGAAGGAAGGAAGGAAGGAAGGAAGGAAGGAAGGAAGGAAGGAAGGAAGGAAGGAAGGAAGGAAGGAAGGAAGGAAGGAAGGAAGGAAGGAAGGAAGGAAGGAAGGAAGGAAGGAAGGAAGGAAGGAAGGAAGGAAGGAAGGAAGGAAGGAAGGAAGGAAGGAAGGAAGGAAGGAAGGAAGGAAGGAAGGAAGGAAAACATGCTGTCTAAATGAGAATTTTTGTTGTTGATTTTGTTGGTTAATTTCAGACAAATTTGTTACAAGTAACCATAAATACACCACAATATTGGAATTTTTGTGAAAACTGGAATGCAAGTAGTTGAGAGACTGAAATTACTGCAGCACTGGATGAAAAACTATAGCATGAACTTGTTGAATTATTCAGAGCTAGGGAAATGTCAAAAGAAAAAGGTCTCAGAGCCTCAGTGTTAGGAAGAACTTTGACCAGAGATTCCACCTTTTCTGTCAGAGTGTAAATGTAACTATGCAATGTGAAGATGGTGAAAAACTCTCATCATAACTTCTGTTAGTCAAATAACTTGTTGGTTATTTTATTCTTTTGTCATTGTTGTTGTATGTTTGTTTGTTTTTCTTCATTTCAAGATGTGCAATTTTATTTTTAAATAACTAGCAGCTAGTTAGTATGGCTTTGCCCATAATCTAAAATTTGTATCATAAATACTTCATGTTAATATAACAGTAAAGCAGTGGGAAATGACAATTGTAATGCACATGTGGTAGTAAATAGTCTCATAATCTAAATAAAGCTGAGAACAATTTCAGTGTCATGATCTTTAATAGTCTATAGTTACAAGGAATAGGACACTACAATTACTTTTCAGAAATCTTGTGCAAGGCAGTTGAATGAAAGTCAATATCTTGTAAAAAAATAATTTTGAGACAACCTAGATCAGAACTTCAGCTGTAACTGATTATGAGATAATACTTATCTTGATTTGTAAAAGTACTAAACTGAGACTGCATGGAATAAAAAATTTCATCTATTACTGATCCAAAGTAAAAATTTTAATTTCCTATTGGTGTCAACAGCAGTGGAGCTAATTCCACAGCTTCTCAGAATAACTGGTTCATTCCTTGTTAAAATCTCTCTCCCTCTGATATATAACAGAGGTACTTGACATATTCAGATATATTCAAATATATTTTAGAAAGTATTAGCTGACCTTCATCAGATATGTTACTATAATAGCAAAAAGTTTGATAAGTTGCCGTACCTAGTCAGAATAAGATATTAATACCTTCTATTGTTGTTCTTCCTATTTTGAGGTTTCACATTCCACTTTTTAATTTTTGTTTGTTTATTTGTTTGCTTCTGCTTTTATTTACTTTTGAAAGGCTTTAAGTATACAGGAAATGCAACTGTTAGAAATTAGTAACTTGTACTGTGTGAATTCACTCTTTCTAAGAAGTTTTTTTTACTGAAACTGATGATGATGTGAAAGAATGCTTGTTTCTCCCTGTGAAAACACATTCATACAGAAGAAAAGCTGAGCTCCATTTTGTCTTGCATTGTTTCTTCTTCCTCTTATTTCCCAAGTCAGAATTAGTTGGGACACGCATTTTACATTTTTCTGGCACTCTAGTTTATGGTACATGAATGTGCATTCAAAAAGATTAATAAAGCCCAGCACTTTCTGAATGTACTATGTATCCAGTGGTCTCATTCAAAAAAATACATGGTTCACATTTTCTCAGCCAACCCTGGCTCTTGATGGTCTTTCCTGCCAGCTCTTTGGCATTTTTTGAATGCAAGTCATTCACTGTCATAAGCTCAATTGGTGAGATGTAGCAAAGTGCAAAATTTTCAGCAGATCTTTAACCTGGCTTTATAATACAATTATAATGGGTAAACAGTTGACTGCATCACTAGCTGCTGGCATATGGCATCCAGGAGGACAAGTCAGCCCATCAGATTAACCATGTAATAGACCTAGAGCAACTTAAAGCTGTAAAACAAAATTGCTTATGGAGTCTGCCAAAGTACCAGATGCTGGTCTTGGAATAAGCATCTTTCAGTGTTTAGCATCTGGGATCTGATTCTGCCAGTAGAGCCTGAAATGTTGTTAGCCATTATCTTTTTATTTTTATTTATTTTTATTTTTTATGTGTTTCTTTCTAGTTAAGAATTTTATTACTTGTATTATTACTATTACCACTGAAGTTGCTTTTCTTTATGAATATGTTAAAGTATTTTCTATTCATATTATTAAATAATAAAAAAAATTTTACATTGATATGTTTGTAATTTCATTAAATTCAATTTATTTAATCATTGATAAAGACCAGAAATGTGACTAATAGCAAACAGAAGTCATTTAACATAGTTAAATGAGAGAAAAACATGCCTGACACAGCTCTAAGTATCAGTAGGACTATATATTTCCAAGATGAGAAGAATAAAAGCATAATTCTGATAAGCATAATGCAAACTGGCTTTGTATCAGAGACAACACATAATCCTGTGTAATTAACAATTCCATGCTATATGGATATTTTATGTACATTTGTAATGCTACAAGCATGATAGTTTTCATAGGATATTTATTTATTTATTTAACTAGACATGTAAATAGAGCAGATGCATTTCATCCATGTAAAAAATAAATTTTATATGAAAAAACTTGGATCCTAGACCTCAGTAATATTTTGTGTGAAAAGTATTTAATAATTTAATAAGTGTTCTGTGAAACATAGAATCTATTCTACTGATAAAAGCAAGACTGTAGCTGAGTTTACACTACGAAAAAAGCCACAATTTTTTGCAATTTTTTCCAACTTTTGAAGCAAATACAACATGCTTTTATATCTACTTGGATAAATTCTGTTCTCAGATGCAAATTTATTTCAAAGAAATGCTATTAAAAAAAAAAGTTTTTTTTTTTTTTTTCAATGGAACTCAGGCATTAATACTCATATTGGCATGGTTGACAGCAATTTGTGGAAAATAATGTCTCCAGATAAAAACCATTGCATCTGTAAAACAGATTTGGAATTATGAGCTTTATCTTCTTCACTGTAGCATTTTGAATTCAGAATATCACTGACTTCAGCTGAAGCATATAATCTAAATTATTTATTAACTCTACATCATACCGTTACAAACACTATGTATTTGCTATCAAGCATATCAGCATCAAAATTCTGTGCCTTTGCAAAGCCTTATGGCAGATATGTGCAACTGCTTTCCAGGTACATAATCAACAGTATCATTTTTGGTAGATGTCTCTGACACTGTGACATTCAAAACAGAGTAAAACCTCATATGCATTTGAGACATGGTGAATCGAAACTTAAGAACTGAGAAATTATGACATGAAGGCTCTTGCAACTAGTAGGATGTCCTTCACAGGAAGGATGTAAGGTATGTAAGATGTAGATAGGTGACATTTCTTTTTTAGGATAATTCTATTAAAAATTCTTCTTTATCAACTTCTGACAACAGAGAAAACTAATTTTTGCAATATGTAAAGGGGAGTTCTTTCAAAATCATATCTTTTCACAGCTCTTTGTAGGTATATTTTTTATCTCAGGACAGGTCTCAGTACAGATTGTAAGTTGTTGTAAGCCCCTGTGTACATTCTAAAACTGTATAAAACTGTATACTTTTTTAGAAAGTTAACAAAAAGCAAGTACTGAAAGAGCATCATGGTCACCCCAGATCAATATAGAAGAGTGCTGATGGATCGTGCTGGCCTTATAAATAACAAGAACTCAATGTATGAGCAGAATTTGAGATACTCAGTGAGCTTCTCTTTTGCAGTAACGAGGTGACCCACCTCTGCCTAAAACTAATAAGCCAACAAGCACAAAACATTTTTTGAATCATACAGTTAGGTTTTGGAAGCAGAAAGATAGAGGAAGAAGGCTGGCAGATGACTTTCATAACCAATGTACCAAATCTTCAGTGATTTTAACAAGCCTTCATTTCAAGCAGTAGTTTTAAGTAGAGGAGTAAAAAGGACAGAAGTAAAAAGGTCAGAAAGAGTAATTGTAGCAGTAATGCATGATCAGTAACGGTAGTTGTTTTTAACTCTGTACTTTCACTTTTTTATTTGAAAGTCAACAGAAGCAGAAGGTCTTACCTGTCATATCAACAAAAAATTACTTCACCCATGGCATGGGTGAATGGACAGTCAAGGGATCAGGCCTAGCCAGCATGGATTCTTAAAGGACAGGTCCTGTTAGACCAACCAGATCTCCTTCTATGATGTAGTGACCCTTCTGGTGGATAAGGGAAAGGCTGTTGATGTAGTCTACATAGATTTCAGCAAAACTTTTGATGCTGTCACCCACAGTATTCTCCTACAGAAGCTGGCAGCCCATGGCTTGGACAGGTATACTCTTCGCTGGGTAAGGAACTGACTGGAAGACTGGGCTCAGAAAGTGGTGAATGAAGTTAAATACAGCTGGCATCTGGTCACGAGTTGAGTCCACCTAGGGTAGATACTAGGGCCTGTCCTCTTCAATAAATTTTTTGATGACCTGGATGAGGACATGGAGTGCACCCTCATTGAGTTTGCAGATGACACCAAGATGTCTGGAAGTGTCAATCTGCCTGGGTGCAGTTAGGCCCTACAGAGGGTCATGGACAGGCTGGATCTCTGGGCTGAAGCCATTGGGATGAGGTTCAACAAGACCAAGTTCTGGGTCCTTCACTTCAGCCACAAGAACCTCATGAAATGCTACAGGTTTGGGGCAGAATGGCTGGAAGACTGTATAGAGAAAACAGACCTGAGGGTATTGGTCGATGCTCAGCTGAACATGAGCCAGTATGCTCAGGTGGCCAAAAAGACCAGTGTCATCCTGGCTTGTATCAGTACTAGTGTTGCCAACAGGAGTAGGGAAGTAATAGCCTCCCTGTACTTAGCACTGATGTGGCCACACCTCGAGTACTGTGTTCAGTTTTTGGGCCTCTCACTTCGAGAAAGACATTGAGGCCCTGGAGTGTGTCCAGAGAATGGCAAGCTAGTGAAGGATCTGGAACACAGGCCCTGTGAGAAACAGCTGAGGGAGATGGGATTGTTCAGTCTGGAGAAGAGAAGGCTCAGGGGAGACCTTTATTGCTCCCTATAACTACCCGAAGGAGGTTGTGGTCAGATGGAGGTCAACCTCTTCACTAGTGTTATTAGTCATAGGACTAGAGGGAATGGCTTCAAGTTGCACCAGGGGAGATTCAGAATGGATGTTAGGAAATAGTATTTTTCCAGAAGAGTGTTCAAGTGCTGGAATGGGCTGCCCAGGGAGGTGTGGAGTCACAAACCCTGGAGGTATTTAAAGAACATAAAGAACAGGCGTCCTGTAACGAGTGGTGTCCCCCAAGGGTCAGTTTTGGGGCCCATCTTGTTTAATATCTTTATTGATGACCTAGATGAGGGAATTGAGTGTACCCTCAGTAAGTTTGCAGATGACACAAAGCTGGGAGGATGTGTCAAACTGCCTGAGGGTAGGGAGGCCCTTCAGAGGGATTTGGATAGGCTGAACAGCTGGGCTGAGCAAAATGGGATGAGGTTCAATAAGACCAAGTGCCGGGTCCTGCACTTTGGCCACAATAACCCCATGCAATGCTATAGGCTTGGGGCAGAATGGCTTGAAGAATGTAGAGAGGAAAAGGACCTGGGGGTGTTGGTTGATGCTCGGCTCAACATGAGCCGGCAGTGTGCCCAGGTGGCTAAGAAGGCCAACAGCATCCTGGCCTGTATTAGAAATAGTGTAGCCAGCAGGAGCAGGGAGGTGATCATCCCCCTGTACTCAGCTCTGGTACGGCCGCACCTCGAGTACTGTGTTCAGTTTTGGGCCCCTCACTACAAGAAGGACACTGAGGCCCTGGAGCGTGTTCAGAGAAGGGCAACAAAACTGGTGAGGGGCCTGGAGCACAAGTCTTATGAGGAGCGGCTGAGGGAGCTGGGATTGTTTAGTCTGGAGAAGAGGAGGCTCAGAGGAGACCTTATTGCACTCTACCACTTCCTGAAGGGGGGTTGTGGTGAGGAGGGGGTAGGCCTCTTCTCCCTGATAAGTAGTGACAGGACGAGAGGGAATGGCCACAAGTTGCGCCAGGGAAGATTTAGATTAGACCTCAGGAAGCATTTCTTTTCTGAAAGAGTGGTCAGGCACTGGAATGGCCTGCCTAGAGAGGTGGTTGAGGCACCATCCCTAGCGCTGTTCAAGAAGCGTCTAGATGAGGTGCTAAAGGACTTAATTTAGTAGTTGGGTAGAGATAGTGATAGGAGGATGGTTGGACTAGATGATCTTATAGGTCCTTTCCAACCTTATGAACTTATGAACTTATGAACTTATGAACATTCAGACACTGTGTTGAGAGGCATTTTAGAGAGAGCTATTAGTGACAGGTGGACAGTTGGACTGGATGATCTTGTAGATCTTTTCCAACCTCAGTGATTCTATGATTCTAAGAATCAGGTTTAGGTGTGAGATACCATCTCCATCTCCAATGCTTTGGAAACATGCAAAATGTTATCACAAAAACAACACAAGTTATCAGAATAAATCAACAGAATTGATGACATAGATGTATGAGAATAGGACACACGTGGGATCAACTTCCACTAACCTTCTACTCTACAGCTGTTTACTAAGACAGATGACACTATTGCTACCATGGAGTGGGTTTGTCTGATTTGTGAAACTAAGAAAAAACAAAAGAAAATTTAGACTAAAAAAGAAATTTAATAAGAAACAACAGTTTCTAAAGTACATGCTTGGTGTAAATTCTTTCATATTTCTAATTGTCTTGAATATTTTTTATTTATTTTATTTTATTTTATTTTATTTTATTTTATTTTATTTTATTTTATTTTATTTTATTTTATTTTATTTTATTTTATTTTATTTTATTTTATTTTATTTTATTTTATTTTATTTTATTATTTTATTTCATTTCATTTTATTTATTTTTTGAGAGAGAGAGATATGTGGCTTCTGGACTATGTATCATCAGTATCATTATAAGTAAGTTTTATTATACAAGTAGATGGCCAAAACAATCCTATTTGTTTGGTTCTGGCTTCAAAAATGATACTAGGAAATTCAGCATGAGATGTAAATTAAGATGAAACCTAACGGTAAAATTGACATGGAAGAATAATCACTTCATATATAAACAGTTCATGTCTGAGCTTGTCCAAATCTCATCTTTTTTTTTAACTGGTCTATTCAAAGTGAAAGTTCTGTGGTGCATCTGTGGTGAAGATAATTTTCTGAAATGTGATCATGTCTTCCTCAGGCTCTATAGTGAATTATTGTCTCATTATGCTCTGCAGTGGTCAAATACTGAGAAATTGCAATGCAATGGAACTGCAATGAAATTGCAGTACATTATAATAATGTAGTCATCCAAGAAGTTTGCTCCTGGCTCCTTATCCAGTGCAAAATTGTGATCTTTTCTCCCTGTTCGCAAAGAGGAAAATGATGCATGTTTAAATTAGTCATTGGCAAAACAAAATTCTAGGTAAATTAGAAATACTGTACTTCAAAGGATTTAAAATCTGGAAGATATATGCTTACTGAATTAAGTTTGTCATTATCAATAATGATAGTGATTCGTTTTGTCTTAACTGACATAATTTGACATATTTCACAGTAGGTTTGCTTACCTAAGGTTCTTCATGATGGATACAATGCCCAACATTCATATCTACAACATTTTAGTATCCCAGCTGCACATCCTCAGAACAACTTAGGAAGCATTCTGGATACTGAACTGCTAGAAACTATATTTTGCTGCAGTTAAGCTCTGAATAAATAACATGCCCAATGCTTTTCATTTCTTAAAATCAGCATAAAAAACCTTGCAAGCTATTTCACGCCAGCTTTGACAGCTAGTGATAATGTTTAAAAGGCACAGCAAAAGGTGACAGAGGTATGCTAGAGAAGGAGGGTAAATAAGCTTGAATAAGTTAAATTGAAAGTTTAATAACTTTATTGTCTTGCTCCAATTAATAGGAGGGAGAGAAGCTTCTTTTGATATATATGTACCCAATGGCAGGATTAAGACACAACAGGTCAAATGTTAGCCTGACCGGTTTATTACAAATCCTAGTTGCTTAGGGAGATGGGAAAGGGAAGATAGGTAATAGAAAAGGCATAGGAAGTAAAAGCAAAGTGTTGTTGTAGGGAGCAAGAGACATATAGTCACCACTGGGATCCAGTGTTTCTCGTTCAGATGTCAATCTTCACCAGCAATGTGTCGCAGGAAGTTGTGTTGTTTGATTGACATGATTTCTTCTTAATGACAGTACAAACTTATAAATAAGTCCAAAGTGGTTCAGTCAGCATCCTCGTGGAATGGCAGCTTCCAGTCTGTGGACTTCAGTAGGAACTTCTTTGTTCCCATCTTCTCAGCCTTGACAGAAGATAAGAGGAAGCAGGGAAATATCAAGTCGTATCTTGCATTCACTGGATACAATGGTATCATTCCTCCATCTCCCATACTAGTTATTTGTTCACACACAAGATCTTCTGTCAGAAAACACTCCTGAGCATTCCCTTTCAAAGGCAAAAAGCTTCAAAAAAATGCTTTCAGATGTAGAACTGTCCGCAAAATGATACCTGCATAATGGCAACACCAACCACTCTCCTCCTAGACAAACGAGAGTCTTATATCAAGAAATGCCTCAAAAAGTCAGCTTTGAGCCATGAGAAAAAAAACTATTATCTTTCACATTATATATATAGAGTCAGAATTACATCTCGGATGGCTTTTAAAATCTTGTAAGTTGTACAGATAAGAAATGGAAAATGAACTGTACTGATTCAGGGTTATGGAAGATGGAAAGAATGAGAGACTACCTTATAGAAATGAACCTGCCTCAATCCACGGGTTTGCTAGACCTAACACATTTTTACTTGTTCATTTTATTCTATAGTTAATTATTATTAATTATGGGTTCTCCCAGTTCATATTTTCATCCCTAAAATTTAAACACAGAGATCAACGATTTGCATTTCTTTTGTTCTGTTTAGGAACGTTTCCAAAACAAGACTTTTTTTTCATACACTAATATAATAAGTTCTTATAAATTATAATAAAAATTACTTCTGAGACATATGCAAATAAAAAAAATGTACCATAGCATTTCTGTGTTTTACTTCAGCAAAAAAAATAGTTATGCATTGTCAATATTCATATGGAAAAGAAAAGAATCTCACAAAGACTGACATACTACCAGTGTAGAAGATTATAGATACTTATTTAATCCTTCCTGGTTTGATTTTGTTGGTGTTCTGTTTGCATCACTTCCAGTGGAAGATGTGATTATGAAAACTGCATTACATAAAAGATCAAATAAAATGGAGACTGTGAAACATACGCGCTGGTTTGCAAGACTGATTCTACAAACTGCATTTCAGAAAGATGTATATTTTTTATATGAATTCAGAATTACAGGGTAAAACAAAGTAACAAAAAGTGCAACAACTTCACAGCAATATTTTCTTTATCCCACATTCCCCAGGAAGCCAAATACAAAACTGAGCAAAACTTAATTGTTCTTCATCTTTCTTTCTTTCAGGTAGTTGCTGAAATAAAGACTTCTTTTTTTTTTTTTTTTTTTTTTTTTCTGTTTGAAATTCTTCATGATCAGGAAAGGATGTGGAAAAAAAAAGGAAAATTAGCTAAATACTAATTATCACTAGAGAACTAGAGTGTAAGTAGAAAGATGGAGGAGATGAAATGAAGAAAAGCTGATAACCAACATCACAGGTTAATAAGAAATAAGGCAGTAGAAGAAGAAACAGAGTTGTAAGAAAGAAGAATTAAAGATTACCAGTAATGGGAGAAAACTCTAGCAAGGGGGTAGAAAGGGGTTGGAAATAAGACAAAGAAAAATCATGGAAAACATGAAAACCTGGAGTGGAGAAAAGAAATGCAAACAAATCCAAGCAGATCGATTAAAATAGCTAGCAGTGAAACACAAATGATTACACTGTAAGTTTGAAAGTCTAGTATTTCTGCTTCTTCAAAACATGGAAATCAATTAGTTAAAAATATATTTGTATGCCTGCTATACATATTAGAAAAATAGATGCACACACAAAAAGTATACCACTATACATAAAAGTAATTCTTAACAAATTTCTGGGTTTCATATTGTAGACTTTATTGGAAATGAGCAGTGAAATCTTTATGATGCTAAATAATGAATTTTCTTCATGTGTTAACAGACACTGGGATGGCTCCTGTGGTGGAAGCATATGTCTGGACTTAAAACTGCTGTTCTGAAATTGCATCCCCTAACATTTTCTAATTAAGAGCTGCTTTTAATCACCATTCTACTTTTTTTTTTTTTTCTTCATTTATGTTTCATAAGGAAGAATTGAATATTTTCAAGTGAATTAGAGGAAAAGTTTTATACCTACAGTAGTGTTTGCTAAATGCCTATTTTCTACCAAAGCTCTGTTCTGTATACACTGCAGTGTTGATCTCAGTTCACATTGATTATAACTTCAGTGGCACAATTGGATAAGTTATTCTTGATTCATGGTATGGTAAATAGGAGAATCATACCTCAATTTAGGGAATATTTTCTTCCTGTCTTTTAAGTCTTAAAATTCTCAAGGTACTGTTGGAATTTTGTTGTTGTTGTTTATTTGTTTAATGTCAATTATTTTGATATGTTTACAATGAAAACATTTCCAAATTCTTATTTTTATACACATTATATTGTTTTAATATATACGCAGACATTTCACATCAAAATAAACAACTTAGTAAGAAATAGCATAACTTTGTGCCTTTTTTGTCACTATAATTTAGAAGTGAATAGTGAGGAGTTGTGAATTAAAGATACAAACAAGAGCTTTCATTCAATATGCAGTATACAGCGTGATCATACATGACATGGGTAAAATTTCACTGTTTCTGTGTTTCATATGAAAATAAAAAATAAATATTTGTCTTTAGGAAGAAGATTGTTGGAGTCAGGATTTTTTTTGCTGTTATTGATATATTCTGTTTTCAAATATTATATTTTGTATTATTTTAACAGTCTATAATTCAACATTTGTTTAATATATGTATATTTATTAGCTTTATGTGTATATAATATCTCTCTTTACAGTGTTATTCCACTTTATGTTTCAAGTGCTGGGAAGTTAACTGTGGATAGAAAAAACAAATCAAGATAACAAGGTAGGCCTCAGAAATAGGTTTATCTTATTTTCATTGTTTTATTTTCCAAAACAGATTTACTTATTTCAGTTTAAATTTTATTTCACTTCACTTAAAAAAAAAAAAAAAGCTTAACTCACAATGTAATGTGGACAATCTTATACACGTAGAGACCTGTAGGTCAGTTTGATGGTTAGACTTAAAGATCATGAAGATCTTTTCCAAACTAGATGATCCCATGAATCGTATAACTCTATTTTTAGTTATAAAGACAGTTGGCTTTACTTCATAAAATGTTTTACATATCAAGACTGATAATTATATCTGTCAGGGCACAACTAATAGTTTTATTTGTTTTCGTTGAAATTAAAGGTAAACTTCTAAAATATTTCTTCTCTACCAGCATATTTCATTGATATGAATAACATACAACATCCTGTCCTTACATTTGATTAATCTTTCTGGAACAACTAAGGTTTCCTTTAGATGTTGAGCGTTTACTGACAGGTGGACATGGGAAGAACAGTCGATGTCATCTACCTGTACTTCAGCAAAGCCTTTGACATGGTCCGTCCCTTCATCCTTCTCCCTATATTGGAGGCATGTGTTTGAAATATGGACTATTTGATGGATGAAGAAATGGTTGCCTGACTGCAGTCTATGGTTCTATGTGTGGGTGGAGGCCAGTAACAAGTGGTGTTCCCCAAAGGTCAGTCTTGGGACTGGTGCTCTTCAACATCTTCATCTATGACATAGATGATGGAATTGAGTACACCCTCAGCAGTTTTGCAGATGACACCAATTTGAGCGGTGTAGTCTGTACATGGGAGGGTAGGGAAGCCATACAGAGGGACCTGGACAGGCTGGAGAATTGGACACATGTAAAACTAATTAGGTTGAACAAAGCCAAGTGCAAGGTGCTGCACTTGGGCCAGGACAATCCCAGGTATTTCTAAAGACTGGGAGAAGAACTCCTGGAGAGCAGCCCTGCAGAGAAGGACTTGGAGGTCCTGGTGGACCAGAAGCTGGACATGAGTCAGCAGTGAGTGCTTGCAGTCTGGAAGGCCAACAATATCCTGGGCTGCATTAAAAAAGGGGTGGCCAGAAGGCAGAGGGAAGTGATCGTTCCCCTCTACTTAGCTCTTGTGAGGTCCAATCTGGGGTATTGCATCCAGCCTTGGGCCCTCGAGCACAAGAAATGCTCATAAGAAAGATACTTTTGGAACAGGTCCAGAGGAGGGCCACTTAATTATCAGAGGACTGGAGCACCTCTTCTATGAGGAAAGGTTGAGGGAACTAGGTTTGTTTCTCTTGGAGAAGAGAAGGGTCTGGGAAGACCTCATTGTGACCTTCCATCCTTGAAAGGAAAGTATCAGCAGGACAGGGAATGACTATTGACATGAGTGGATAGTGACAGGACAAGGGAAAAATGGTTTTAAACTAAGTCAGGGGAGATTTAGGTGAGATACTAGGCGGAAGGTTTTCACTCAGGGTGGTGATGCACTGGAACAAGTTACCCGGAGAGACTGTGGATGATCCATCCCTGGAGTGATTCAAGGCAAGTCTGGATGTGGCTCTGGGCAGCTGGGTCTAGTGGTTGGCAATCCTAACCATGACAGAGAGCTTGAAACTCGATGATCTTTGAGGTCCATTTCAACCCAGGTCATACTATGATTATAAAAGTTTCTGTGACTTTAAGAGCAGTCTGGAGAGATTCATGGAAGATAAGTTCACTCCAGTGAAGAAAGTTGGAAGATAAGTTCACTCCAGTAAGAAAGTTACTCCAAAAATATTGCCTCCTATTTTATTATTTTTGTTCACGATATAAAAAGTTGATTGTTGTGGTATGGCAGCAGAGGTTGAACCTTCTCACCAGTATTCTATTCCATTTTGTTGGCAGGTAACAGATGGTTGTAGAGGGGCACTCTGACAAAACTGTGTCTGTTCTAGAAGTGCATGTGAAGCAAAAGTGTGCCACTGCATTTCTTTATGAAGAAAAAAATGGCACCCACTGACATTCATCTATGTTTGATGAATGTTTATGTAGACCAAACAATGTATGTTAGCACAGCATAGTGGTGGGCAAGTTCATGTGAAAGACAAGCTACATTCTGGACAGCTGTGCAAAGTAATCTCCCTTCTCAATGTTTAAATTTAGTAATTGTATTTTAAGTATGCATTATTTTAATTGTAAAATGGACTAGCAAGCATGATACTTGGCAGTGAAGAATCTTTAAGTGCTGCTGTAACTCCAATTTTGGCATCTTCTTCGCATGCAAGAGTGACATCTAGAACATAATAATGGAAACTCTTGCTTTCTACCTTATTACCTAAGATTTCATATATTAGTATACAACGAGATGACTCAGTAAATCTTAGAAAATGACTGGTTTTCATAGTATCTAACTTAGCTATCTATAAGTTGTGATTTTCACTAACTGGTTATTCAAATCCATTTGTAGTAATGGAATAAGATACCGCTAAAGGGTACTTCATCTCACCTATCTGAAGTTATCTATTTTATAGGTAAGTGAACTGGAAAAGCCCTATTGTCCATTGGAAATTGGGGAGCCTAGAGCTTACAATGAAAAGTTAAGGAACAGTAAATAAAAGACCAAATAGATGAAAACAGGTCACAGTGCAGCAATTTTGGGCAATGGAACAGTAGGTGAAAATTCAGCTTGTGAGAGGAGGGAGCAAATGCTTGATGGTAAAATACTGAAGATGTAAGTGAAGCGTGTAGAAGATAGAAGTGTAGAAAACAGTGGAGACTGGTTGGAAAAAAAGCTTAGTGCTTTATGAGCTAAACACAAAATGGAAACATGATTAACAGCCAAAAATGCAGGTAGCAGTTTGAAATTGTCAACAAAATGAAGAAATAGAGTTGAAATTTAAATATCTATCAATGTATGTATATTTTTGAAGAATGCATGAGAATAGCTACATATAAAATAAATTTATGTTGCTTATAGTGGATTGCAACATTTTACTCATAATATAAAGGGTATTTCTTTGTCTGTTTATCTGAACTGTGGAATAAACATTTTGGTTTTCTCTAGTGTTCTCAGTCAATAATAGTTTTCAGTGGGAAATTTCTGTACTATTCTATTATTCTTAATTATTGCTTTCCAAATATAATTTATTGCAATGTCTTGCTGAAACCTTGTGGGAGCTTACTGTAAGAGATTATGCTATTCTGTTTTAGTGAAAGTATTTTTATATCCTGTTTGAACCGTTACTGGGCCGTTATTATACTTGCACAACACAGACTTTTCTTCTTTAGCTTTTAATTTAGTACTTATTTGATAGCAGATGAACTCATGGATTAGATTGAGAAAGTTAAGATTATTTGTTAAATCGAGAGCCTCTGAACTTGTAATTTGAAGGCTGGAATGTAATAGAAACAATGAAATTCCACATCCATACTTTCAGATTTAAAATACAGTTTATAAAGTGTTATATAAGGTTTTTGTTATCTGTCAGTTAACATATTTTCTGAGAAGATTAAATGTTGAGCTACATGATAGATGATTGAACAGCTTTTATACATTAACTATATAGATCTTGTTACCCTCTTCAAGGAATGGAATTTCTCAGTTTAACTGGAAGCAGTAAGGCAGAAAAGAAAAATCCATTATTTTCTCTGTTTATCAAGTGCATGAAAGGCAAATTCTGTAAAACTGAACATATTTCACATAGAATCATAGAAAATTCTCAGCTGGAAGGAACCCACAATGTTGGGGTCCAACTCCTGGTTCCACATAATATCACCCAAAATTCAAATCAAACCATATTTCTAAGTGTTGTTGAAATGCATCTGGTGTTCTTGTGGGATTGGCATTGTGATCTTGACCCTGGGAAGCCTGCTCTAGTCCCTAAAAACTTTCTCAGTGAAGAATCTTGAAACCAAACCTGACTTTCCTTTGACACACCTTCATGCCATTCCCTTGGGTCTTATCTCTGTCAACAGAGAGATCAGTGCCTACACATTCTCTTCTCTCATGAATAACTGTAGCCCACCATGAAATCTCCCCTCAGACTTCTCTTCTCTGGTCTGAACAAACTAATAGATTTCAGCCACTCCTCATACATTTTGCACTGTAGACTCATCACCATCTTTCTAGCCCTCTGGATGCTGTCTCTGTCATTCTTACATTGTGGTGCAGAAAACAGCACACAGTGGAGGAAGCACCAGCACAGAGGAGACTGGGACAATCCCTTCTTGGCTGACAGTGCGGGGCCTGATGCACCCCAGGGTAGAATTTACCCTGTGGGGCTGCCTAGGCACACTGCTGACTCAGATTCAACCACAATCTCCAAATACCTTTCTGTGACGATGTATTCCAGTCTCTTGCCTTCCAGTCTGTACACATTTCCAGCAGTGCCTCATCCTAGGTATATAATCCAGCACCTGATCTTGTTAAACTAAATGTGTTTGCTGAACCATACAGTTTGTCAAGATGATGCTAGTGCGCAGGTCTCTGGCTGTATTAAGTGACAGAGCCTGGCCTTGGCAGTGCTAGGTGAGGGAGAGAGCACCTGTGTAAGATGTGACCAGGAAAGTGACTTATTCAAGCTTGTGATTGACCTGAAAGAGGAGGTGGAGAAGATGAGGAACATAAAGGAATGTGAGAGGGAAATTGATTGGTGGCGCCAAACCCTATCAGCCCCAAGATCTTGGCAGCAAGCTGAGGCTCCACATGGAGCACATTACCCTCTGCCACCTTGGAAGCTGGTGACAGAAGGGAACCAGCAGGCAGACAGTGTTCCTGCTGCAGTGAATACCCCATCCTCCCCTCTGATGAGCAATAACAGTGAAGAATTGGGTGGTTTGGGGCAGTGGCAAAAGGCCACTCCTCAGCAGGTGCCCCCCCAGAGATACCCCTGCCACCCCAGTTGCCCCTGCAGAACAGGTACAGTGCTCTGCAGGGACAACTGGACAATGGTGGGGATGACGGTTCTCCCCAATTGGTGGTGTTACCAAAGTCTAACTAGACCTTACTTAGCATAAAACCTCATCAGCAATCAAAAAATGATGGGTCATTTTTATTTGTGACTCTCTGCAGAAGGGAGCAGAAGAGCCAGTATGTAGACCAGACCCTCTACACAAGATCTGTTGCCTCCCAGGAGCTCATGTTAAAGATGTAAGGAGGAAAGTTCCTCCCCTAATTTGTCCCTCAGATTACTATCCCCTATTGTTGTTTCAAGTAGGCAGTGATGATTTAGGAAGAATGTCCCTAAAGACTATGAAAAAGGACTTCAGAGCCTTGGGGTGACAGGTAAAGGGCTTGGGAGCACAAATTGTGTTCTTCTCTATCCCTCCAGTTATAGGGAATATTGTCTGTCTAAATATGATGGGCCAATGGATTAATACCTGGCTCCAAGCCTACTGTACCCAGCAGGGGTTTGGGTTTTTTGACTTCTTCTCTGTACTTGACCAGGCCTGATGGCAACTTATAGGAGTAGCTTCTCCCACCAGTGGAAAGTGGTCTTAAGATGGGAGTTGGGAAGTTTCATTGATAGAGCTTTAAACTAGGTACGAAGAGGGTGGGGATGTAGCAGGGGTCACTAGAATGTAGCCTGTATGTAATGTCCCAGTGCTTGTAGGAGAGGGATTTGTTAGTGAGATCTGACAGTCTTGTGTCTTGGTAAAGGAGGAGGATGACTCACCCTTTTGTAGGAAGAACATGAGGGCTGGCGTGAGATTGGTGGCTGTGGAGACACCTGAGTATGGTCATGAGGTGTATTAGGGCTACTGCCACTTAAAAGGAGGCCCAGCTCAGGTGCATTTACACCAATGCACTTAGCATGGTGTGAACAAGAGGAGCTCAAGGCCTTTGTGAAGTCGTAAAGCTATGGTATAGTTGCCATCACGGAAACATGTTAGAATGACTTGCACAGCTGGAGTGCTGTGATGGATGGCTACTGATTTTTCAAAAGAGATAGGCAAGGCAGGAAAGGCAGTGGTGTAGCCCTCTATGTTAAGAAAGAATGTGAATGTAGGGAAATTAATGATGGTGATGATAGGGTTGAGAGCTTATGGATCAGAATTAAAGTAAATGTCGATAAGACTGATATTATCACGAGAGTCTGCTACAAGCCATCCAACCAGGATGAAAAGGCAGACAAGACACTTTAAAGACAGTTGGGTGAGGTCTCAAGGTCTCTCCCCCTTGTTCTTGTGAGGGACTTCAACTTCCCAGACATCTGCTGGATTTATAATAGAGCAGAAAGGGAAAGTACCAGTACCAGAGGTTCCTAGAGTGTGTGGGAGATAAATTCCTGACACAGCTGGTAAAGAAGCCAACAAAGGGAAGCAAACCTGCTGTTTGTTTATAGAGAAGGTCTTGTGGGGGATATAAAGGTTGGAGGTCATCTGGGGCAAAGTGATTATGAGATGCTAGGTTTCTCATTGAATCACAGAGGGGAGTCAGCAGAACTATCACCTTGGAGTTCCAGAGTGCAGACTTTAACCTCTTTAGGACCATGGTTGAGAGGATCCCTTGGGAAGTAGTTTTGGAGAGTGTGGAAACCCATGAAGACTGGGAATACTTTATTTTAAAGGTACAGGAGTTGACCATCCCCCAAGTCACAGATGAGCTGATGGTCAAGGAGGCCAGACTGGCTGATCAGAGACCTTTGGCTGAAACTCAAGAATGAAAGGAAAGTTTACAGTCTCTGGTAGAATGGGCAAGATACTTATGATATCACAATCAGACCTATCAGTCTCACCTTGGTGCCTGGGAAGGTTATGGAATGGATAATCTCAGGAGCCATCATAGACCAGTTAAAGGTCAACCAGGGAACCAGGCTCAGTCACCATGGGTTCATGAATGCTAGATCTGGTTTGACAAACCTGGTTTAATTCTATGATAAGGTGACCTGAATAGTGAATGATGGAAAGGCTGTCTACGTGGACTGCCTGAACTTCAGTAATGCCTTTGATGCTGTCCCCCACAACACTCTCATGGAGAAGCTGGCTGCCCATGGTTTGGATTGATGTACGGTGGCTGAAATACTGGCTGGATGGTTGGGCCCAAGGTATTGTGGTGAATGGTGTTAAATGCAGTTGACAGCTGGTCATGAGTCAAGTCCCCCAGCGCTCCGTACTTCTGTATACTGCACTTCTATTTAATGTCTTTATTAATGATCTTGATGAAGGGATTGAGTGCACCCTCAGTACGTTTGTAAATGACACCAAGTTGGGAAGGACTGTTGATCTGCCTGAAGGGACAAAGGCACTACAGAGGGACCTGGATAAACTGGATCAATGGGCCAAGGTTAACTACATGAGATTCAACAGGGCCAATTGTCAGGTCCTTCACTTTGGTCACAACAACCCCAGGCAATCCTACAGGCGTGGGGAGGAGTGGCTGGAAAGCTGCCTGATGGAAAGAGACCTTAGTGTACTGATGGACAGTTGGCTGAATATGAGACAGCAGTGTGTCCAGGTGGCCAAGAAGGCCAATGGCTTCTTGGTTTGGATCAGGGATAGCATGGTGTGTGGGACTAGGCAAGTAATCCTGCCCCTGTACTCAGCATTGGTGAGGCCTCACTTCAAGTACCATGTTCAGGTGTTTTTTTTTCAGTACAGAAAGAACATTGAGGTGCTGGAGCAGGTGCAAGAAGGGCAACGAGGCTTGCGAAGGGCTTGGAGAATATGCCCTATGAGGAGTGACTGAAGGAACTTTGGCTATTTAGCCTGGGGAAGAGGAGGCTGATGGGAGGCCTTATTACTCTCTACAAATACGTGAAAGGTGATTGAACAGTGAGAGTGGGCTTGGTCTCTTCTCACTGGTAAGTGTTGACACTAAAATGGGAGACGGCCTCAAGTTTCACAAGGTGTCATGGTTTTATGATTTTTGGTATTGGTATTCCACATCATAACATCATGTAGTGCATTTGGAGTTAAAGAGCTAATGCTCCAGCTCTGTGGATCAATAGTTTTGGGTATACCTGTCTCAGAAGAGAAGAACTACATTCTCCAGAGGGCTGTGCGATGCTTTGCGTTTTTACGTGTTTCTGCTCAGGGGAAAAGATAAAAACTGTCTGCGGTCATGGGTCACTCTCTTTCCTTTGGGATGGACTCAGCAGTGGGTGCTTGCTGCTGTCTCACCTTCAGTGTTAGCATAAGGCCTTCGGTTTATTGGCCACTCTCTCTCTTGCTCATTTTATTTGATTTATTAGCTTCAATTCCAATTATATTGTATTATATTGTGTTATTTTACTTTCTGATATCTTATTTAGTAAATTAGCTTTCCTCCTCAGATCATTGCCACTGTTTTGTTCCTAGGCCCATCTCCATTTTCCCTTCTCCCTTTCCCACTTTCCCTTTCCTGAAGCGTGGGTCTGTCGGTCCCCTGCACCAATTGTCATGGAACCGGGCCGAATCTGGGTGTAAACCATTGACACCAGGGGAGGTTTAGGTTGGATATCAGGAAGAACTTCTTTACAGAAAGAACTTCTTTACGGAAGGAAAGGCTTCTTACAGAAGGAACAGGCTCCTCAGTGAGGTGGTTGAGCCATCATCCGTGAATGTGTTTAAAACCCACCTGAATGCGGTGCTCAGGGACATGATTTAGTGGTGGGTTAGAGTTAGGGTAGCATTGTTAGCTTGATGATCTTGAAGGTCTTTTCCAGCATGAGCAATTCTATGGCTCTGTATGTAAACTAGTTGAGTACACATTTTAGTTCTGCATTCAAGTAATTTATGAAAACATTAAAGGAAATCTGCACCACATATAAACATAAATTAAGTTGTCTAATTTTTCATATTTTTTTCCTTCAGATATTGCCTATTTACTGTTTACAATCACCTCACTAACTCTAGAAAATCCAATTCTTATTCAATAAATAAAATTTATTTTAGATTGTGTATGTAGATGTTTTAAACAGTTCTTTACATTTCTTACACTAAACGAGTCATTAAATATTAGCAAAAATGCTTTCCCAGGTTTTCCTCATTAGAATTCTTCATTTCCCAGTTAGAATAGAAATAGAGTATGTGAATGCTGAAGCAGATTTGGATGGTGACAGGACTTCAGGCAGTTCCATAAATTACACTGCTTTGAGTTGAAATCATGTTTCTTTTCAGATTTGTTTGCCATGTTTATGGGTAAAGTGTACTTAAAGGTCATTCACAGAAACCACAACACACGATTCAGGAATTAGTACAGAAGTCTTATACTGTCTCAATGAGGAAGTTTCTGCTACTTTGCAGTGAACAGCTGTATGTTCTGAATCATGAACACTGGCCAATAAGAGAACATGTTTTTCAAAACTCAGAATAAAAGGCTAATATATCAGCTTAGTATTAATTTTTGCACTTCTCCCCTTTTCCATAATTAAAAATTATAAGAGAGTTGAGATAAATATTGAACAATGCCTGCAAGGTTGGAATGGAATTCATACAATAGAAATGCTAGGTGTTCTGCATCTCTATTCAGGTTTCGTGACCTTTTAAGTTGAGCACATGTTCAATCTTTGTACCTCTGATGAAGTTACAAAGATTTCATCAATATGAAGATGTCTAAGTGGACATCCTCTGAGTATTTGCTTTTTCCTGCTTCTTTACAGTCCTCAGAATTGGTGGTTGTAATTATAATTGCAAAATGGTAAATAACTGTGAATGAACAAATCCTTCTGAGCCTGTAATTTAAAATAATGAATACAGCTACAGGGAAAAGGGTTTCTACTTCATAAAATGAGATTTGATTTTATGAGTACTTATTCAATTTTACTCTTGAACTTCATGTCATCTTCCAGATATAAGATGCTGAAGATAGATTCTCATTTTAGTAATTTCCATCTGATAAGTAACTCCAAGTTTGGATATATATAGTGATGATTTGAAACATGTCACTGGCATTCTGGTCAAGAACATTATACAGTTATGTTCATCAATACACAGGCAAGATAAACCAGCTTCTCATAAGATTTGAGTCAAAGAATTCACTGTATAGTCTAAAAGCCCATATTTGTCTTTGCATGAAAGCAAAACAACCATTAAAGGATTATAGTTTGCTAAAGAAAATAATTTGGATTTCTATCCAAGTTAGTGGGATGGAAATCAACTTCAATGCAATTTGTAAGGCTGGCACCATGTTTGAGTGGATTTTAACGTAAATGTCAGGAATATGTGCAAGGGCTGTTTCAGTCCTGTAGTAAATTAGCTTTGAGAAAACAAAATTCCATTTACCCCAATAAGCCTCTCAGCTGTCTCTTGAATAATTGAACTTAAATGGTATTCAGTAAAATCTGTTATTTAATTTTTAGTTTCATTTAATTTAAATGTTTCCAAATATAATTCCTTCCCCTCTCTGTGTCTCATCCTCCCTAACCTCCTGTCATAGCTGTCTTATACGTGCCTTGTAAATTTGTAACATGTATATATATACAAGTATGTATGCAGGGAAAATCAAATAGTGGATTGCATTCTGAATATGGTAATGCATCCATCAAATAGAGATAGGTTAGGTGATAGGTTAGCTGAAAGCCAGGGCAACCTATTTGAAAGAGCTGCCAGCTACTTATAGCCACAGAAAAGTAGCTGACTGGGTGTCTCATTACAGTCACTCACCAATTAGGTTTTTTTTTTTTTTTTTTTTCCCAACAGCAGAAGCTATAAATGCATTGACCACAGTTTGCTCTTTTTTAGATAAATAAAATTTAATCTGAGGTGTCATTTTATGCTTGTAAATATTTTCAAAAATTGAAGGTTCTTGCTTACTAAACAACCTAGAAAACCCACCTGCAAACAACAAACAAACAAATAAAAAAAAAACAAGCAAAAAGCAACCACGATGAAACTGAAGGAATGTATTCTAGAAAACAATAGACATTGTTAACAAAATAGAAGAAAATTGTATACATACATCAGGAGTACTTATTACAAGTATGGTTAACAATAGCTACTTCCTGCAGTTGGAATGGATCCTTGACTAGTATTTTTAATATCTTCTCCTATAATAAAATACCAGACTTCAAGGATACCTCTGTAGTGTGTGTGGGTAATAACTAATAAAGAAACATGATGACAGCTCACAGCTCCTGGAAGAGTTTAACTACTGGGAAGGAGATGAAATATTTACATTAGTTTAGGGTGCTTCACTCTTGAGTAATGGGGTGAGATTAAAGAAGGGAAAACGCAAGCTGAATTTTACCTAAAAGCTTCCTGACAGTGAGATCTATTAGGTCATGGAATAACTTCCCTCAGGATATTTAAAATGAGACTAAACTGTATGTCTAATGGGACAGTGCTTCGGTAAATACGCAGTAGGAAACAATTCACCTTGGAAGAATAAAGGACTAGATAGTCCAACAAATTTTTGTTACTGGTGTTGAATGAATGAATATATTAGCTTGAATAAAACCAAGAACATAAAATAAAATTTGATGAGTATTAGACAGATTAGATGTAGGAAAAGTCAACTGTAGAATAGCTTATATTATTTTTGTATTTCTCTGCTCTACATGAAGACTGTCAATCCATTCCAGGCATGAGATCAAGTGAATGTCAGCTGAATAATAACCAACCCATTTTCTCCCAGATCTGGGATCCCTTTATCTCTCACTCAAACATAAGATGACTCCCCATATCTGTCCTTTTTGTTCCTTTCTCCTCTGTCACCTCTTCCACAGAACAGAATCTGGAAAGGAATAAGGAGATTTTTTTGCTGATGGTAAGGGGAGTAGAGAAAACACAAATATCTGGGAAGCCCTAGGACCACAAATATGAAGAGGTTTTCATTGGGTTTACCTTACTGCTTGTAATTATAATGAAGGGCTGAAGGCATACAACATTTGAAAAGTGGAAAAATGTATTTGACTTGTAAATAGTCATCATCTGGCTAACTATCTTACATTTCATGGCTCGATTCTTGGATCTATGAGAATTATTTGCTGTTTTCCTTGTAGTATGAATAAAGTAAATGACCTCACAAAGAAGAACAGAAAAATGTACAAATTAATAGAGTGCATAATAAAAAGCTTTGGTATTCAAAGCTTTCTAGAGCAGGTGGGTATTTTCTGATCTTCTTTAATTATCTAGTCATTGTAAAGAATTTTGTAATCATAGTAACAAAAAAACTTTAAAATTATATTTTGAATGTAAATATCCTTGCAAGTTATTCATTTAAAATTTTCCATCTTAGCGAGAGTAAACTTGAATATGTTTTCAAAGAATCTGAAAGTATGCTGTGATTTCACTTGCTGGATTATACCTTATTGCTCAGTCTGTTAAGTTGTAAAATCATAAGATGCTGCTGAAGTAATTCAATCAAATATAGTGAAAATAATATTGATGAAAATCTCTATCATTTTTATGAACTCATAGATTTTAGAGTTTAAATGCATAAGCTGCTTCTCAGAAACTGTGGAGATGTTGATATCATAATTCTAAATACAGATAAATAAAATATGAATCAAAAATTAGCAGATGAACCTAAAGTCACTTGAACACATTTTTGGATTATAAAACAGAATCCATTAACACTTCCTATATGGTTGTCCATCATTTTCTTCTCTATACATATTTAAGAAATATTTTTGTTGCCTCTCAGAATTTCATACCCTTTTACAAATATGAAAGGAAGTCTAGAGAAATTAGGAAAAGTGACATAAAAATACCTCCTTTCTGTCTTCTCCAACCACGACTTTTGAAGATAATAATGTTAGTCATGTATCAGTATTTCTCTGTATTGTAATAAAGCTGTTGTACACTTGAGATGAAGTAAGTTAGGGAATTGAGGCCTATTTTTTCAGTCATCTTTCTTTAGAAGTTTTATATTTCTTACATCTTTCTTCTTGCATTCTCTTTGTTTGTAGGGAATTTTCTTTTTTCCTATGAATTATTTTAATTGCCTTAATATTTAATCCTCTGAAACTGTTACTGCATTAGTGTGAATTAAAAGGTTTCAGTGGTATGAACGTGCTCATAACTCTTTTTTTTTTTATCAGTATCTACATTTCTTCTTTTATCTTTCACCAGTCAACAGAAGCAAAAGAATAGATTCACATAGTCATAGAATCATTAAGGTTGGAAAAGACATCCAAGACAATCTAGTCTAGTGATCCACCTACCACTAGTATTTCCCCCATGAAACCATGTCCCTCTGTGTCTTCAATACATCCAGGGATGGTGACTCCATCGCTTCCCTGAGCAGCCCACTCCAGGCTTGGCAGTGCCTTGAAGAATAAATTTTTTCTAATATCCAACCTGAACCTTCCTTGCTGCAACTTGAGGCCATTTCCTCTCATCCTATCACTAGTTACTTGGGAGAAGAAGCTGACCTCCAGCTCACCAAACCTCCTTTCAGGTGGTTGTAGAGAGCAATGAGGTTACCCTGAGCATTCTCTTCTCCAGAATAAATGTCCCAGTTATCTCACCCACTCCTTATAAGATTTGTCAGAAGACATCAATCTCAGTCATTACCAGCTGTAGTCATATTGATTGTATATAGCTGTGCAGTGTAATTTGAATCACATTCTTTGCTTTATTTATAGTGCATGCGTTGATTGTCTTTTCTCTGTCCATTTGTTTAGTTGCAGTCTGACATAAGGAATACACACACACTTGCACAAACACACAAAAAAAAGCTGCACTTCAACAGTAACTCAAAAAGTTAATAATTCTTGGAGTAAAAAAGTAGTTCTCAAGCTCATTGGGGTTTCAGATGTAATAAGAAACCCCTTATTTTCTGAGTCCACTAGTTTGACTTTATATTGTATGATTGATGACAATTATTTTTTATTTCTTTTTAAGTTTATAGCAGAGAGAAATATGGTTTTGGAGCTAGACACTAATTAGTCATCTCAGATAACGTTACTTCTGAATCTTAAATTTAACATATTTTGTACTTTTGACATTGGCGTACTCTTCATACAAATGTACAGCCACTGGATTCCTAAATCCTGGGAATGGAGAAGTGAAAGCTTAGACTCTCCTACCAATACGAGTCTTAGAAAACAAGAATAACTGTTCAAGAATAACTGACCCCAGACCTGAATGCAGTACTACAGATGGGCCTCACGAGGGCAGAGAACAGAGGGACTATCACCTCCCTGTCCCTGCTGGTAACATCTCTTCTGATGGAGCCCAGGATACCACTAGCCTTCCAAGCTGCAAGAGCAAAATGATAACTACTGGTCAATTTTTCATTCACCTGGACTCCTCTGGTCCTTCTCTGCAGGGCTACTCTCAAGGAATTTTTCTCCCAATGTGGCGGTGTGCACTTGCAGTGAATAATGCCAACGATATTCTGGGCTGCATCAAGAGAAGCATGACCAGCAGGTCAAGAGACATGATACTGCCTGTCTAATCTGCTCTTACAAGGCCCCAGCTGGAGTACTGCATACAGTTCTGAGGCCCCCAACACAAGAAGGACATGGAGCCGCTGGAGCAGGTGCAGAGAAAAGACAAGATGATCAGAGGGCTAGAGCCACTATGAAGACAGGCTGAGAGAGTTGGGGATCTTCAACATGGAGAAGAGAGGGCTTCAGGGGTACCTTACAATGACCTTCCTGAAGGGATCTGCTGGAAAACTGAGGACAGAATTTTCACAAGGGCATGTAGTAGCAGAACAAAGGGAGATAGTTTTAACTGGAAGAAGGTCGATTTAGACTAGATAATAGGAATAAGTTGTTTACAGTGAGAGTGGAGAGATACTGCAACAGGTTGCCCAGCAAGGTTATGGATGCTCTCTGGAAGCATTCAAGGCCAGGCTGAATAGGACTTTGGGCAACCCAGTCTAGAGGCAGTTGTCCAGGCATACAGCAGGGAGTTTAGAACTTGATCAATCTTAAGGGTCCCTTCCAACCCAAACCACTCTATAGTTTTATGAGTCTATGACCTAAGGATACTTTTCCAAATGTCATTACTGTGGCACACTGGTAGATACTATACCATTTCTTTTCATCTTTTTGCAAATAGAGAAAGGTAAGAGTAGTGTTGAATTTTGAATACCTTATTCTTGTTTGAATTAATAAGAACACTTAGTGTGAATGAAAAAAACATGAAATTCCCAAGTTATGTTCTGAGAAATGAGAGAGTACCTATTAATACCAGTTTAATATGGAATAGAGTTGATTTTCTTCCTAGCACTTGGTACTGCATTGTGTTTTGGATTTAGAATGAGAGTAATGTTCATTAAACATTTATGTTTTAGATATTGCATAGCAGTGCTGTACGTCATCGAGGAATTTTCAGCTTCTCACACTGCACTGCCAGCAAATGTATCAGAGATGCACAAGAAGTGGGAAGGGGAGAAAGTCAGGACAGATGACTCAGTCTGGCAAAAGGAGTGTCTCATACAATGTAGGTTCATGCTGAAAAACAACACTGGAGATGGGTTTGCTCTGGGAGCAGCCTTTGTCTAGGAATGGAACCTGATCATCAGTCAGCTGGTGGTGAGAAATTGCATTTTGCATTAATTCTTCAGTATATTATTACTGCTGTTATTATTAGAGCGAACATTATTATTATTATTAGCAATGTGCTCTTGTGGCCAAGATGGCCAGTGTTATCCTGATATACGTTAAAAAGAGAGTGGCCATGGGGTTGATGGAGTTGATACTCCTCCCTGCACTCTACCCTGTTGAGGCCATATCTGAACTACAGTGATCAGTGCTGTGCTCCACAGTTTAAGAAGGACAGAGATCTCCTAGAAAGAGTCCAGCAGAAGGCCACAAGGATGATAAAGGGCCTGGAGCATCTCACTAGTGAAGAAAGGCTGAGTAACCTGGGTTTGTTCAGCCTGGGGAAAGAAGACTAAGAAAAGATAAAAAATAAAAAAACCTGTTTATTTATCACCTGATAAATTTTTATAAATACCTACAGGGAGGTGGCAGGCAGATGGATGAGGCTAGGCTCTTCTCAGTGTATGTAGAAATAAGACAAGGAGCAATGGTCTAAAACTTGAACACAGGAGAAGGATAAACAATGAAAAACAAAGGATAATTTCTGAAATACCTGTACTCAGGAAAATTCAGTTTGTACACACGTGAGTGAATTCTGACTGATTTCAGTAGCTAGAAGAAGAGTAAGCAAAAGTCTAATTAATACTAAAATAAATGTATGCATTTCATATTTTCCACAAATTAAACCATTTTCAAACCAAGGTTGAAAAACATAGCTGAAAGCCATAGTTGAAAAACATAGCTGAAAAGTTATACAACTGAATGTTATCCAGATTTGTCTGGAGTGGAGGAATAGATTTCAGTTTACAGAAAGTTCACAATATGATACTTTGTTTATCTAAATATGTTCTCTAAAATGAATTTTTTTTAAGATGTCTAAGTGGATGAACATATTCATCAACATAAAAACATTATCTTTTTTTCAAGATAATTAATTACTAAATACATGGAATTAGGTAAATAGTTTTATTTCTAAAGTCTTAAGCATTTCTTCATCCACCATGTGTGCAGGATGCAGGATTCTCCTGTTCAGGTTGAAATGACTGTTGCTGAGAAAAGGAGGGCTAAATGTGAAAAAAGTGGGAATAAAAAGAAGTAAAATGTAATAATTTCTGTATAAAACAAAAAAACTAACTGAGCAGAAATAATTTCCTTCTTTTTTACTTTTGTTACATGCCTGACAGTGACTAAAATGTACAATGATGAAAATCTGTTGAAAAGGATAGCTAATAAAATCCCTTCAATTTTATAGTGAGCTAAAAGCAATGTATATGCAATTTGATTCACTTGATTCTGTTTTGTTTTTTTGTTTCTTTCTTTCTTTTTTACATTCTTACTTTATAGCACATGACATAAAATTACCAAATAAATAAACAAAAAAATAACAACAAATGAACACAACTATGATGCATTGGCATTCTGACTCGAAGTGAGTTCTACAAAGATATTTCTATATAATAAAGTGTATAAAGGAACAAAAATCTTTCCCTTCCTCCTTTTCACATTTTAAATCTAATCCACATATGAGAGAATAGCCACAATAAGTACAAATAAATAAATTAAATCTTTATCATATCCTTACATAGAAGTGACAGAATGAGTGCCTTGAAATCACAGAGTAGTTCAGAAATGTCAGTTTTAGGAAACATTTAGCAACAAATGGTTATTAAACTGTCAGCATCACAAGAATATCTCAGCGGTGACTGTATTTTGCTTCAGTACCTAATGAGTATGACAATAGCTGTCATTTTAATTAAAAAGGAATCTTATCCAATATAAATAACAAAAAATATTTACTATGCCAGTTGATCTTCTGACAAGTTAATAATTTCAAATTCATTTACCTACAGAAAGAATGGGAACATTACTTTTCAAGTAATTAAGAGGTTGAAGACCTTGTGCACATCAAACAACGTGAATGCATTTCAAGTCCAGGAAAAAATGAGGCTGTTAATATCAGTAATACTTTTAGGTGATTCTTGCTTTTGTACTGAAACTGTGACTGCAGTTGTAAGATCATTTGGAAGCACGACATTACAATTGAGATGCTTGTAAAATAGGCACAAATAGATTCTCAAAGAAGAAAAGGTTCATTCAGAATTTTTCAGTTTTTTTCAAAGACATGAAATATTATAATAAAACTGAAGCATACCTCAAGTTCTCTTTCTGTCTGCTAGGAAAAGTGTTGCATAAAAATTAATATCCTAGAGTGGAATGGTTAGTTCAGGTGATTCGAAATTCTTTGGAAATTACTTCTAGTATGAGCTCTTTAGCAGAAAGAGAAAATCTATCTAATATGTAAAAGGAATTAAGATAGGATCTTTTTATGTTTTTTTTTTTTTTTAACCAATTGGAATAAATAAAAATGGTGTAATTAGTAAAATGAACAGACAAAAGTAACATAGAGTAGCATTGACCTTGATGCATAAAGTAATAGAAATGTAAAGGAATTCCCAGTGCAAAAATAGATGTAGGTAAACTTTTTTTCTATTTCTTTTCTTTTTAAGCTTTGGTTCAGAAAAAAATTGACAGCAGGTAAAGATTATTTTAGTTTAGATTTCTAGAACATACTATCACACTATCCACTTTCTTTCTTTCTTTCTTTCTTTTTCTTTCTTTCTTTTTCTTTCTTTCTTTCTTTTCTTTTCTTTCTTTCTTTCTTTCTTTCTTTCTTTCTTTCTTTCTTTCTTTCTTTCTTTCTTTCTTTCTTTCTTTCTTTCTTTCTTTCTTTCTTTCTTTCTTTCTCTCTTTCTCTCTTTTTCTTTCTTCTTTCTTTCTTTCTTTCTTTCTTTCTTTCTTTCTTTCTTTCTTTCTTTCTTTCTTTCTTTCTTTCTTCTTTCTTTTCTTTCTTTTTCTTTCTTTTCTTTCTCTTTCTTTCTTTCTTTCTTTCTTTCTTCTTTCTTTCTTTCTTTCTTTCTTTCTTTCTTTCTTCTTTCTTTCTTTCTTTCTTTCTTTCTTTCTTTCTCTTTCTTTCTTTCTTTCTTTCTTTCTTTCTTTCTTTCTTTCTTCTTTCTTTCTTCTTTCTTCCTTTCTTCCTTTCTTCCTTTCTTCCTCTCTTCCTCTCTTCCTCTCTTCCTCTCTTTCTCTCTTCTCTCTTCTCTCTTTTCTCTCTTTCTCTCTTTCTCGTCTTTCTCTCTCTTTCTCTCTTTCTCTCTTTCTCTCTTTCCCTTTCTCTCTCTTTCTCTCTTTCTCTCTTTCTCTCTTCTCTCTCT
>NW_027072035.1:6359825-6374825 GCF_038088225.1 Cyrtonyx montezumae
AAACTATAACAATTGTATATAACCTGATCTGAGATACAGCAACGTCTATGGTTCTTTTATCAGTTTTCCTCTACAACATGGACTGTTTTTAAATTTATTTACACGTCAATCTAATGATAAGCATCAAAATGTCTATTGACATAGTTGTGAATACTGCATAATACTTAGCATTATGTACAATATTGGAATTTTCATTCAAACTTTTGCTTATTTGTTTTATTCATGAATTTTCCAGTAGAAAACTATCAGTAGTACCCAAGAGAGTAAAATTATCACTTATTTTGGCAACGTGGGAATCAGTGTACTTTTAAAATATTCTGTTTCCAATCACACTGGTTTAGATTAAAAGCTGAAGTATATACTTTCTCTGTGCTCTCACTGTTACTATGTTTTAGAGCTTTACTCTTTTTCCTTCATTGAAAAAAACCAAGAAACTGTGAGTATCTTCTGGTTAAACAATTCATATTATGTGCAGAATATTTCTAAAGAAGGGAAAAAGAAGCCCATAAACTTTTAGAAAACATAAGTAATTTTCCAAATTATGATCCATAATGCTCTGCTTATTCTTAAAATCAATCAACATTTTTTTATTAACAACTTCATAAATTGATCTGGATAACATATCATGCTTTACTATATATTATAAATGACACGTTTGAATCAATGGCGAGCTTATCTCATAGGTGTTTCATCACCTTGCCTGGAAACCCAGATCCTAGTCCTGTTCCACTAAGGTTAGGTCCTGTATAGACATACATTCATACCTTTAAGGTAAGAAATTTTGCAGGAAGAAAATGCACTGAATTCATCCCTGTGTAACAGTGTTAAGTTTCTCAAAAACCTCATTCTTACAAAATCACAGAATCACAGAATTGTAGGGGTTGGAAGGGACCTCTAGAGATCATCTAGTCCAACCCTCTGTGAAACCAAGCTCCCTAGACCAGGTTGGACAGGTAGGTGTCCAGGCAGGTCTTGAACATTTCCTTAGGAGACTCCACAATCACTCCCTGGGCAGCCTGTCCCAGGCTCCATCAGCCTGACTGTGAAGAAGTTCCAGGGCACATTTCTATGGAACTTCCCATGCTCTAGTTTATGGCCTTTTCCTCTTGTTATATTGCCAAACATTGCTGAGAAGAGTACAGTCTCCTCTCTTTGCCTCCCACTCCTTACATGTTTATAGATGTGGATCAGATCCCCTCTGAGTCTTTTTTCAAGGCTGAACACACCCAGGTCTCTCATCCTTTCCTCGTAAGGGAGGTGTTCCGGACACTGTATCATCTTTGTGGCCCTTCACTGGACAATTTCCAGGAGAATTCTCTTTTTTATATGCTGGAGTTCAGAACTGGACACAGTACTCCAGGTGAGGTCTCATAGGGCAGAGTAGAGGAGGTGGATTACTTCTCTTGATCTGCTGGCCACACTCTTATTGCACCCCAGGATCCCATTGGCCTTCCTGGCCACCAGAGCACACTGCTGGCTCATGGTTAACCTGTCATCCACCAGGACTCCCAGGTCCCTCTCCTCAGAACTTCTCTCCAGTAAGTCATCCCCCAGCCTGTATCGATGCATGATGTCATTCCTCCCTAGGTGCAAGACTCCACATTTGCTCTTGTTAAACCTCATCTGTTTCCTTTCTGCCCAACTCTCCAGCTTGTCCAGGTCTCGCTGAATGGCAGCGCAGCTTTCCAGCATGTCAGCCATTCCTCCCAGCTTTGTATCAACAGCTGAGAGTGAACTCTAAGATCAAGATCATTGATGAAGAAGTTGTCTTTTCATTCCTACAAAAAACCCAGGTTATAAAGTACAGATATTATATCATATTCATTCTCCCTCATGTATCTTTGACAATTTTATATGAAATTATTTGAAGCTGTAGTACAAAACTAGCTCATTGCAGTAAACATGGAAAATGTAGAAATTAGTTAATTCTTGTGTATGTTGTGTTCGAGAGTAAACATGCCTAGAATCTTTTCTTATCAGAAAGAGGGAAAAGATGCATAATTCTAACAAACAAACAAACAAACATAATATGGCATGTAACTCTGTTTTTGTTATTCTTGCATAATGCCTATAATGCCTAGTATTTAGGTATGCTGTTAGAATGCCCAAATGTGGAGAGTGTTTCAACAGCTGCTCAGTTAGCTATCCTTACCCCTGTGCTGGTCTTAATCAGTTGTTGGCAATTTCAGTATGTGCAGCTATTTTTGTTCACCAAGAACAGTGATTAGCCTGATATTTCTTTTTCTGTCAGAAGTTTTCAACATCTAATAAGACAAAGGTTTAGCAAGATCGAAAATACTAAATTATATGTAAAGAAATTTTTTCACAAAACATCTAGATACCAAATGGAACATTTGAACATGGGAGGCCTCAATGTCTGGCACTGCAGGGTTGAGTGTCTCTATTACTGCAGTGCCTCACAGCTCAGCAAGAACAGAAAATGTGCATATTTTTGCCTTTGATGTAGGATGCTGCTTTTTGAGGAACTGATATGAGATCATTAGTTTCCCTTCCTTTGGAGAGGTACTGTAAAGGTGCTTCTTTGTCTGGTGCTGCTTCCCTTCTCTGAAATTTCTCTATTGAGACAGATCAGCGGTGCATGTCTCTCTGGACTGACACTTTGCTCAAGTTAGAGTGCAGTCAGAAAATATTTTATATGTAGAGATTTGGATTGCAAGATTTTGCACAATGGCCATATGGCTCATCTGAATTTATAACTTAATCATAAGATATCAAAGCAGTGAAAATGCTTCATGATGGTATCTGATGTTACTCTTCACCTGGTGTGAATGGGATGTAAGCTGCACAAAGGCACATTTCTTTTCATTTTGGTACAGCTCTAAAGAATATTATTCCCCTCTTCCTATGGCTTATTTCTGAAATAACTGAAACTTTACCATTATTGTAGACATGTGACAATTTGGAGCATGAATAAATTCTTCATTGATTCAAACCAAGTTCTGAGCCTTGGCAGGGGATTGGACTAGATAATCTCTAGAGGTCCCTTCCAGCCCCTACAATTCTGTGATTCTATGAAGCTTCCAGATGCAATGATTTCCCTCTTCTGCAGAACAAGTTGGATTTCTCATTGTTTTTCTGGTCTTTCCTAGATTTCTAGAATTCAGAATTATGTATAAGCAGAGGTTCAACAATATTTCTTATCTGTGTTACACAGAAGAGCTAGATTCAGAAAAGTATTCAGAAATCAATGAATATAGAATCAGAGAATAATGGAATCTCCTACTCAAAAAGCTGGATTTCCTAGTTTAACAGGAAGTTTGAAGGCAAAATGTATATATGTAATTTTTTTCTCTGCTCTACAGGTGAAAAAAAGGCAAACTCTGCGTTACTAAACATATTTTGCCAAGAGTCACAGAATGTCTTGAGTTGGAAAGGACTCATAAGAATAATTGAATCCAGCTTCTGGATTTGCATAGGAACACCCAAAAATTAAACCGTATATCTGAGAATACTGTACAACTACTTCTGGGAATCTTGGTGTTGTGAACACTGTTGTGGGGAGCCTGTTCCATGGTCATCATCCTCTGCTGAAGAATCTTTTCCTAACATCCCCAACCCTCCCGTGATGCAGTTCCACGCCATTACCTCAGGTCCTGTCACTCTTGTCACTGTCACCAGAGAGCAGAGCACAGTTCTGCCGCTTTGCTCCCTCTGCTTCCCCTGCTCTGGGCTGGACAAGCAAAGCACCTCAATCATTCCTCATATGACTTGCTCTCTACCATTTATCATCCCCGTAGCCTTCCTTCAGACATGGTCTCCAGTAGTTTTAGGACCCAAAATCACACACACATGGTGAGGACAGAAATTGCAGAGCAGGACAACCAGTTCTCTCGCACAGCTGGCAGAACTAAGTCTGATGCATCCCAGAATGCAGTTGGCCTTTTGTGCTGCCATGGCAAACTGTTGACTCAGATTCTACTTACCATCAGCCAAAACCCCAAGATCCTTTTCCATGAAGCTGTTCTCCAATTGACTTTCTCCCAGTCTATCCAATTATCCAGGGTTGCCTCATCCTAGGCACAGAATCTAGCATTTGTTAAATTTAATGTTGTGATTGCTCAGCCCTCCAATTTTTCAAGAATTTGATGAGGCCCTCATTTTGGTAAAGGTACATTCTGCAGTGGAGCAGGGGTTGGCAGGATACACAAGATTTTCTGGATTTTGGAAGACATCATAAGAGTACAGAAATTTGCCATCAACCAGCAGCTCTCAGGAGGTCAGGTGAGGAGCCATAGGTTGTGTTGGAAGTATTTTTAGCCATTCCCTGAATATGCAAAACCCTGGAGAACACCACCAAGAGAACACTACCAAATGGAGTGGCAGATGGTAAAGAAGGGTGCACAAGGTGGGTGCTTGTTATTCTGCCACTTCCAGATGGAATTGTCAACTTCTTGATAGTTGATCTTGTCACAGTATCTTCCCTGAACAAGTCCTCTGCATCTTCTGCAGCTTCCCCAGATATAGAAACTGACACAGCATGCAGAAAGAGCTTCCAAGAGAAGATGCTTCCATTCTGGTCTCAGGCTACAGAGTGTGCTCAAGCTTTCAGCATCTGACTGCAGCTGTGAGTGCATCTGTGGGAGATGTGCTTAGGCAGAAGAAGGTCTCATGGGGACAGAACTTCTGGAGGAGGTAGATAGGTTGAGGAGCATCAGGGAGTCACAGAAGGAAATGAACTGATGGAATTCTGCTATGCTGTACATGAAATCAGTGAATCAGCCCACTGCAATACAGAAGCCTCTCACCATCAGGCAGAAGGAGGGGATTATGAAACGGAAGGGAAAGGAAGCAGGTTTCCGTTCAGGTTAGCAGATGCATCATTTCTCTACCTCATCCTCCCAGGTGTACTTTTACAACAAGTATGAGGCTCTGGAACTTGATGGACAAACAATTGTGGCAGGGAGACCACACAGACGCCAGGATTCAGTCAAGGAATCAGAGACTGAAGGGTTGTTTTTTTTTTTAATGTGAACAGGGTCTCTTCTTATACCTATTTGCCTACAGACAATACTCTTCCACTAACAGTTCATTGGTTAACTCTCCCGGTAAACAGCAGTGTTTTGAGAATTCTTATCGCTGTATCCAAAGCAATGCCCAACCATGGGCCATCCAATGATCCTTCACCACATCCATTGTTTCTTCTTCTCTTGATTATCATACCCAGGGTTTCATGGCCAGCAGTCCAGTGTTTTCACCAACCTCAAGACTTGCTTAGTCCCTGGGCTTCATTCCCACATCTCCCCTTCTTTGTTCACTAAAAACATGTGGTTCACAGCATTGTCTACATTCTTCTGCAGACACTGTAGCAAGCAAGGAACACAAATCAAAATACAAAAAGCTACTAAACATACAATTCCTAACTTTAACAGATTTTGAATCCGCACTACAAAACTCCTGAAGAAATATTTAAAAATATCCCACCTATCATTAACCTGCAATTTCTAAATCCTATATTTCAAATCCTGAATACTTTATGTATTGATTCTGAATGGTCTGACAAATTTATACAAGTACATACTGTCAAAGTCTTGGCATCTATGACCTTGAGCTAGAAACAGGAAATCTATATTGGCTTGATTTTGCAGGGTGGCATGACTAAGAGACTACATCTAGTAACAGCCCACTTAAAGACAGAGAAGTTGCATTAGATTGCTTAGCTAACCAACAGTCAATTTTATTAAGCATTTTTAAAGCTTTAGCTGAAGCTACAACTATGACTAAGATGCTACTATTATTACCCTAGACTTCCAATACTGTATTCTATCATCACATTCTGGTTGAAAAGCACGAGTTCTTTGCCTTAAGTATCTATGGTGATGAGTGATCATAGAAATTCTAGATGTTAAAAAGGTCAATTTTCCTAAACTACATGGCCCTTCACTAATATGAGAGGGGATACTAGGCCATGCTCTGTCCCCACAAGTGAGAAAGATGCCCATTGGCAAACTAAGTGGACAGTTAGTAGATTTTGAAATAGTAGCCGATGTATAATTACACCAAGCAGAGTGATTCTTATAAACATTTAGGTTAGAATTAACACTTAGGATTAACGATCATTTCTGTCCACTATAATTAAAATATATACAGTAGTCCATTTTCACAGACCCTAACAGTTCCAGTTCTTTTGGCTCAAGGCCACTTTGCTGAAGGTAGGACACCCGTCCATCTCACTGATTTACCACATCACTCGAATTAGGATACACATCAGGCACAGAGGCAGGGATGGGCCAGTTGTTCAAAGGTGTCCCCACCAGGCATGTTGAGAAGGATTTTTCCAGTGAACAGGCTGATAGACGAAGTGTACCTTGCCCTAGGCTGTTAGTGAGGATGATCCATGTATTCCAGTTGAGCTGGAATACAAACCTCTGAAGCAAATGCTGCAATTACGTCACAGCAGATAAGGAGAGAGATGTCCAGACCCACCAAGCTGGAGCCCATGTCCTTGATAGATGATGTCTCTATTTGGTTGGAGGAGTCACCTATCCAGACTGCCCCCTGTATCGACCACCTCTGTCAAGAGAAAAAGAATTGCTGGCATTGGTGATTCTAATTTAAAGGGAGAAGAAGGTGTGATAAACTGACCAGACCCTACCAATTGGGAAGTCTTCTGTATCCCTGGAACCTGGGTAAGAAAGGTTATTGGAAAACTCTCTAGCTTGGTTTCTTCATGCCAGTGAAGATGAAGTACCTTGGGAACAGATGGATAAAGGATCTGGAGCACAGGTACCCTTTATTTTTGCTGCATCAGGGAATAATGTTGAAAGGCACGAGACACAAATCAAGACATGGCTCCAAGGCTGGAGTCACTGGCAGAATTTGGGTTTCTCAATCACAGGATGGTTTATGCCACACCAAATCTGTTGGATTTACACTTGATTAAACAAAATAAAAGGAATGAAACCAGGCTTACCAGTGATAAGCTATGAGATAGCACACCAAAATGCGAAGAGAATGCATGCTAATGAGATCATTCACCCTGCTACATGATTTGCTGGGTACAAGGAAGCACATTTGAAATGTTTCTGAGCCAATGCATAAAACATGAGGAGCAGTGATTAGTTTTTGCTCAGACTTTGTGTTATTTCTTTTAGTAGAGTTGTAAAGCTTAATTTTAGGCTCTTATTCCTTGCCTGATCTTCTTGAGGTATTACAAGCAGCTGTCATTAGTCTATATACTCATCAGCATTCTAGACACACCTAATGAAGACATCATTATAATACAGATATTTAAAGCTAGTGGAGCAAACAGTCTAGTTGTTTCCTTGTCTTTACACTGTTAGCTTAAACAACATACTAAGTATCAAAATATAGGAAAAAAACAGTGCCCAAATATGATTTCAAATGAGTTAGATATGGTTTGTCATCTATTTGTTACTATTGGAAAAATTTACACATACAGAAGGAATGATGATAGGGAATGATGATAGGTACAAATCTGAGGAAAACAAATAAGAAAGAAATTTCCTGAAATTAAGCCCAGTGGAATATATTTTGTGAGAATATTATCTCATAAATTTTCTCATTTGATAAGAAAGTTTTAGGGGTTTTAAAGGATGATAAGCATTTGCTACCTTTTTTTAAACCATCTCTCCTGTTTTCTTTCTGTCATAGATATTAACTGAATTTGAGTGGCAAAAATATCATTTCTCTTTATGGAAATTCTGATTAACAGAGAAAGGTACACTTATCATATGCCGACTAGTCTGATAAGAAATATGTTGTTTGTATAAAGGAAAAGAATATCATGTTAGAGTCTAAGAGAACAAATATAACATTCAGTAGTTCAGCATCACATCTAAATTAAAATAAAGTTATATTCTGTCCAAGCAACAATAGACCTAGCTATCAGAGACTGCAAGTTTAGATCATGACTTTTATAATAACATTTTCCATACAGGTAAAATCAGTAGTGAGCTATAGGCGGTAAGTCAAAAAGTGCAAAAACACTCAGTTTTTTCCTGTAAGAAGTTAAGAACATGAGAATTAAGTGATCTGAAGTAACATCAGCTTGTGTAAGTTGCACACAAATTTTTAAAACAAATTTTTCAATATAAACATGCACAATTGTTCTAAATTTAGGTCCTCTAATTTCATTGATTTGGCCAACATGATATTAGGTGAGATGACTGTTGCTGTCAGTAACAGAAGAACAGTCTTACTTGTAATTATGTATGTATTACTGGGGACAGAGAGAAAGAAGGGATGGAGGCTGAAGGGAAGAGGAGGTGAGAGAGAGAAGGAAGTATGGAATTAATTAAAACATCATCTAATAGCAAGTTTGGCTTTAAAGTGAAAACAAAATGACACAGAGCAACCTAACTAAAATTAAGATTTACTCTCAGGTATGGAGCATCATGATAGGATTAGAAAGACTGCACCACTGAACAGTAACTAGCATGGATAGTATTTGTATGCCAGATACCTAAAAACAGACAAAACAAAACAAATTCAAACTGAAATCTATTGTAATTATTAAAGAATCACAAAGGATTTAAATTTAAGCGCATAATGAATACAAAGTACTATTGAATAAAGATACTCCTGAAGTACAAAATACTCTGGGAACAAAAATCTAAAATGCAAATTTACAGTATTCTAATATCTACAGGACACCTTCCCTTTAAATAGAAAGTGTTTATTTGTGCTAGCTAGTTACATTCATATTCATTTTGGTCTAATTTTGCCTCCTGAGTAGTATTCATACTAAAACTCAAGGCAGGAAAACATTTGTTCTGCAAAGTAGGGAATATAATTTATGAATTCTTGTTGATTTGAATTGAACACAAATGGACCTATCATTACACTGATAAGGATTATGGCCCACAGCAGGTATGCAAGTTCCTGCAAGCTGTGTTGGATTGTACTCTCGTGTGGGGATAGAAAACTAATTGTTGCTGTATCTTAAAACAATCATCCTGTTGATTTAAAAATCAGGGAGATGATACAGAGAAACATCTTTGTCAAACAAATGCCTTGATGGGAGCACTGTGCAACTCTGTAACTTAGAAAAGAAGAAATGACTATCACCTTCCACCTTTTCACTAAGCAAAATTAGAAAAAATATTTTCATCAGAAACTAGCTTCCTATATGCCTTTATTTTAACTATATTCCTATATAATTGCTCAAAAGACAAGCAAGTAGCAGTTTGTTTGTTTGTTTGTTTTTTATTGTATGATATACTAACCAGGAATAGAAGTCATTGAGATATCCTCATGAGCTTGCTGCTTGTCTACTTCATTGTAGTTTCCTACTGCTGATTCCTGATCTTCTGAAGATGTCTAGGTGAAACAAACAAACAAACAAACAAACAAAAAAAACCCCTACAGTCAATGACTCTTCATCTAATCTGATCAGGAAGTATCCCTGGCAGTCTGTAGTACATTTACATTTGCAAGAGTATTCCTCACCTGACAGATAGTTCCTGATAGAACTGGTCATAGTAAGTATAGCTCAGCCCTGGAATAAGGGCTTAGTCAGACATTTGTGGAGTGTGGGTATATATTGTGTGTATATATATATCTATATATCCACACTCCACAATAAAGGACACTTTTAACTACAAACAACTATAGTTAAAAGTACATTAGGCAGCAGACCACTGCTGATTTCAGAGCACTGTCAACATTATTGACTGCAGAATTAAAAATTTAGCATTCCTAGCTGGTTTCTGATACAAAAAAACACAAAAAGTTTGGTCCTTATCTTTTTTGACAAAAGGCAACAGAGAACTAGAATACTTGAGCTTATAACTAAAGTGATAGTTTTGGAATTACTCACACTGAAGAAAACATGGAAAGCAACACCTTTTAGAGACTTCGCTCTGTGTCTGGAATGACTCCAAAAACATTTTAATTGAATAAATACTTTTAATTCTGTCTGATAAACACAAGTTAATTAACATATATTTATATTTTTCAGAATGACACACCATGCTCTCTAATTCCTTTTCAGAAATGCTCAAGAAATCTGTGGAATTTGTTGTTTTTGTTTTGTTCTGTTTTAAGATACAACAGTATCTCTAGTTTCTCATATTACACTTATCTTTCTTTGTGATAAGTAGCCTTACAGCTCTATCCCACTATACTATACTTACACATACAATATATAAATGCTATATGTATATATATACAATATACTTATTATACTTATATAAAATATTTTTTGCCATTTTAACAAGAAAAAAAATCTTTTTCTTTGTAGAGAAAGGAAATGAGAGTGAATAAAGCCCTCATAAATAAATCTACTAACATTTTGAAGTGATATGTGAAAAAAGCCAAACCAATGTCCAATAAATATATATACATATTTAAAATCATTTTAACTTCTAGTGTGTGATCCCCTTTAGCACTTTATTGTAACTTTTAAAATCTGCAATAATTAAGGCAAAAGAACTAAGAAAAAACTGACTTCAGGAACTTAAACATAGGGATAAAACAGCAGTAAAATTATTAGAAAACCAGAAAATTAAATTAGTTCCATTATACTTTTACAGCAGCTTCACTTATGCAGTCTTAAGCAGAGGTATTAGCAAAGTCCAGCATAATGAAATGATTTCATAAAGTAAAGAAACTATGGTTAATCCACAAAATATATTTAATTATTTTTTCTTGCTTATCCTACTCTTGGCCTTCACCTCCCCTCATAAGTAAGTACAGACAAATAATCATGCCTGTCTGACTATGGCCCTCCCCTTGAATTAATAACTTCAGTGTTAACTACATGGTCTGCAATAATATTCCTTGAAGATCTCTTCCTGAAACATATTCAGCATCCTTCTGCTTTGGGGTTTAGTTGCAAATTCATTTTGACATGTGTTTTTGTGATGGTGAGGACAGAGTTCACTGCAGCACATGACCTCCATCAGTCATGATTACAGACACAAAGCAGTAAGTTTTTGTTTCTGACATTTCTTACTCTTTTTGTGATTGTCACTGGAATAGAAGGAAGCTGTGCTGTTCCCAGATCTGATTACAGGTTTTGTCATGAGAAGATGACACAAGGAAATGTTTAGTTCCTTACTTACAGCTCAATGTGTTATTTAAGGAATCCAATGACCTGAATATATGCTGTCTAAAGACCTATGCTGCTTAAGCACATCATTTACTTCTGAGAATAAGGTACCCTACCTTCTTAGTTACTAATTTGAAATGAGTGACATGGTTAACATTTTAGAGATTTAGTAAATTTGCTCCTACTCAAGAGACTATGTATGTATATACTTCTATGGTCTATGAATTAGCTAGTAAGGACAGCTTGCTTAGAAATAGAAGGAATGACCAGCTAAAACTCATACAAATAAATTAACAAGCTTTACTTCTATAATCTGTTATCTGCAGGTACTTTTGGGTCTGAATGATTTGTGGGTAAATTCTGGAAAATTAAATGAAAACTAAACAAAATGTAAAATGTTCTGGAAAATCTGCAGAATAAAGTAAATATTTTAACTTGCAGAGGGAAAAAAACACTGATTTGTAAATTTTTTTTAGTATGAGTTAGAGGGATTTTTTTCTTATTATCATTTTACTACAGAAAGATGTGTTTTGGCAACATCGCCATGAAGAAAACTAGCCTTTGTCTACTAATTGTTCAGATCCGGGAACTAGTTACGGCATCTCTTTTTTATGCCTCACATAAATATTCTTTCAGAAATCAAACAGTCAAGAGGAAGTAATATTGAACACTAATTCTATGACTGTAACTTACCTCCTGATCCAAGAACATTAAAATATTTTAATTTATTTCAGGACTCTTCTCTATTTTCCAAGTATATGATCCTTACTTTACTCAGTTCTCCTTGGAGCCTGGTCTTCCCCTTAACATTAGCTGTTTCAAACCTGATAGCCTACTACCATACTTCTTCTCTTGTACTGTGACTTGTAGATAGGGAGATCAAAAAGTATTCTTAAATATTTTTCATTTCTGAAAGGAGCAATAAAGCTTCTCAAAGAAATAACAATTTCTATACAGTAAAATTTATTCAACATTTAACCAGTCATTCTTAATAACTACTACTTTATTTACTTAGATTTTCATTTCCTATTAGAATCCTTTTTTTTTTTCAAGCTTCCAGTCTTCATAAAGCATCATGGTAACATTATTCAAAGCCTGAAATTAGCTTTGTCACAGCTAATAGCTTGGGTGTTATCCTACTTCTCCAGATATTTTACCTGGACCTTTTGGATAGATTCTCTTTTAATTTTGATGCTGACAATGAGCTAAGTAAGTCATAATAGTCTATCTTCAAATACTCCAGTATAACTTACAATAATTGAATAACTAATACATACACAGAGTTAATGACTTCTCTTTTATGTACTGATGTTCCTCAGTCTACTTCCATAGTATTTGTGGTACATCTTCTTAAGTTCAAATACTCATTATTTTCATTAACAAGAAAGATGTCTCACTAGATTTGGAATACAAAATACTAAGCATTATGAGATTTCAACCTGCCTTATAGTACCTACTCTACATAGGCTGATAACATCTCTGATATTTGTAAAAAATATGAGTTTTAAAAACCAGTCAGCACAATTAAATTGTGCCAGTTTCTTGTAGTCAGCAAAATAAGTCAGACATATATATTCAGTTTCATATTCAGCTGCCTTGGAGCACTTAGTCCAGATGAATGGTCTTGCAGCAGGTCAGACAATGATTAGCTTTCTTCACTCATGCAAAAACAGTTAAAAGTCAGCACTTTCAAATCAGAGAATCTATTATATTTTATCACTATGGTCCATATTTCTAGAATTTGCAATTAAAGGCAAAATTATCCATAGAAAATATTTTAACATCTGGATAAATTGAATTCCCTTACACATAAGTATTTGTCAATGATATTTGAGAACATCACTTTGCATTTCTATTTTTTTGTTTTGTTTTGTTTTTTCTTTACAGTGAGATTATTTAAATATTTGACAAACAATTCATTACCTACTTAGAAGCATCATAATTCCAAAATCAACATCTTCAGTTAATTTAATCAGTACATACCTAATTCCACAATAGATCTACAGTTTTACTCCTATTGGATTAGGTTTACCATTCATAAATAAAGAATACATTCTTTCTCCAAAAGTATTTGCTGGTACTATTTAGAATATAATCTCCACAGAAGCAGAACATCAGACAGAACAGTCTTAATGAACTTTTTTTACATTAGCATTTTACAGATCTATGTTAACTCTTAAGTCCTGCAACACGATTTGAACTGGTGTAAGGATATGTGTAACAATTCATCAGAACACTTAATTACAGAGCTGTCAGTGGTTCTAGTGCATGTGTAACTCAGGACCCTTTGAAACATATGAGCTATCTTGGCATTTATTTCAAGCTTATTTTCAACTCATTAGTTGTGGATCTCATAGAGAATATTTAATTATCTGCATGTAAAAATATAGCTGTCCAAACAAACTGGGAAAAGGAGAGAAGGTCATTTGTTAAACAACAGTAAGGCAAAAACAAACAATACACCTTTCCATTTTACATTCCTATATGTCAGCTGTAACTGTCATATTTTTATGTTAAAATAAATACCTTAAAGTACATGTTAGGAATATTGTAGCTTCCAAGAAATTTCTACTCATGACAGGACTGCTTACTATTAAAGGTTATGCAAAATGCTAAGGTATCCTTCAGCCAGTAAAGGTTGTTTTTCCACTGACGATCCCCTTGGAGCTAAACAAACAAACAAAGTGTTTCTCAGCATCATGCACTACCTTTGGATTGGCCTCCTCATGCCTCACATGGCAGGTGTGAAAGCATAAATCACCTCCTGCAAATACCAAATTGATTCTCTGTATTTCTCCTCAATTGCAGAATGCCATTTAATTGCCTCACTAGTTACTCTGCCTTCAATCTTCTAAGTTATCTGAGTTCTGAAAGTCTGCTTCAGGCCTTTTATCTTCCTTTTCATAATTGTGTTATTTTTATCAAGGATTTTCTAGGATATATTGTAACAGGAAGAAAAAGTTTCCCATATGATACCTTTTTGACTCAGAAGTTTCTCCAAATCATTCCAACATTTGGTATTTTCAAATAACGACAAGCTCAAATTGACACAAACAGCTTGCACGAGAATAATAATCAATGCCGTTCATTAATTAAAGTAAATCCCAATCATTTCCAATTATGCGTCTCAGGAATTTATCTGAATAAAAGATTGGAATTCTTCATTCTCATATGTTCCTCATTTCTAAACAGTTTGAAATTTTGTTTGGAACACAGGGTAGAGTGAGACAGAGTCAGATCATCTGGGAGTTTTTTAACAGAATTTAGGTATCTTACACTTTTTTACTAATATTCAGTCAATTAGGAAGTGGTGGATCATTTTCATAATGAAATTAACAGAATCATTTATAAGCTGCTATACTACCAAATTTTGTTCTTAAAACTAAGTCAAAGGAGTCCAGATAATATCAGCTCACTAAAATAATTAATTTAAACTTAAAAATAAATGGTTGAATTTGATCAAACCTCAGCCCTTGGATTTCACTGTCAACTTCGCAAAGAATATTTAGCATCAGTTGTCAAAGAGAGGTCATATCAGAATTTTCCTGACATGCATTCTGAGTACGTTTCTATGAAATGGTATTCAGATGAGAAATATTAATTCTACAGCACAGAAAAAATGAAAAGCATACTTCACATTAATTCCTACTGAGTTTATTACCATATTTTCAGCAATTGATAACAGAAATTGAAACCTGTATTGACTACCTGAAAAATTCCTCAGAATATTACTGTAGCTTACTAGATTCTTAAAGTCAGAAATGAACTGAAGATGAAACTATATTTCAAAACACATAAGCAGAAAACTTTACGATGATGAGTCCAGGTTAGTCCATATTATTGTAACAGCAATCATTGTTAACAGTTCATGTTTGTTGTGATCAAGTCTGTGTTTATAAGATTATTCATCAAATGGAAGAGTATATATACTAACTGTATAGACATCCTAAGGAACTACTTCAACCAAA